>NC_090237.1:23320000-23920000 GCF_024489055.1 Chanodichthys erythropterus
CCTCATTAAATATCACTGCCGCAGCAATATTCATTCATGACTCCAGGCCAATTAATCACAACCTCCTTGTGTTCCGGCAGAGGAAACACTAGTGCCACTCGACACCTCAACTCTATTCTTCATATCACTTTAATCTTTCGCTCCTTTTTTTTTGGGGGGGGGGGGGGTAACAAGCATTAAGCATCTGGGTATCCCATATACTTTAAATCCTTAAGCGTTTTCAACCATGCTAAATCCAACTTGCTGTCCCAAATTTATTCTGCACATTTTGGGGGGTGTATCAGAGCTCGAGTTGAAGATGCTTCATCGAGCCCCTCCTCAGTGGACAGCAAGCCAAATTAGCTAACCTAATACCCTAAAGATTATATGGGCAAACAAACTCGTTAAGTGAATTTTCTAAACGTAATTTAGGGAGGAGTGAGCCCATTTAATCTTCTAATCAACAGCCAGAGTATATAAGCAATACCCTAAAGATTATATGGGCAAACAAACTCGTTAAATAAACAATATTGTGCAATAATATTTTATTTATAAAATGTTTGATTAAATGCTTTTTGTCACATCACAAAGAAAATTAAAGGTGCCCTAGAATTGAAATTTGAATTTACCTCAGCATATAGTTAAATAATTAGAGTTCTGTACATGGAAATGAAATGCAGTGAGTCTCAAACACCATTGTTTCCTCCTTCTTATGTAAATTTGATTTTTGCAAAAGACCTCTGAAGAACAGGCGCATCTCAACATAACAACAGTCGGGATCATTAATATGTATGCCCCCAATATTTGTATATGCCAGCCCATGTTCAAGGCATTAGACAAGGCAGTATTAACGTCTGGAGCTGCACAGCAGTATCAACAGACTTTACGCAGGTAAGCAAGCAAGGACAACAGTGAAAAATGGCAGATGGAGCAATAATAACTGACATGATCCATGATATCATGATATTTTTGGTGATATTTGTAAATTGTCTTTCTAAATGTTTTGTTAGCATGTTGTTAATGTACTGTTAAATGTGGTTAAAGTTACCATTGTTTCTTTCTGTATTCACAGAGACCAAAGCCAAGTTGTTATTTTCATTATTAAACACTTGCAATCTGAATAATTCATAGACACAACTTCATTCTTTGTAAATCTCTCCAACAGTGTGTAATGTTAGCTAACGCTCAGAAACGGCACATTTTTAATTATGCCCCAAAATAGGCAGTTAAAAAATTGAATAATAAAAAATATATGGGGTATTTTGAGCTGAAACTTCACAGACACATTCAGGGGACACCTTAGACTTATATTACATCTTGTGAAAAAGGGTTCTAGGGCACCTTTAAGATGCAGAGAGGCATAGCGGATCTAATTGCAGCTTAACTTTATTAAATCAAACAAAAGAATAAAAAGAAAAACAAGACATAAGCGAAACTTTGCACTAAACACAACCAATACAAGTCAATGAACTCAGAGAACTGAAGGAATTATATACACAAGATAATCAAACTCAATAACAGGTGTGCAGTTGTGCACTAATCAATGAAACAATGAATTACATTTACATTACATTTACATTTATGCATTTGGCAGACGCTTTTATCCAAAGCGACTTACATTGCATTATACTATACATTTGTATCTGAGTATGTGCAATCCCTGGGATCGAACCCATGACCTTTGGCAATGCTAGTGCCACGCTCTAACTACTGAGCTACAGGAAAGCTTAATTACAGTGACAACAAAAGGAAAACAGGAAGAAAACACAGAAGTACAGCAGAAGAGACCACATGGTCAGAGCAGATGGAGCAAGAGAACAGCAGAGCAGAGCGGAACATCACTGGGCTGAGTTGGTGGAAGAGTAGGAGCCAAGGAGCCATACAAGACCAGCATAGCCAAAACTGAAGAACTGGATGGTTTACCTGGAGGACAAGGGAATGGGAGGCTGGGCAGGACCATCAACAATGATGGAGACTTGATGCTGTGTGAAACCATCAGCAATGATCAAGACTTGCTGGGCAGGATCAATGGCAACAAAGAAGACCTGGAGCTGGGCAGGACCAGCGATAACAAAGGTGACTTGGGGCCGGGCGGTACCAGCGGTGATAAAGAAGTCTTGGAGCTGAGTGGTACCAGCGATGATAAGATAAGAAGCCTTTATTGTCATTGCATTTAAAATACAATGAAATTTCGAGTGCCCTTCCGACTACATAACATGCACACCAACATAAATACATACATACAACCATATAAATAGAATTGCACTGATACTGTATTGTATATTGCACAAGAACAAACAGAATGAAAGGTGAAAAAATAAACTATGAAATATGGGGTGCATAGACATAATGTGTATTGATTAAGAGTGTGTACGTCCTTAAGATAAAAACTGTTGAATGAACCTGGAAGTCCGAGCTTTTATTGATCTATAGCGTCTGCCCAAGGGCACGAGGTCAAACAAGGAATGGCCGGGGTGGGAACAGTCTATGATAATCTGTTATGCTCTTGAAAGGTAGCGGGTGTTCGCAATTTCCTGGAGTGAGGGAAGAGGACAGTCAATGATTTTCTGTGCTGTATCAGCAACCCTCTATAGTGTTTTTTTTTTTGTCAGCTGCTGAGCAGCCAGCATACCACCACTGTGAGGCAGTATGTTAAAGGATTAGTTCACTTTAAAATGAAAATTACCCCAAGCTTTACTCACCCTCAAGCCATCCTAGGTGTATATGACTTGAACACAATCGTATTTAAGCCCGGAACACACCAAGCCAACGGTGACAAACTAGTGGCAACAAAAGCAGACTGTGGGGTTGGCTCATGTCTGGGTCCAAAGTTGCCCTGACACATCAAACTGACGCTCAACACCCGATGGCCAAGTAGCATGTCCATTCTGCAACTGCATAAGAAGAAATGCCTTTCTGTACCAGCAGGTGGCAGTAGCTGAACAGCCAATCAGAATGATCAGATGACCCAACTGACCGACAAGCTCCAACGCTGATTCAACATGTCGAATAGGTTTTTTGCAATCACGTGGTTACAATGTATGGCTGTGCCCTGGTCAGATCAAACACCTTGGCCAGTACAGGATCTAGATTTGTCTACCATTGAATTTGAGCACTCGTGACAAGCAGGGGTTCTATTTGAGTGAAACATATCTGTGTCATCTACAACCTCCTCTTGTTTCTCCTGAGGAAGGCGTGACAATCCATCTGCATCGCCATGGTACTTTGTGCCTTTGAACTTGATTGAATAGTCATGACTACCAAGGAATAATGCCCAACGCTTTAGTCGTGCTGCTGCCATCACCGGAACACTTTTACTAGGGCTGAAAATAGCCACTAAAAGCTGATGATCAGTAATCAGAGTGAAGTGTTTCCCATAGAGGTACTGATTAAACTTCTTCACTCCCCATATCAAGCTTAGAGCCTCTTGATCAATCTGGGTGTAATTGCGTTCCGTAGCAGTCAAAGACTTAGATGCAAATGCGATCGGTCTCTCAGATCCATCAGTCATTTTGTGAGACAATATGCAAGTAAACATTATTTCACAAGTTCACCAGCCCATTCAGTCTGAATGGTTAATGGTAAAACAAACTTGGCTTGCTTTCCTCGAAGGAGGCTCGAACTCTGAGTTAAACCCCCCTATAACAGTACTGCATAGAGAGAGAATAAGAGAATTAGAGGAGGAGATGGGGAGGAGGAGGGATGCTGGAAGAATTGTCGCTGGGATGATGCAGTGACTGCTGCTTATATATATATGCTCGTAATGATGATTGACAGAACTGAATGTTTAGGCTACTACTGAAACTACGTTTGGAACTACATTTCACAAGTTCGCCTGCCCATTCAGTCTGAACGGTTAATGGTAAAACAAACTTGGCTTGCTGTCCTCAAAGGAGGCTCGAACTTGAGGCTCAGCTCAAGCTCCAAGTTAAACCCCCAAAAAGATATTTACAAGGACAGCAATCTGAGCAGTCAACTAAGAGTAGTTCAGCAATATAAGAAGACTTAAATGATCGACATTTGACAAATGATTGTCCTCTTGAGATTCAAGATTGAGTCTGTAAGCATAGAGTTGAAACTCAGATGCGATTGTTCAGCACAAAGGAAGTTTTGGTCTTAGATCCGTTGGTCTTAAATCCGTTGATTAGAGTTTCCTGTTCTGTTGATAATACAAGAGGGCTTTGTGAGAGAATTGATAGATTTAATGTGGTCAGACCCCACGTGATTTTGATTAGTTTATTTCAGATGGGCTGAGAGGTACTCAAGACAGACTTCTTTGTTAAAAGAAGTCACGTCATCATTCCTGTTAATGCTGGGGTCTTGGGGTCAGGAAATGGATCTTTGGTCAAATTAAGCTTTGTCTGGTCATGTTCCTTGTTGATAAAGTCATTTGGTAAGTTCTGTCGAACGATGCCCTACACTGAACTAATATATTCAAGGTTTCTGTGGTCGGTCCACACAATAAATGGATGAACAGCCCCCTCATGCCAATGGCATCGACAACACATGGCACGCTAGAGGAGTGGGAGGTTTGTGAGGCGTGCTAGACAAAGAAGCTCCCACTGTAACCCTCAGATCTCCCAAAGTGCTAACCAGGGGCTGGGTAGCAGCAGAGGAGACTCGTGCCTCCATGTTAAAGAAGAAGAGTCATGATCACAATGCCAACATGGACATGCCCTCTCAGTGAGAGTATGTACCATCCACAAGCACTTTCTCAGCACACTGTTTGCCCAGGCACGTGAGACAGCGATCATGGCTGTCAGATGAGGTCAGGAAATGACAGCATCCAAAAACACATGGACGAAAAAGACGATGAACGCCCAAGCTTGCTCTTTTTAAGGATTGCTTTTATAGCTGAAATTCTCAGGGATGAGATGTTGACGCACAGACAGCTGAATTGCACCTTCACACCAGCTGAGAATCCCAGGAGGTTTGAGGCAGAAAGCAATGAAAATTGCTCTTGAGTAGAAAATCCAGTAGCAATTAAAATTGCTCTTTTGCTCTCTTGATTTCAAAAATTTGCACTGTTTGAAAAGGTGACTGGATTGAGAGCAATCACTTGCGCCCGCTCGGCTCTGAAGCAGAAGTATGAATGGAAGTGAGTGTGCCAGTCCTATTTATTCCCAGATGTGCCGGATGGGTGTGACTTGGCATGTAAGTCCCACTGACCCCATTACATCAGTATCGACGTAATGTTGAATGTGACTGACTGAATGGGAATAATGAATTACCGTGACAATAAAACGAAAACAGGGAGAAAACACAATAAATACGGACCCACTTTATATTAAGTGGCCTTAACTACTATGCACTTACATTTAAATTAATCATTTAATACAATGCACTTATTGTGTACACACACGTTTTTACATTGTACTTATATTTTAAAAACACCTGCATGTAATTATATCCGTAATTAATTTCTGTAATTACATTTATAATTACACTGTTGACCCATCCCTTAACCCTTACCCCTACACTTAAACCTACCCATACCACCAAAGCTTTCCCTAACCTTACCCGTACCCCCACCTCAATAGCTGCAAATGTGTTTTGCAATTCAATATGAACCCAATAAGTACATTGTACTTATTTTTTTTGATGTAAGTACATAGTAGTCAAGGCCACTTAAAACCTCTTCCACTCTGAGGCATTTTTTAGATTTCCGCCTGAATTTGACATACCAAAGTTTAAATGTTCACCCTTCACACATACAGTGAGAGAAATGTAAAATATTGGTGTCATGGTAAAGAAAACCCTTCAAAATAACAAAATCAGACTGTAATACTTCAGAAATTACATTGAATGCATTTAAAATACTGTAATAAGCACTTAAAAAATGGGCAATTTTTGTTTTGTTTTTTTTTTTGTTTAAAATCCTGTTTTTGAAAATCTGTAAATCAGGTTCTGTTTGGTCTATAGGGACCTGCTGATTGTTTTCTTTGATTCCACTAGGTGACAGCTTGTACTAGAAAAAAATATTTTTAAACAGAAGTTATTGAAATGTAACTGAAGGGAGGCAAAATTATATTTTAGCGTATGCAAGTGTTCTTTGGTCAAAAACTCTAAACTCTTTGGTCATTTTTAAGCACAATGCTAACGGTCTAATCAGATTCAATGAACTATGCTAAGCTATGCTAAAAGTGGTACCGCCAGAACCGGAGATCGGCTGAATGGATTCGAAAACAGTAAAACTCAACTGTTTAACTCTAGGGGAGTTGCAAAATTAGCCTATTTTCAAAAAAAAAGTGGAGTGTTCCTTCAAATTTTTTCATTATATAAAGTGATCAAGTTTATTCAGAAAATTTGGACAAAACCCCTCAATATTCATTAGATTAGATTTACGGTCTGTATGAACTTTTGTTTTAAACATCAAAGTGGCAGTTGTGTAGACTGTCAATGGAGGGACAGAAAGCTCTCAGATTTCATTAAATTATCTTTATTTGTGTTTTGAAGATGAACGAAAGTCTTAACAGGTTTGGAACGACATTAATTCATGTCATGATAAAAACAAATAATGTTGTAACTTACAATATATACATGATATTTTAATGATTTCAAAATACTATCAAAAATTTAAAAAAAAAAAAAAAATCACATAATCACAATTCATTTAGGCTACATGAAATATTCCCTTACTGTATTTTTTCTTAAAATATTTTTTTCTTGCTTTCGTGTACAGAAAGATGTATTTTTGAGGAGGCTACAACAACGATTAAAGCCAGGGACACACTTAATGACTGCAAGGCCGATTATAAATGTAATTTGATACTTTCAACTGATCTTGCCCAAACACGTGGAGTCAGAGCCAGTTGTGTTCAGTCTGTTTATAATCTGTAAGTATTTAAATCCACTTCAGTCGAAGGAAACAGTTTTTAAGTGTGTGGATTTCAGTCTTAGAATGTTTTTTCTAGTCGTTCAGTGTGTCCCCAGCTTGAAGGAGTCAGCAGTGAGGGAAGTAATCATTAAAATGTAAGTTCTTTGAGAATTTGTGCACTGTTTATTATCTAAATGTAATAATGTACACTGCCAGTCAAAGATATTGAGATTTGGAAGATGTTGCAAAATTTAATTTATTCCTTTGACGGAAAATTTTCGGCATCATTTTTCTAGTCTTCAGTGCCACTTGATCTTTCATCATTCTAATATGCTGAATTGATTTTCGGACATTTCTTTTGAAATGTGCTGCTTCCTTTTTTTGTGTGTTCTTGAGCATCAAATCATCATATTAGAATGATTTCTGAAGGATCATGTGACACTGAAGACTGGAGTTAATGATGCTGAAAATTCAGCTTTGATCACAGGAATAACTTACTTTTAAAAATAGATTAAAATAGAAAACAGTTAATAGTAATACTATTTTAGAATATTAAAGTAAAACTACTTCACAGTATTATTATTTTACTGTTTTTTTTTTTTTTTTCATCAAATGCAGCCTTGGTAAGTAGAAGAGACTGCTTTCAAAAGTAAAAATGCAACTTCTAACAATGTAATTCAACCTTTCAGCTGCCAGTGGAGGATGATGATGGCAGTGGTGACCAAGGTGACAGTGCAGCTCAGGATGAAGAAGAGAAGGAACATGTAAGTTAAACATGCTTTCCTCATACCTTTCTAACAAACAATAAACCTGACTACAATAACTACTACAATATTTTTTTTTAGCTTCCAGTTTGCCAAAATCCAAAGTGAATATATAGAGACCATCCTCCTATCCTTGCCTCAGAAGAACCTGAGAAAGACACTCTTCCTCTTATCTCACAGCTCTCCATCATCTACCTCTGCAACACTGTTGGCAAGAGTGTTCTACACAGCTGAGGACACGGAAATGAGAGATCTCAGGAAGAATTTGAGAAAGTCCGCATGTTCATTTTCTTGAACCAAAAACTGTACATGTATTTTTGGGTGGGCCAAACTATTATTTGAAGAAATGCTAAAAATCTCTATATTGTTCTTTATACATATCTTTTACTCTTTATGAATGTCATCTTCTGGATTTTTTTAGCTTTTGAGAAGCTCAAGGACTGTATATCTTTGGTAATTGTGATATTGTCTGGCAGTAAAGCAGTATTAAAGCAAATTACCTCAGTATATTTGTATCAGCTGCCTCATACAGGACACTTAGGAAATGGTTTAAAATATATTTTTTGCAAATAAAGTAATAAAATATCTGCTGAATCTTTTTCATATCTTTGTCATTTTTGTGCCAAATTATGGATAGTAGTAATCATAAGAGTATCTATAAATATAATTGATAAAATCATTATTTAAATATAGCTGCAAGCAGCAATTCGGGGCCAAGCCCCAGAAGGGGCAGTAGCGCAATACGGAGCAGGAAGAGCAAAAACAGCAGAAATTGAATGTACATGCTAAACAGCTCGTTCAGAAGGACAGGTGGAAATGAAATGAAAATTAATAGAAGTTCAGAGAATGAACACGGAATGAACTAAAAACACTTGTATCTCATTCAAGAGGAATAAAGATTAGTACAATGCTTATTTGGATAAAAAAGGTATCAAAATGACTCATTACACACAATTGTATAAAGGCACCCCACACAGGATTCGAACCCACAACCTCCGGGTCCAATGTCCATTTCTCAACTCATTGCGCCACTGTGCAGTTGAATGTTGGCACACCTGCCGAAGTTCATTAGTTCATGTGAAAATGAACTCAAAATGAAGAATTTTTATAAAACTGCACTGAATGTTATATTTAATAACTACTTTAGATCATTCTGCAGCTCATCATGCTGTAGCGCAATACAGAGCAGGAAGAGGAAAAACAGCAGAAAATGAACAAACATGAAACAGCTGGTTCAGAATTACGGGCGAAAATGAACTCAGAACTTATGTACATAAGCTTAGATGAAAATGAACACAGCATGAAACAAAAAGCATTTATTTCTAATCCAAGAGGCAGTAAAGGAATCAAAACACACTATTTCATAAAACCGCTCCACCTGGGATTCGAACCCACTATCTTGGGGTGCAGAACTCATCAGGTAACTGGCTTTACACATTGAGCTACTTGAGGATGCTCATTAAACAATCTGTGGAAGAGAACTTTTAGTGTAAGAAAGAATTTACAAAAAAGCATTACTTAGCATGCTAACCATATTAGCATGCTAAGCTAACTTAATGCTAATGAAGCTCATGGTTAACTTGATAGCTGAAGAGCCACATTAAAGAGAATGACAACTGGTTAGCATGCTAAGCAATTAGCATGCTAAGCTAACTAGCATAAGACAACAAACACAAGCAAGGTCACATTCAGAGATGAATATCTTGGGAATGGTAGCGAATATCAAAAATCCATTCAGTCATTTCTGTGCGGCTCGGTCCAAAGATCACCTGAGCTGATTTTGGACAAAATTGGACAAAAATTGTAGGAGGAGTAGTGAAAAAATGGAATACTGTACTTTTCAAAATGGCCACTACTGTACTGGGTGGAGTCTTAATGTAAGATATTGAATGTGATCAGTATGAAGAGAGGAATCAGTTGTATTGACATTCATTTTTCTGGAACAAAGGGTTCAAAAGTTATAACCTTTACAAAAGTGAATATTTGAACTGGTGGTGGCGCTATAGACTTAGTCTTAGATACTCCAAAGTTGGTCAAATTACTTTTAATTACTATCACTACAAGCATGCCAAATTTGATAATTTTCCTTCTTATGGTTCATTGATTACCATACAGGGGGAAGAAGAATAACTACGAATTTGGACATAAAGGAATTGCATGTGATAGCTTCAGATTAGACCAGTTTTAGGCAGAATGCCTAGAACAGACACAAGTTCTGCATCTTTTCCTGCCACAGTACCTCATGCGGTCTGGGCATGTGTCACACTGAGTTTCAAACCCACGATGCAGAGCATTCGGGATCCGTGGCGTAACACATTGAGCTAATCAGCCATGCAAGTTCATCAGTATGCTAAGCAGAGGTTTCAGTGTGAGAAAGAGTTCACAAAAAAAAAGCTTCATAGCATGTTAACCATATTAGTATGCAAAGTTATTTAATGCCAACTAAGTTTTGGTTAAACTGTTGACTGAAGACCACATTAGAAAGAATAGCAATAGTTTAGCATGCTAAGCAATTACTGTGCTAAGCTAACTAGTATAAGACAACAAACACAAGCAAGGTCACATTCAGAGATGAATATCTTGGGAATGGTAGCGAATATCAAAAATCCGTTCAGTCATTTCTGTGCGGCTCGGTCCAAAGATCATCTGAGCTGATTTTGGACAAAATTGACCAAAATTTGTGGGAGGAGTAGCGAAAAAACTGTTTTTGATTTAATTCAATATGGCAGACAGGTACATTTAAGGAAAATGACAAATGACACATTGTCGGAATCGGCATAAGCCAGGGAATAAAATGACATAAAGCAGACAAATTTTGGATAATGTTTTCAAAAGTTATAAGCAATTTTGCAAAAATCATTATATCTGTGGAACACTAGGTGGCGCTGTGCTGAAACTTCTCATGTACCTTCAGGACACTCTGATGGTCATATGTACCAAATTTTGTGGTGATATGTCAAATTGTTTAAAAGTTATTGCAATTTATGACAAAATTCAAAATGGCAGACACGTGGTTTATCCGATGTTGACGAATTCGATATCCTAGGATTCGGCATGGCACAGGGAATCCATAGACACCAAGATCTTGATTTTCTAATAAAGTGTTCAAAAGTTATTGGCCAAAATAGCCATTTTTCAGATCTCATGACCTGTAGGTGGCGCTGTTCCCAAATTTGGCATGGAACCTCAGATCATGGTCTTGATCAAGTGTACCAATTTTAGTTTTGATTGCTCAAAGTTTGGCCGAGATACAGCCTCTATAGCAATTTTGGGTCAACCTTGTTAACTTCGTGACATCATAACTTTTGAACAAAGATGAATAAAAAAAATCTGTTCAGTCATTTCTGTGCGGCTCAGACCAAAGATCACTTGATCAAAGTTTGGACAAAATTGGACAAATTTTGAAGGAGGAGTAGCGAAAAAACGGAATACTGTACTTTTCAAAATGGCCACTACTGTACTGGGTGGAGACTTAATGTAAGATATTGAATGTGATCAGTATGAAGAGAGGAATCAGTTGTATTGACATTCATTTTTCTGGAACAAAGGGTTCAAAAGTTATAACCTTTACAAAAGTGAATATTTGAACTGGTGGTGGCGCTATAGACTTAGTCCTAGATACTCCAAAGTTGGTCAAATTACTTTTAATTACTATCACTACAAGCATGCCAAATTTGATAATTTTCCTTCTTATGGTTCATTGATTACCATACAGGGGGAAGAAGAATAACTACGAATTTGGACATAAAGGAATTGCATGTGATAGCTTCAGATTAGACCAGTTTTAGGCAGAATGCCTAGAACAGACACAAGTTCTGCATCTTTTCCTGCCACAGTACCTCATGCGGTCTGGGCATGTGTCACACTGAGTTTCAAACCCACGATGCAGAGCATTCGGGATCCGTGGCGTAACACATTGAGCTAATCAGCCATGCAAGTTCATCAGTATGCTAAGCAGAGGTTTCAGTGTGAGAAAGAGTTCACAAAAAAAAAAAGCTTCATAGCATGTTAACCATATTAGTATGCAAAGTTATTTAATGCCAACTAAGTTTTGGTTAACCTGTTGACTGAAGACCACATTAGAAAGAATAGCAATAGTTTAGCATGCTAAGCAATTACTGTGCTAAGCTAACTAGTATAAGACAACAAACACAAGCAAGGTCACATTCAGAGATGAATATCTTGGGAATGGTAGCGAATATCAAAAATCCGTTCAGTCATTTCTGTGCGGCTCGGTCCAAAGATCATCTGAGCTGATTTTGGACAAAATTGACCAAAATTTGTGGGAGGAGTAGCGAAAAAACTGTTTTTGATTTAATTAAATATGGCAGACAGGTACATTTAAGGAAAATGACAAATGACACATTGTCGGAATCGGCATAAGCCAGGGAATAAAATGACATAAAGCAGACAAATTTTGGATAATGTTTTCAAAAGTTATAAGCAATTTTGCAAAAATCATTATATCTGTGGAACACTAGGTGGCGCTGTGCTGAAACTTCTCATGTACCTTCAGGACACTCTGATGGTCATATGTACCAAATTTTGTGATGATATGTCAAATTGTTTAAAAGTTATTGCAATTTATGACAAAATTCAAAATGGCGGACACGTGGTTCATCCGATGTTGACGAATTCGATATCCTCGGATTCGGCATGGCCCAAGGAATCCACAGACACCAAGATCTTGATTTTCTAATAAAGTGTTCAAAAGTTATTGGCCAAAATAGCCATTTTTCAGATCTCATGACCTGTAGGTGGCGCTGTTCCCAAATTTGGCATGGAACCTCAGATCATGGTCTTGATCAAGTGTACCAATTTTAGTTTTGATTGCTCAAAGTTTGGCCGAGATACAGCCTCTATAGCAATTTTGGGTCAACCTTGTTAACTTCGTGACATCATAACTTTTGAACAAAGATGAAAAAAAAAATCTGTTCAGTCATTTCTGTGCGGCTCAGACCAAAGATCACTTGATCAAAGTTTGGACAAAATTGGACAAATTTTGAAGGAGGAGTAGCGAAAAAACGGAATACTGTACTTTTCAAAATGGCCACTACTGTACTGGGTGGAGACTTAATGTAAGATATTGAATGTGATCAGTATGAAGAGAGGAATCAGTTGTATTGACATTCATTTTTCTGGAACAAAGGGTTCAAAAGTTATAACCTTTACAAAAGTGAATATTTGAACTGGTGGTGGCGCTATAGACTTAGTCCTAGATACTCCAAAGTTGGTCAAATTACTTTTAATTACTATCACTACAAGCATGCCAAATTTGATAATTTTCCTTCTTATGGTTCATTGATTACCATTCGGGAGGAAGAATAATAATAAATATAGCTGCAATCAGCAATTCGGGGCCAAGCCCCAGTAGGGGCAGTAGCACAATACGGAGCAGGAAGAGCAAAAACAGCAGAAATTGAATGTACATGCAAAACATCTGGTTCAGAAGGACAGGTGGAAATGAAATGAAAATCAATAGAACTTCAGAGAACGAACACGGAATGAACTAAAATACTTGTATCTCATTGAAGAGGAATAAAGATTAGCACAATCCTTATTTGGATAAAAAAGGTATCAAAATGACTCATTACACACAATTGTATAAAGGAACCCCACACAAGATTCGAATCCACGACCTCCGGGTCCAAGGTCCATTTCTCATCTCATTGCACCACTGTGCAAGTGAATGTTTCCACACCTGCCGAAGTTTATTAGTTCATGTGAAAATGAACTCAAAATGAAGAATTCTTATAAAGCTGCACTTTAGATCATTCTGCAGCTCATCATGCTGTAGTGCAATACAGAGCAGGAAGAGGAAAAACAGCAGAAAATGAACAAACATGAAACAGCTGGTTCAGAATTACGGGCAAGAATGAACTCAGAATGTACATAAGCTTAGATGAAAATGAACACAGCATGAAACAAAAAGCATTTATTTCTAATCCAAGAGGCAGTAAAGGAATCAAAACACACTATTTTATAAAACCGCTCCACCTGGGATTCGAACCCACGATGCAGAGCATTCGGGATCCGTGGCGTAACACATTGAGCTAATCAGCCATGCAAGTTCATCAGTATGCTAAGCAGAGGTTTCAGTGTGAGAAAGAGTTCACAAAAAAAAAAAAAAGCTTCATAGCATGTTAACCATATTAGTATGCAAAGTTATTTAATGCCAACTAAGTTTTGGTTAACCTGTTGACTGAAGACCACATTAGAAAGAATAGCAATAGTTTAGCATGCTAAGCAATTACTGTGCTAAGCTAACTAGCATAAGACAAAAAACACAAGCAAGGTCACATTCAGAGATGAATATCTCGGAAATGGTAGTGAATATCAAAAATCTGTTCAGTCATTTCTGTGCGGCTCGGTCCAAAGATCATCTGAGCTGATTTTGGACAAAATTGACCAAAATTTGTAGGAGGAGTAGCGAAAAAACTGTTTTTCATTTACTTCAATATGGCAGACAGGTACATTTAAGGAAAATGGCAAATGATACATTGTCGGAATCGGCATAAGCCAGGGAATAAAATGACATGAAGCATACACATTTTGAAAAGTGTTTTCAAAAGTTATAAGCATTTTTGAAATAATCATTACATCTGTGGAACAGTAGGTGGCGCTGTGCTGAAACTTCTCAGGTACCTTCATGACCTTCTAAAGGTCATACATACCAATTTTTGTGAAGATATGTCAAATTGTTTAAAATATTTCGCAATTTATGACAAAATTCAAAATGGCGGACACGTGATACATCCAATATTGACAGAATCGGTATCGTCGGATTCGGCATGATCCAAGGAATCCATAGACACCAAGATCTTGATTTTCTGACAAACTGTTCAAAAGTTATTGGCCAAAATAGCCATTTTTCATATCTCATGACCTGTAGGTGGCGCTGTTCCCAAGTTTGGCATAGACCCTCAGACCATGGTTCTGATGAAGCGTACCAATTTTTGTTTCGATTGCTCAAAGTTTGGCCGAGATACAGCCTCTATACTAATTTCGGGTCGACCTCGTTAACTTCGTGACATCATAACCTTTGAACAAAGATGAATAAAAAAATCTGTTCAGTCATTTCTGTGCGGCTCAGTCCAAAGATAATCTGATCAAAGATTGGACAAAATTGGACAAATTTTGAAGGAGGAGAAGCGAAAAAAACAAATACTGTACTTTTCAAAATGGCCGCTACTGTAATGGGTGGAGACTTAATGTAAGAAGTTGAATAGCATCAGCATGAAGAGACGAATCAGATGAACTAAATTTAATTTTTCTATGACAAACAGTTCAAATGTTAAAACCGTTAGAATGTTGAAATTTTGAACTGGTGGTGGCGCTATAGAGTTGGTTCTAGAGACTCCAAATTTGGTCCAATCACTATTCATGAGCATCTCTACAACTGTGCCAAATTTCATCATTTTCTCATGTTCCATTGATAGGGCTGCCATAGACTCCCATTAGGGAGGAAGAATAATAATAAATATAGCTGCAAGCAGCAATTCGGGGCCAAGCCCCAGTAGGGGCAGTAGCGCAATACGGAGCAGGAAGAGCAAAAACAGCAGAAATTGAATGTACATGCAAAACATCTGGTTCAGAAGGACAGGTGGAAATGAAATGAAAATCAATAGAAGTTCAGAGAACGAACACGGAATGAACTAAAATACTTGTATCTCATTGAAGAGGAATAAAGATTAGCACAATCCTTATTTGGATAAAAAAGGTATCAAAATGACTCATTACACACAATTGTATAAAGAAACCCCACACAAGATTCGAATCCACGACCTCCGGGTCCAAGGTCCATTTCTCATCTCATTGCACCACTGTGCAAGTGAATGTTTCCACACCTGCCGAAGTTTATTAGTTCATGTGAAAATGAACTCAAAATGAAGAATTCTTATAAAGCTGCACTTTAGATCATTCTGCAGCTCATCATGCTGTAGTGCAATACAGAGCAGGAAGAGGAAAAACAGCAGAAAATGAACAAACATGAAACAGCTGGTTCAGAATTACGGGCAAGAATGAACTCAGAATGTACATAAGCTTAGATGAAAATGAACACAGCATGAAACAAAAAGCATTTATTTCTAATCCAAGAGGCAGTAAAGGAATCAAAACACACTATTTTATAAAACCGCTCCACCTGGGATTCGAACCCACTAACTTCAGATACAGGGCTCTTCAGATAACTGGCTTTACACATTGAGCTACTTGAGGATGCACATTCAACAGACTGTGGAAGAAACCTTTTAGTCTAACAAAGAATTCACAAAAAAAGCATTACTTAGCATGCTATCCATATTAGCATGCTAAGCTAACTTAATGCTAATGAAGCTCATGGTTAACTTGATAACTGAAGAGCCACATTAAAGAGAATGACAACTGGTTAGCATGCTAAGCAATTAGCATGCTAAGCTAACTAGCATAAGACAACAAACACAAGCAAGGTCACATTCAGAGATGAATATCTTGGGAATGGTAGTGAATATCAAAAATCCATTCCGTCATTTCTGTGCGGCTCGGTCCAAAGATCACCTGAGCTGATTTTGGACAAAATTGGACAAAAATTGTAGGAGGAGTAGCGAAAAAACTTTTTTCCATTTATTTCAATATGGCGGACAGGTACATTTAAGGAAAATGACAAATGACACATCGTCGGAATCGGCATAAGCCAGGGAATAAAATGACATAAAGCATACACATTTTGGAAAGTGTTTTCAAAAGTTATAAGTGGTTTTGCAATAATCATTACATCTGTGGAACAGTAGGTGGCGCTGTGTTGAAACTTCTCAGGTACCTTCAGGACCTTCTAAAGGTCATACATACCAATTTGTGTGAAGATATGTCAAATTGTTTAAAAGTTATTGCAATTTATGACAAAATTCAAAATGGCGGACACGTGGTTCATCCGATGTTGACGAATTCGATATCCTCGGATTCGGCATGGCACAGGGAATCCATAGACACCAAGATCTTGAGCAATTTTGGGTCAACCTCGTTAACTTCGTGACATCATAACTTTTGAACAAAGATGAATAAAAAAAATCTGTTCAGTCATTTCTGTGCGGCTCGGACCAAAGATCACCTGATCAAAGTTTGGACAAAATTGGACAAATTTTGAAGGAGGAGTAGCGAAAAAACGGAATACTGTACTTTTCAAAATGGCCGCTACTGTAATGGGCGGAGACTTAATGTAAGAATTTTAATAGAATCAGCATGAAGAGTCGAATCAGATGTACTAAATTGTATTTTTCTAGAGCAAATGGTTCAAAAGTTATAAACTTTAGAATGTTGAATTTTTGAACTGGTGGTGGCGCTATAGAGTTGGTCCTAGAGACTCCAAAATTGGTCAGATTTCTAGACATGACCATCACTACAAGTGTGCCAAATTTCATCATTTTCTCATGTTCCGTTGATAGGGCTGCCATAGACTCCCATTCGGGAGGAAGAATAATAATAAATATAGCTGCGAGCAGCGATGGCGGGCCCAAGCCCGGTGGCACCGCCACCCCGGTGGCTTCAGGGCAACTGTGCACAGCGGGCAATAGGCACTTAAAACGGTTAAACATCAAAGGACTATGTCAAATTCACTCCACATTTACTGCACTACAAGGTGCCGTTATAGAGCCCCTCCTCCCTGCCCATTTTCAAAGGATTACATGTGCCAAGTTTTAACATTATTCTGATGAATTTTGAAGCAAATCAGGTAAAAATAAGAGGGTGATCTCAATGTATGCTGAAAGTGACACATTTTCTGCTTCCAGTTGGTGGCGCTATGACTTTGAATCACAATAGTCAAATCCATGTGATCAGCCTTGTACAACGAAGACTAAGCCAAAGTTTCATCAAAATCAATTAATGTATGCAGAAGTTATAACACTTTGTTTCCCTTTTCTCGCCATAAATTCGTTGCCTCGCCACGGCCAAACCGTTTGAGATATCCAAAATCCGTTTGCAATTAAACAACTTCAATGTGTTCGCAACAAGTTAAAAAAGCTTGGTGTAAATTGGATAAACCCTGTAGGAGTAGTAGTATAAAATTCATAGCCTGTTTTTTCAAAAAATTAACATTCAAACCAAAATAGCTGACTTCCTGTTGGTCGGAGCTAATGAATGTAAATTAGAAAATTGTCCGGCTTGATGAGAATAATATGTGTACCGAGTTTGGTGACTGTAGGAAAAACTAACCCCCACTTTTGTCAAAAGGTGGCGCTACTGAGCCCCTCCACCACGCCCATTTCTATGGCTTTGTCCATGTCTACTGGTTGACAATATTGATGTGTGTGTCGAGTTTCATGCAATTTGAAGCATGTTAAGAGCCTCAAAAACACTCAAGAATATTATTACAGTTTGACCTGTTGCCATGGCAACAATATTTCAAATATCAAAAATCCTGTCATAGGTCTACATCTGCTGTGTATTGACATTACACTGATGAAGTTTGAAGCAAATCAGGTAAAAATAAGAGGGTGATCTCAAAGCATTTTAAAAGTGATACACTTCTTGCTGCCATTTGGTGGCGCTATAACTTTGACTCACAATAGTTACATCCATGTGATCAGACTACTACAACCAACACACTCCTGAAGTTTCATAAACATCAATCAATGTATGCAGAAGTTATAACACATTTCCTGTTTCCCTTTTCTCGCCATAAATTCGTTGCCTCGCCACGGCCAAACCGTTTGAGATATCCAAAATCCGTTTGCAATTAAACAACTTCAATGTGTTCGCAACAAGTTAAAAAGCTTGGTGTAAATTGGATAAACCCTGTAGGAGTAGTAGTATAAAATTCATAGCCTGTTTTTTCAAAAAATTAACATTCAAACCAAAATAGCTGACTTCCTGTTGGTCGGAGCTAATGAATGTAAATTAGAAAATTGTCCGGCTTGATGAGAATAATATGTGTACCGAGTTTGGTGACTGTAGGAAAAACTAACCCCCACTTTTGTCAAAAGGTGGCGCTACTGAGCCCCTCCACCACGCCCATTTCTATGGCTTTGTCCATGTCTACTGGTTGACAATATTGATGTGTGTGTCGAGTTTCATGCAATTTGAAGCATGTTAAGAGCCTCAAAAACACTCAAGAATATTATTACAGTTTGACCTGTTGCCATGGCAACAATATTTCAAATATCAAAAATCCTGTCATAGGTCTACATCTGCTGTGTATTGACATTACACTGATGAAGTTTGAAGCAAATCAGGTAAAAATAAGAGGGTGATCTCAAAACATTTCAAAAAGTGATACACTTCTTGCTGCCAGTTGGTGGCGCTATAACTTTGACTCACAATAGTCACATCCATGTGATCAGACTCCTATAACGAACACACTCGTGAAGTTTCATAAAGATCAATATATGTATTAAGACGTTATAACACATTTCCTGTTTCCTTTTTCTCGCCATAAATTTGTTGCCTCGCCACGGCCAAACCGTTCGAGATATCAAAAATCCCCTGGCAATTTTTAATCATCAGTGTCTTGACTTCATGCTGACCGAGTTTGGTGGCGATCGGATTAATCGTCTAGGAGGAGTATATCAAATTCCAGAGCATGCGTTTTTCAAACAACCCTTAATAGCTGACTTCCTGTTGGCGTGGCGATTAACTTAGAGCGCGAAAGTTGTTCGGCCCGATGAGGTCTATATGTGTACCGAGTTTCATACTAATACGTGCAAGCATGTTTAATATATGGACCAAATTTTCAGACTTTTTTCAAGGGGGCGCTGTCGAGCCCCCCTGCCACGCCCGGGTACCAGCCTCTCCGGCGTCCTAATGGCCGCGGATTCCAATGTGTGTGCCAATTTTCAAGAGTTTTTGAGCATGTTAAGGCCCCCAAAAAGCCCCGGAAGACGGAAAAAAAATAAAATAAAAAAAAATAAATAAATATAGCTGCGAGCAGCGATGGCGGGCCCAAGCCCGGTGGCACCGCCACCCCGGTGGCTTCAGGGCAACTGTGCACAGCGGGCAATAGGCACTTAAAACGGTTAAACATCAAAGGACTATGTCAAATTCACTCCACATTTACTGCACTACAAGGTGCCGTTATAGAGCCCCTCCTCCCTGCCCATTTTCAAAGGATTACATGTGCCAAGTTTTAACATTATTCTGATGAATTTTGAAGCAAATCAGGTAAAAATAAGAGGGTGATCTCAATGTATGCTGAAAGTGACACATTTTCTGCTTCCAGTTGGTGGCGCTATGACTTTGAATCACAATAGTCAAATCCATGTGATCAGCCTTGTACAACGAAGACTAAGCCAAAGTTTCATCAAAATCAATTAATGTATGCAGAAGTTATAACACTTTGTTTCCCTTTTCTTGCCATAAATTCGTTGCCTCGCCACGGCCAAACCGTTTGAGATATCCAAAATCCGTTTGCAATTAAACAACTTCAATGTGTTAGCAACAAGTTAAAAAAAGCTTGGTGTAAATTGGATAAACCCTGTAGGAGTAGTAGTATAAAATTCATAGCCTGTTTTTTCAAAAAATTAACATTCAAACCAAAATAGCTGACTTCCTGTTGGTCGGAGCTAATGAATGTAAATTAGAAAATTGTCCGGCTTGATGAGAATAATATGTGTACCGAGTTTGGTGACTGTAGGAAAAACTAACCCCCACTTTTGTCAAAAGGTGGCGCTACTGAGCCCCTCCACCACGCCCATTTCTATGGCTTTGTCCATGTCTACTGGTTGACAATATTGATGTGTGTGTCGAGTTTCATGCAATTTGAAGCATGTTAAGAGCCTCAAAAACACTCAAGAATATTATTACAGTTTGACCTCTTGCCATGGCAACAATATTTCAAATATCAAAAATCCTGTCATAGGTCTACATCTGCTGTGTATTGACATTACACTGATGAAGTTTGAAGCAAATCAGGTAAAAATAAGAGGGTGATCTCAAAGCATTTTAAAAGTGATACACTTCTTGCTGCCATTTGGTGGCGCTATAACTTTGACTCACAATAGTTACATCCATGTGATCAGACTACTACAACCAACACACTCCTGAAGTTTCATAAACATCAATCAATGTATGCAGAAGTTATAACACATTTCCTGTTTCCCTTTTCTCGCCATAAATTCGTTGCCTCGCCACGGCCAAACCGTTTGAGATATCCAAAATCCGTTTGCAATTAAACAACTTCAATGTGTTCGCAACAAGTTAAAAAAAGCTTGGTGTAAATTGGATAAACCCTGTAGGAGTAGTAGTATAAAATTCATAGCCTGTTTTTTCAAAAAATTAACATTCAAACCAAAATAGCTGACTTCCTGTTGGTCGGAGCTAATGAATGTAAATTAGAAAATTGTCCGGCTTGATGAGAATAATATGTGTACCGAGTTTGGTGAATGTAGTAAAAAATAAAACCCCCAAAATTGTCAAAACGTGGCGCTACTGAGCCCCTCCACCACGCCCATTTCTATGGCTTTGTCCATGTCTACTGGTTGACAATATTGATGTGTGTGTCGAGTTTCATGCAATTTGAAGCATGTTAAGATCCTCAAAAACACTCAAGAATATTATTACAGTTTGATCTGTTGCCATGGCAACAATATTTCAAATATCAAAAATCCTGTCATAGGTCTACATCTGCTGTGTATTGACATTACACTGATGAAGTTTGAAGCAAATCAGGTAAAAATAAGAGGGTGATCTCAAAACATTTCAAAAAGTGATACACTTCCTGCTGCCAGTTGGTGGCGCTATAACTTTGACTCACAATAGTCACATCCATGTGATCAGACTCCTATAACGAACACACTCGTGAAGTTTCATAAAGATCAATATATGTATTAAGACGTTATAACACATTTCCTGTTTCCTTTTTCTCGCCATAAATTCGTTGCCTCGCCACGGCCAAACCGTTCGAGATATCAAAAATCCCCTGGCAATTTTTAATCATCAGTGTCTTGACTTCATGCTGACCGAGTTTGGTGGCGATCGGATTAATCGTCTAGGAGGAGTATATCAAATTCCAGAGCATGCGTTTTTCAAACAACCCTTAATAGCTGACTTCCTGTTGGCGTGGCGATTAACTTAGAGCGCGAAAGTTGTTCGGCCCGATGAGGTCTATATGTGTACCGAGTTTCATACTAATACGTGCAAGCATGTTTAATATATGGACCAAATTTTCAGACTTTTTTCAAGGGGGCGCTGTCGAGCCCCCCTGCCACGCCCGGGTACCAGCCTCTCCGGCGTCCTAATGGCCGCGGATTCCAATGTGTGTGCCAATTTTCAAGAGTTTTTGAGCATGTTAAGGCCCCCAAAAAGCCCCGGAAGACAGAAAAAAAAAAAAAAAAAAAAAAAAAAAATAATAATAAATATAGCTGCGAGCAGCGATGGCGGGCCCAAGCCCGGTGGCACCGCCACCCCGGTGGCTTCAGGGCAACTGTGCACAGCGGGCAATAGGCACTTAAAACGGTTAAACATCAAAGGACTATGTCAAATTCACTCCACATTTACTGCACTACAAGGTGCCGCTATAGAGCCCCTCCTCCCTGCCCATTTTCAAAGGATTACATGTGTCAAGTTTTAACATTATTCTGATGAATTTTGAAGCAAATCAGGTAAAAATAAGAGGGTGATCTCAATGTATGCTGAAAGTGACACATTTTCTGCTTCCAGTTGGTGGCGCTATGACTTTGAATCACAATAGTCAAATCCATGTGATCAGCCTTGTACAACGAAGACTAAGCCAAAGTTTCATCAAAATCAATTAATGTATGCAGAAGTTATAACACTTTGTTTCCCTTTTCTTGCCATAAATTCGTTGCCTCGCCACGGCCAAACCGTTTGAGATATCCAAAATCCGTTTGCAATTAAACAACTTCAATGTGTTAGCAACAAGTTAAAAAAAGCTTGGTGTAAATTGGATAAACCCTGTAGGAGTAGTAGTATAAAATTCATAGCCTGTTTTTTCAAAAAATTAACATTCAAACCAAAATAGCTGACTTCCTGTTGGTCGGAGCTAATGAATGTAAATTAGAAAATTGTCCGGCTTGATGAGAATAATATGTGTACCGAGTTTTGTGACTGTATGAAAAACTAACCCCCTAACTTTTGTCAATAGGTGGCGCTACTGAGCCCCTCCACCACGCCCATTTCTATGGCTTTGTCCATGTCTACTGGTTGACAATATTGATGTGTGTGTCGAGTTTCATGCAATTTGAAGCATGTTAAGAGCCTCAAAAACACTCAAGAATATTATTACAGTTTGACCTGTTGCCATGGCAACAATATTTCAAATATCAAAAATCCTGTCATAGGTCTACATCTGCTGTGTATTGACATTACACTGATGAAGTTTGAAGCAAATCAGGTAAAAATAAGAGGGTGATCTCAAAGCATTTTAAAAGTGATACACTTCTTGCTGCCATTTGGTGGCGCTATAACTTTGACTCACAATAGTTACATCCATGTGATCAGACTACTACAACCAACACACTCCTGAAGTTTCATAAACATCAATCAATGTATGCAGAAGTTATAACACATTTCCTGTTTCCCTTTTCTCGCCATAAATTCGTTGCCTCGCCACGGCCAAACCGTTTGAGATATCCAAAATCCGTTTGCAATTAAACAACTTCAATGTGTTCGCAACAAGTTAAAAAAGCTTGGTGTAAATTGGATAAACACTGTAGGAGTAGTAGTATAAAATTCATAGCCTGTTTTTTCAAAAAATTAACATTCAAACCAAAATAGCTGACTTCCTGTTGGTCGGAGCTAATGAATGTAAATTAGAAAATTGTCCGGCTTGATGAGAATAATATGTGTACCGAGTTTGGTGACTGTAGGAAAAACTAACCCCCACTTTTGTCAAAAGGTGGCGCTACTGAGCCCCTCCACCACGCCCATTTCTATGGCTTTGTCCATGTCTACTGGTTGACAATATTGATGTGTGTGTCGAGTTTCATGCAATTTGAAGCATGTTAAGAGCCTCAAAAACACTCAAGAATATTATTACAGTTTGACCTGTTGCCATGGCAACAATATTTCAAATATCAAAAATCCTGTCATAGGTCTACATCTGCTGTGTATTGACATTACACTGATGAAGTTTGAAGCAAATCAGGTAAAAATAAGAGGGTGATCTCAAAACATTTCAAAAAGTGATACACTTCCTGCTGCCAGTTGGTGGCGCTATAACTTTGACTCACAATAGTCACATCCATGTGATCAAACTCCTATAACGAACACACTCGTGAAGTTTCATAAAGATCAATATATGTATTAAGACGTTATAACACATTTCCTGTTTCCTTTTTCTCGCCATAAATTCGTTGCCTCGCCACGGCCAAACCGTTCGAGATATCAAAAATCCCCTGGCAATTTTTAATCATCAGTGTCTTGACTTCATGCTGACCGAGTTTGGTGGCGATCGGATTAATCGTCTAGGAGGAGTATATCAAATTCCAGAGCATGCGTTTTTCAAACAACCCTTAATAGCTGACTTCCTGTTGGCGTGGCGATTAACTTAGAGCGCGAAAGTTGTTCGGCCCGATGAGGTCTATATGTGTACCGAGTTTCATACTAATACGTGCAAGCATGTTTAATATATGGACCAAATTTTCAGACTTTTTTCAAGGGGGCGCTGTCGAGCCCCCCTGCCACGCCCGGGTACCAGCCTCTCCGGCGTCCTAATGGCCGCGGATTCCAATGTGTGTGCCAATTTTCAAGAGTTTTTGAGCATGTTAAGGCCCCCAAAAGCCCCGGAAGACGGAAAAAAAAAAAAATAAAAAAAAAAAAAAAAATAATAATAATAATAATAATAAATATAGCTGCGAGCAGCGATGGCGGGCCCAAGCCCGGTGGCACCGCCACCCCGGTGGCTTCAGGGCAACTGTGCACAGCGGGCAATAGGCACTTAAAACGGTTAAACATCAAAGGACTATGTCAAATTCACTCCACATTTACTGCACTACAAGGTGCCGCTATAGAGCCCCTCCTCCCTGCCCATTTTCAAAGGATTACATGTGCCAAGTTTTAACATTATTCTGATGAATTTTGAAGCAAATCAGGTAAAAATAAGAGGGTGATCTCAATGTATGCTGAAAGTGACACATTTTCTGCTTCCAGTTGGTGGCGCTATGACTTTGAATCACAATACTCAAATCCATGTGATCAGCCTTGTACAACGAAGACTAAGCCAAAGTTTCATCAAAATCAATTAATGTATGCAGAAGTTATAACACTTTGTTTCCCTTTTCTTGCCATAAATTCGTTGCCTCGCCACGGCCAAACCGTTTGAGATATCCAAAATCTGTTTGCAATTAAACAACTTCAATGTGTTAGCAACAAGTTAAAAAAAGCTTGGTGTAAATTGGATAAACCCTGTAGGAGTAGTAGTATAAAATTCATAGCCTGTTTTTTCAAAAAATTAACATTCAAACCAAAATAGCTGACTTCCTGTTGGTCGGAGCTAATGAATGTAAATTAGAAAATTGTCCGGCTTGATGAGAATAATATGTGTACCGAGTTTGGTGACTGTAGGAAAAACTAACCCCCACTTTTGTCAAAAGGTGGCGCTACTGAGCCCCTCCACCACGCCCATTTCTATGGCTTTGTCCATGTCTACTGGTTGACAATATTGATGTGTGTGTCGAGTTTCATGCAATTTGAAGCATGTTAAGAGCCTCAAAAACACTCAAGAATATTATTACAGTTTGACCTGTTGCCATGGCAACAATATTTCAAATATCAAAAATCCTGTCATAGGTCTACATCTGCTGTGTATTGACATTACACTGATGAAGTTTGAAGCAAATCAGGTAAAAATAAGAGGGTGATCTCAAAGCATTTTAAAAGTGATACACTTCTTGCTGCCATTTGGTGGCGCTATAACTTTGACTCACAATAGTTACATCCATGTGATCAGACTACTACAACCAACACACTCCTGAAGTTTCATAAACATCAATCAATGTATGCAGAAGTTATAACACATTTCCTGTTTCCCTTTTCTCGCCATAAATTCGTTGCCTCGCCACGGCCAAACCGTTTGAGATATCCAAAATCCGTTTGCAATTAAACAACTTCAATGTGTTTGCAACAAGTTAAAAAAAGCTTGGTGTAAATTGGATAAACCCTGTAGGAGTAGTAGTATAAAATTCATAGCCTGTTTTTTTCAAAAAATTAACATTCAAACCAAAATAGCTGACTTCCTGTTGGTCGGAGCTAATGAATGTAAATTAGAAAATTGTCCGGCTTGATGAGAATAATATGTGTACCGAGTTTGGTGACTGTAGGAAAAACTAACCCCCACTTTTGTCAAAAGGTGGCGCTACTGAGCCCCTCCACCACGCCCATTTCTATGGCTTTGTCCATGTCTACTGGTTGACAATATTGATGTGTGTGTCGAGTTTCATGCAATTTGAAGCATGTTAAGAGCCTCAAAAACACTCAAGAATATTATTACAGTTTGACCTGTTGCCATGGAAACAATATTTCAAATATCAAAAATCCTGTCATAGGTCTACATCTGCTGTGTATTGACATTACACTGATGAAGTTTGAAGCAAATCAGGTAAAAATAAGAGGGTGATCTCAAAACATTTCAAAAAGTGATACACTTCCTGCTGCCAGTTGGTGGCGCTATAACTTTGACTCACAATAGTCACATCCATGTGATCAGACTCCTATAACGAACACACTCGTGAAGTTTCATAAAGATCAATATATGTATTAAGACGTTATAACACATTTCCTGTTTCCTTTTTCTCGCCATAAATTCGTTGCCTCGCCACGGCCAAACCGTTCGAGATATCAAAAATCCCCTGGCAATTTTTAATCATCAGTGTCTTGACTTCATGCTGACCGAGTTTGGTGGCGATCGGATTAATCGTCTAGGAGGAGTATATCAAATTCCAGAGCATGCGTTTTTCAAACAACCCTTAATAGCTGACTTCCTGTTGGCGTGGCGATTAACTTAGAGCGCGAAAGTTGTTCGGCCCGATGAGGTCTATATGTGTACCGAGTTTCATACTAATACGTGCAAGCATGTTTAATATATGGACCAAATTTTCAGACTTTTTTCAAGGGGGCGCTGTCGAGCCCTGCCACGCCCGGGTACCAGCCTCTCCGGCGTCCTAATGGCCGCGGATTCCAATGTGTGTGCCAATTTTCAAGAGTTTTTGAGCATGTTAAGGCCCCCAAAAAGCCCCGGAAGACGGAAAAAAAAAAAAAAAAAAAAAATATAGCTGCGAGCAGCGATGGCGGGCCCAAGCCCGGTGGCACCGCCACCCCGGTGGCTTCAGGGCAACTGTGCACAGCGGGCAATAGGCACTTAAAACGGTTAAACATCAAAGGACTATGTCAAATTCACTCCACATTTACTGCACTACAAGGTGCCGCTATAGAGCCCCTCCTCCCTGCCCATTTTCAAAGGATTACATGTGCCAAGTTTTAACATTATTCTGATGAATTTTGAAGCAAATCAGGTAAAAATAAGAGGGTGATCTCAATGTATGCTGAAAGTGACACATTTTCTGCTTCCAGTTGGTGGCGCTATGACTTTGAATCACAATAGTCAAATCCATGTGATCAGCCTTGTACAACGAAGACTAAGCCAAAGTTTCATCAAAATCAATTAATGTATGCAGAAGTTATAACACTTTGTTTCCCTTTTCTTGCCATAAATTCGTTGCCTCGCCACGGCCAAACCATTTGAGATATCCAAAATCCGTTTGCAATTAAACAACTTCAATGTGTTAGCAACAAGTTAAAAAAAGCTTGGTGTAAATTGGATAAACCCTGTAGGAGTAGTAGTATAAAATTCATAGCCTGTTTTTTCAAAAAATTAACATTCAAACCAAAATAGCTGACTTCCTGTTGGTCGGAGCTAATGAATGTAAATTAGAAAATTGTCCGGCTTGATGAGAATAATGTGTGTACAGAGTTTGGTGACTATAGGAAAAACTAACCCCCCACTTTTGTCAAAAGGTGGCGCTACTGAGCCCCTCCACCACGCCCATTTCTATGGCTTTGTCCATGTCTACTGGTTGACAATATTGATGTGTGTGTCGAGTTTCATGCAATTTGAAGCATGTTAAGAGCCTCAAAAACACTCAAGAATATTATTACAGTTTGACCTGTTGCCATGGCAACAATATTTCAAATATCAAAAATCCTGTCATAGGTCTACATCTGCTGTGTATTGACATTACACTGATGAAGTTTGAAGCAAATCAGGTAAAAATAAGAGGGTGATCTCAAAGCATTTTAAAAGTGATACACTTCTTGCTGCCATTTGGTGGCGCTATAACTTTGACTCACAATAGTTACATCCATGTGATCAGACTACTACAACCAACACACTCCTGAAGTTTCATAAACATCAATCAATGTATGCAGAAGTTATAACACATTTCCTGTTTCCCTTTTCTCGCCATAAATTCGTTGCCTCGCCACGGCCAAACCGTTTGAGATATCCAAAATCCGTTTGCAATTAAACAACTTCAATGTGTTCGCAACAAGTTAAAAAAGCTTGGTGTAAATTGGATAAACCCTGTAGGAGTAGTAGTATAAAATTCATAGCCTGTTTTTTCAAAAAATTAACATTCAAACCAAAATAGCTGACTTCCTGTTGGTCGGAGCTAATGAATGTAAATTAGAAAATTGTCCGGCTTGATGAGAATAATATGTGTACCGAGTTTGGTGACTGTAGGAAAAACTAACCCCCACTTTTGTCAAAAGGTGGCGCTACTGAGCCCCTCCACCACGCCCATTTCTATGGCTTTGTCCATGTCTACTGGTTGACAATATTGATGTGTGTGTCGAGTTTCATGCAATTTGAAGCATGTTAAGAGCCTCAAAAACACTCAAGAATATTATTACAGTTTGACCTGTTGCCATGGCAACAATATTTCAAATATCAAAAATCCTGTCATAGGTCTACATCTGCTGTGTATTGACATTACACTGATGAAGTTTGAAGCAAATCAGGTAAAAATAAGAGGGTGATCTCAAAGCATTTTAAAAGTGATACACTTCTTGCTGCCATTTGGTGGCGCTATAACTTTGACTCACAATAGTTACATCCATGTGATCAGACTACTACAACCAACACACTCCTGAAGTTTCATAAACATCAATCAATGTATGCAGAAGTTATAACACATTTCCTGTTTCCCTTTTCTCGCCATAAATTCGTTGCCTCGCCACGGCCAAACCGTTTGAGATATCCAAAATCCGTTTGCAATTAAACAACTTCAATGTGTTCGCAACAAGTTAAAAAAGCTTGGTGTAAATTGGATAAACCCTGTAGGAGTAGTAGTATAAAATTCATAGCCTGTTTTTTCAAAAAATTAACATTCAAACCAAAATAGCTGACTTCCTGTTGGTCGGAGCTAATGAATGTAAATTAGAAAATTGTCCGGCTTGATGAGAATAATATGTGTACCGAGTTTGGTGACTGTAGGAAAAACTAACCCCCACTTTTGTCAAAAGGTGGCGCTACTGAGCCCCTCCACCACGCCCATTTCTATGGCTTTGTCCATGTCTACTGGTTGACAATATTGATGTGTGTGTCGAGTTTCATGCAATTTGAAGCATGTTAAGAGCCTCAAAAACACTCAAGAATATTATTACAGTTTGACCTGTTGCCATGGCAACAATATTTCAAATATCAAAAATCCTGTCATAGGTCTACATCTGCTGTGTATTGACATTACACTGATGAAGTTTGAAGCAAATCAGGTAAAAATAAGAGGGTGATCTCAAAGCATTTTAAAAGTGATACACTTCTTGCTGCCATTTGGTGGCGCTATAACTTTGACTCACAATAGTCACATCCATGTGATCAGACTACTACAACCAACACACTCCTGAAGTTTCATAAACATCAATCAATGTATGCAGAAGTTATAACACATTTCCTGTTTCCCTTTTCTCGCCATAAATTCGTTGCCTCGCCACGGCCAAACCGTTTGAGATATCCAAAATCCGTTTGCAATTAAACAACTTCAATGTGTTCGCAACAAGTTAAAAAAAGCTTGGTGTAAATTGGATAAACCCTGTAGGAGTAGTAGTATAAAATTCATAGCCTGTTTTTTCAAAAAATTAACATTCAAACCAAAATAGCTGACTTCCTGTTGGTCGGAGCTAATGAATGTAAATTAGAAAATTGTCCGGCTTGATGAGAATAATATGTGTACCGAGTTTGGTGACTGTAGGAAAAACTAACCCCCACTTTTGTCAAAAGGTGGCGCTACTGAGCCCCTCCACCACGCCCATTTCTATGGCTTTGTCCATGTCTACTGGTTGACAATATTGATGTGTGTGTCGAGTTTCATGCAATTTGAAGCATGTTAAGAGCCTCAAAAACACTCAAGAATATTATTACAGTTTGACCTGTTGCCATGGCAACAATATTTCAAATATCAAAAATCCTGTCATAGGTCTACATCTGCTGTGTATTGACATTACACTGATGAAGTTTGAAGCAAATCAGGTAAAAATAAGAGGGTGATCTCAAAACATTTCAAAAAGTGATACACTTCCTGCTGCCAGTTGGTGGCGCTATAACTTTGACTCACAATAGTCACATCCATGTGATCAGACTCCTATAACGAACGCACTCGTGAAGTTTCATAAAGATCAATATATGTATTAAGACGTTATAACACATTTCCTGTTTCCTTTTTCTCGCCATAAATTCGTTGCCTCGCCACGGCCAAACCGTTCGAGATATCAAAAATCCCCTGGCAATTTTTAATCATCAGTGTCTTGACTTCATGCTGACCGAGTTTGGTGGCGATCGGATTAATCGTCTAGGAGGAGTATATCAAATTCCAGAGCATGCGTTTTTCAAACAACCCTTAATAGCTGACTTCCTGTTGGCGTGGCGATTAACTTAGAGCGCGAAAGTTGTTCGGCCCGATGAGGTCTATATGTGTACCGAGTTTCATACTAATACGTGCAAGCATGTTTAATATATGGACCAAATTTTCAGACTTTTTTCAAGGGGGCGCTGTCGAGCCCCCCTGCCACGCCCGGGTACCAGCCTCTCCGGCGTCCTAATGGCCGCGGATTCCAATGTGTGTGCCAATTTTCAAGAGTTTTTGAGCATGTTAAGGCCCCCAAAAAGCCCCGGAAGACGGAAAAAAAAAAAAATAAAAAAAAAATAAAAAAAAAAATAAATAATAATCCTTAGAAGAACAAGAGGGCCCTGCGCGCTTAATTCGCTTGGGCCCTAATAATAATAATCCTTAGAAGAACAAGAGGGCCCTGCGCGAATTTTCGCTTGGGCCCTAATAATCCTTAGAAGAACAAGAGGGCCCTGCGCGAATTTTCGCTTGGGCCTTAATAATAATCCTTAGAAGAACAAGAGGGCCCTGCGCGAATTTTCGCTTGGGCCCTAATAAAAGGGAAAACGTACAATTACAATAGGGGCTACAGCCCCTTCGGGGCTTGGCCCCTAACTATACCCATCTAATGATAAAACACTTTGTCAATTAAAAGAATAAAACATATTAATTACTGGTTACATTTATTTATTGATTGTATTGTTTGATCTCTGAATGTGTTCAATTTATGAATTCATGTCTTAACACTTTACATGGTTAAAACATGGTTACATGGTAATGTTCAAATGTATTGGCTTAGTAATTGTACAAAGTAACAATGCTGATGATTTCATGGATGCAGTGTGTTTCTAGCCATTTTCTATCAGATTTTAATGAGGGTTTCTATTGGTTTCCACTACATATTTTGATCTGCAAATGTATTAACCAAAGCAACACAATTCCCTATAACAATTAGAATGTATTAGGCTTTATAGCAGAGAATGAAGTGTTTATCAGTTCTGCATAGATTTCAAGGTTATGGGTGGTGCACATTTCCATTCCCCGGAGTAAAGGTGAGAAGCAGACTTTAAGATAAAGGTCGAGGTGGTATTTTGGTCTTTAGGACATACCTGTCACATTCCAGCAACGTACCACTATAACGTCGCCACGACGAATATGGGAATCACAAATTTACGTCGCTGGAACGTTATTTGGGACATCGTTGCAACTAATATGAGCCGATCCAGTTACGTTTTCACAACGTGCCAGTTTGGTCGTTGAGACATTACTGTCACGTTCCAGCGACGTACCGCTATAACGTCACCACGACGAATATGGGAATCACAAAGTTACGTCCCTAGAACGTTATTTGGTACGTCGCTACAACGAATATGGTCCGGTCCAGTTACGTCGTCACAACGTAACTGTGTTAGCTGGGTCCTCTCATCACTCGCAACGCGATCACACGGCCACCACGTGAAACTGAAGCGCGTGTGTGTGTGTAAAGCTGCGGTGTGATCCCGCCTGTCTGCCTCACTGATTTGTTGAATATCTCGCCATCTGATTGGACTAGAAGCTTGATTGACATGTCCCTGGACAAATAGGATCCTTAGCTTTATACACATGCCTGATATGTATATCATCGTCATCACTGAAGGAAGCCAGACTGTTTGGATGATGGTGTGAAGATCGCGTGTTTCTTCATTCGTCTCCATTTTGCGTTTCGGACAACCGCGACATAACAGTGGATTATTTACCAATATAAGCTCACAGAAAAGTGAAAGTAGGCTCATTTGAAAGAAAACTTCATAAGGTAAAAGATGATATAGAGTTTGTGGCTGATTTTATCTTATAGAAGCATTGAAAGGGGTAGAAATGTGACGTTTGTGTTTGTTTTTTCCACATTTATCAAATTTATTGCGCGATTCTTTTGTAGATCGTTCAAATGATGTTGTTAAAACAATAAAATAAACTATATAGCCGAATTCCTGAGAATGAGAGCTTTCTTCTGATATATGACATGTCTGTTTTATGAAATATGCGAAAAAATCATATTCATATTTATAATTCCTCATCGTAGTCAAGGGGAGGGGCGTTTTTGGCATGATTGTATATTTAAGCTTATTAATCTTACTAATTTGTGTAACAAACACAGAAGTCATTATATTATTTGTAAAGATTAAATTCTAAGCTTTCAAATGGTACCATATATGGGTTGGTAGTATCTCCAGAAATTTTAAAACAAAATAAGTGAAAATATTATGACGTCGTTTCGGCCCGCCCACGGGCCAACAGAGTGAAAGAGGTTAATATAAAGTGGGACCAGAAATACTGATAACAAACTAAAAGTCCTTGAAAACAAAACCAAAGCACCAACATAATGTGGTTAACTCCCTCGGGTCGGCGGTCATGTTGGCGATACCACCTCAGTTTTTTTTCTTACCAGTGTGAAAGAGACTCAAAATACTCTGTCAATGTTGCACATATAATTTACCAGAGGGAAAATGATGGGGGCTTTTGGAGATGGCGCATTCCTTACATCCCTGCACGTACCTTCTGACGTCTGCTGCCATGTTTGGCCTGGTTCTGGAGGGTTTCTACTGGTTTTTAATATATTTCTATGTAGTGTTTTTAATATGCTTTAAGACAAACCACGTGCAAATTCATAAATCTGCACCATTGCTTTATGTTTGAAACTGCAGTAAACAAAAGACAGTATAAATCCCGCATTTTGAAATCATGGGTGTTTGTGATGTCACAGACAACATTGCAACCAATCACAACAATATGCTGGCAGGCTTTAGCATATCATTATTATGACTGCTCTGAAGCAGAAAAGTCTCGAGAGAAGCCAGGTTATCCCGGTAAATTTTCTTTTGATATGAAAAATTGTGTAGATTTATCAATATAGCAAGTCTATTACAGTGTTATAATGAACTATATACCTTTCTCCACGTTCTGAGTTGTTCAAAGCATTTGTAAGGATACTGATTGTTAGAAGGCTCTCTGAATGAGGTGAACAGGAATGGTATGTGTAACATTAGCAACACATTATTAGCTGTTTGATAACATAGTCAAGAAAAAGGCTATCTATATTAATTAATGACAAAACTGTTGCAAGGGCTGTGCCAAGTATGTGAGTGCATAGGGGCTTGTGCCAAAGTAAAGTGACAGCTGTAAAGTGACAGTTTTGTGTCTTCCTATTGTGCCAAGGATGTGGTCTCAGCTGCTGGACAGCATTACATAAGCACTAATGAGAAATCAGCCAGTAATGGGAAATCTTTTGCTTGCTACATTGCCTATTTATATACTGTGTTTGCATTGAGTGCTTGTCAAAACATCTTGTCCAGAGGATTACATTTTGCTGCTACTCACTCATGTTCTCTTGTCCAGTTGGATTTGCTCTTGTTCCTTCTTGCTTCAACACCCTGGAGGCATTGTTTGTGAATTATTGTTTGCTGTATACAGACAATCTGCATTATTCCTTCACTGGCCTTCTCCCCCTGCAACAGTTTGTGCATGCAATTGTGCAAACATTTTTTGTCTACATCTGCCTCTTCTTTTTTTATTACCATCATTTCTGTCATGTTTTTGCTGTTGTTCATTGCATTCATTAACTGTCATTGAAACATCATCTTTATCAAACCTGCTCTTTGGTATTCCTGTTATTCCTGACAGAAATATATTCAAATAAAATAATTCAAATTGCTTGCTAAAATATATCGCCTTTTCAATTTGTTGTCTTGCGGTCAGTAACTAAGAACACAGTACACTTACATACACTTGAGATGGATTCAATCACAAATAAATAACATTTCACTGATGTTAACCAACACACACATCTAATGTGTCCACTCTCAGTCCAACAGACAGAATTTATTTTCTGCTTGTACACTTTTATTTTTCACATAATTGGTCTAAAAATATTTATGAAATACACATAAATATAATTTTAGGTAATTTAATTCACAATGATTGAAGAAAACATAGACAGTCATTACAGTCATTTTGAAACGTTCCCTCTAAATGGTGCAGATCTGTTGTTAAGCACTTTTCGAATTAAGTCTTTGATTTTAGCTGTGTTTAAAACATAAATGATAGGATTTAGCATTGGTGGAAGAGCAATTGAAAGAGATCCACTGATGATCCTGGCATTAGTTGTAGGTGCAGCAATCAAAATGCATAATATGGGTAGAAAGAATGATCCAACTACCAAAAGGTGAGAAACACAGGTCTTCAGTGCTTTAAAACGTCCTCCCCAAGATGTAATTTTACATAAAGCAATAAAAATGCCCAGATATGACAGGACTATTATGAATGGCGGTGCTACAAGGAAAAAAGCGGTAATGAGGACAGCTATAAACTTATTAATGCTATTGTCATTGCATGGTAGCCTCAACAATGTTCCATAGTCACAATACCAACTCTCTACCACGATGGAATTACAGAATGAAAGTCTGGTCATCAAAGATGTTGACAGTGTTACAAGAAAGGTGTTAAATGCCCATATTACTGAAAACACTATAGTCATGAACTTATTATTCATTATGGCATTATATCTTAGTGGCAAACAGATTGCAACGAAACGATCAAATGCCAGAACAACAAGAGTGTAAGTCTGCACAGTAATAAAGAAGTTCACAAAAAACATGTTTGCCAAACAATCATTGTATGAGATGTACTGTGAATCAAAAAAAAAAATCTTGATCATGGTAGGAATCAGTGCATTAGTTTCACCAATATCCGCCAAGGCCAAGTTAAACACACCAATGTACATTGGACTGTGCAGGCTCCGGTGAAGAGCTATAATGAGAATGACTATCGTGTTCCCAATTATAGAAATAAAATATATGATAAATAAGAATATATAGTAATAAGTGCTGTACGGTGTACCTGTAAGCCCAGTGATGAAAAAGTGTTCTGGATGAACAATCGAGATATTCTGGGATAAAAACATAGCAGCTTTGCGTTTGTTGATTTGCACAGGCTGAAAATATAAATTACAATGAAGAAATAACCAAAATATGGACTTTACTAAACTGTCATCTCACACTTTTAACATTTATTTTCAAATGTTGAAAATATATCTTTATGTAAACTTGCTGCATAATATTTAAATCACAAACCTGTCTAAATAATCTAAAAGTTTTAGAGTCAGAGCAAACAATGACAACTTGTGATCTGCTTTGAATTAAATGAGTCCTTTATAAATGCTTTTCCTTATTCTCTCATGTCACAAAGATCATTGGACATCTGCGTCATTGAATCCAAATATATCTACGGATTCATCTCTTGAGAGCTTTCAGACAACACAATGATGTAATAATTGTATGTTGAAGTAAATGTTCTTGCCACAGATTTAGTTTTGATAGACATTTTTTTCACTGGGGAGGTAACCCCCCCAATATTCAAATCTATCAGTTACAACCCCCCCAATATTTCAACATGAAAATCACAGTAGATCTATACTAACATATGTATAATTCATTTATTTTGTAACAATAATTTTGTTTCTAATCGAATATGAGTTTTTCATAATAAATTAGTCAAAAAATACCCCCTTCCATTGAACCGATTGGTAACGCCCAACCAATGCGCGTCGCCAAAACAACGCGAGTGGTGCTGTACTTTTTGAATGGAGAGCACGGGTACCACCAAAAAAATGAAAAGAACCGTTGCCCAGCCGACTATATTAAACTTCTGTTCAAAGAGGGACATTAAAAAGAATAAAGAAAAATGTACTGAGAAGGAGTATAGCTAAGTACACTCCACATATATTTTAACTAGCTAATCCATTGCGATTTAGCCATAAATTTCAGTGCAACTGTAACCAGTTACTAAAACAGCCATCTGTTTTGTTACTTCATTTTTCGATAGTATCTTATCAATGACAAAAGTATTCACATCTGTGTTTGTTTTCTTCCTTAATTAATCAGATTTTGAACGAATTTGCTTGAATGAACGATTTAAGTAGCTCACTCATTAAAATGTTGAATCGCTGCCACCTACTGGCGGTTTCAATATTTAACATAATTTCTTTCTTTTTAGAATCACTCCATTATGTTAGAATTTGATGAATGGTTATGGATGAATTCCATAAAGTTATGATAGATAGATAGATAGATAGATAGATAGATAGATAGATAGATAGATAGATAGATAGATAGATAGATAGATAGATAGATAGATAGATAGATAGATAGATAGAGAAGAAGTAAATTATCCAAAAATGCTATACAAAAAAAAAAAAAAAAAATTAATTAAAAAAAATAACAGGCAGCATACAAACGCTCCATACGCTGAGGGGGAGTGTGAAGACCGCGAGTGGCTGCCCGAGGTGGTGGTGCTGGAGCGATTATCCACAGGTGGGACGGAGAGCTCGCTGCCATGCTCCTGGGACGAGGTGGGGTGGCTGCCATCCAAGAGGGAGTGGAGGAGTCGCCGCCGTTCGCTGTGGGCCGGAGCCTGCTGCCGTCCGCCATGAAGCTCCCTGTGCTTCCGTCTCCTTTTCTCTCATCTGTCCTTACCCCCAGGTGCTGCGGCCGCTGAGACAGGCCCCGGGGAGGAGTAGAGCGCAGTCTTGTGGGTACCCCCCGGCCTGCAAGGGGCGATGGGGATATGTGACGAGCAGGGTGGGCGAGAGCCGTGAGGGAACAGGGCTATCTGTTTGATAGGTGATGTACATCTCAGAAGATGGAAAGTAAGTAACATTTTAGATGACTCATTTTCCTAGAGGAATTTAAAAACTGTCTGTCTGAGGTTGTATCTGTTTATTTGAAGGATCGGAAGGCAGTGACTTTAGAACGAGCTGCAATCTTGGCAGAAAGTTTGTTTTGACCCATAAGGTAAAATTTGGTGACAAACAGGCTGAGTTTCAGGGCCAGAGTAAGCCCAATAGGTCTCGGTTTGTAAAGTCTGTGCCCCTTGCCTCATCACCTGCCAAGAAGATGACTAATGATGGTTTGATATCATAAAGGGATTGTTTTTATTGTAAGAGATAAGGTCATCTTATTGCAGACTGTCCTGTTCTAAGCAAGAAACAGACAAACTATAGCTTTGCTAAGCCCCGTGCCAAACCTTCATCCGGCATCCTCTGTTGCTAATGTTCCATGCAAGAAAGATGAGTTAGCTGGCTTATCATAATTTTTGATGGATGGTTTTGTGTGTCTGTCTTCTGACCCTGAACAAAGACAAGCTATCAAGATATGGAGAGATACTGGGCTTTTCAGTCTGATATTGTTTCATGATATCTTATAATGATACATCAGCTCAAGGTTAAAAGGTACTTGTCAAAGGTTTTGGTGGAGGAATTTTGTCTATGCCTTACATAACATCAATCTCCAAATGGATTTAGCCTCTGGGGATGTTGTTGTTGCACTTTGTTCCCAGATTCCTATATGTGGTGTGTCATTTATTCTAGGGAATGATTTAGCTGGTGGTAAAGTGCTAGCTGTCCCTGAAGTAACATGTACTGTCCACAAGTCAGATAGTCCAGATCAGCTTGAAATGGTATTTCCAGAAACTTTTCCTGTTTGTGCATCTTCTCGTGCCATGTTGACCAAGAGACATGTCAAAGGAAAACCTTACAACAATCAATCTGTTATTCCACTTTATGATACTTTCATGGCCCAAGTTGACATGAACTTGACAGGGTTTGTAAAGATGTTTCCATCTTGTGAGCAGTTAATACTGGACCTCTTGGACCTCTCCCGTGTATCAAGTCAGGTAATCAGTATATTCTCACAATCATGTGTGCAGCAACACTGTTTCCTGAAGCCATCCTATTGCGTAAGATCAGTGCCCATAAGTTTTTTTTTACAGTGTTTGGGCTACCAAGAGTTAGTAGTTTTAGTTTTAAAAAACTAGTAGTCTAGTTCTATGTCATGCCTAACCTCTTGGACTATGTGTCTAACTTTAGTTTCAGGCTTAGTAGGGCATGTGAATTGACCAAAGAAAATCTGAAAGCAGCTCAGGAGAAGATGAAGACATGGTATGATCGAAACACTAAGCATTGTATGTTCTGTTCAGGAGACCAAGTGCTTGTGCTTTTACCAATACCGGGTTCTGCATTGCAGGCTCAATACAGTGGTCTATATACCATTGATCGACAAGTTGGTGAGTGCACTTATTTAGTTAAGATTCTAGATTATAAAAGGAAAACCCACATATGCCATGTGAATTTATTAAAGCCTTACTTTGATCGTAATCAAAGGTTAAGGCCTTGGCTGTACTTAATGTTCCATCTATTGAGACAGAAAACAGTGTTGCTGTCACTGAAATTGCTCAGAGTATATTGCCAAATTCTGAAATTCTGGCTCATTTGGAAACTCATTTGTCCTTTTTCAATCTTTCTGATCACTCCGATATTATTCAGCTAATTGGGCAACATCTGGCCTTGTTTTCTGATGTTCCAACTTGTACCAATGTGCTGGAACATGACATTGATGTGGGCCAAGCTGTCCCTATTAAACAACATCCATATCGGGTAAATCCAGTTAAACGCCAACTTTTGTGCAAGGAGGTACAGTATATGTCAGATCATGACATAGCCAAACCAACATCTAGTGCTTGTATTTCACCATGTTTATTAGCTGAGAAACAGGATGGGTCTTTACATTTTTGTAAAGATTTTCGTAAGGTGAATGCCATCACCAAGACTGATTCCTATTTTCTTCCATGACTAGATAATTGTATTGACCAAGTGGGTTCTGCTTCTTTTCTAACCAAGCTGGACCTGTTAAAAGGGTATTGGCACATTCCACTTAGCCAGTGAGCTTGTGAGATCTCTGTTTTTGTGACCCCTATTGACTGCCATTATAACGTTATGGCATTCGGGATGTGAAATTCACCCGCCACTTTTCAGGGCCTGGTAAATAAGGTGTTGCAAGGAATGATAGGCTGTGAGCCATACCTTGATGATATAGTTGTCGACAGCGCTACTTGGTCTAAATGTTTGGACCAGCTTCGGGATGTGTTTAAGTGGCTGATGGCTGCAAATTTGACTTTGAACCTCTGTAAGTGTAAGTTTGGACAAGCTACAGTAACTTACCTGGGCAAAGTGGATGGCCATGGTCATGTGTCTCCAGTGAGAACAAAAGTAACCTTTAACTAACCTGCTTAGTCCAAAGGTTCCTTTTGTTTGGACTGAGTCATGTTAGGTGGCCTTTGACAATCTGAAGGCATTATTGAGTAGTTCTCCTATCCCTGTGGATGCTAGTGATTTTGGGGTTGGTGCTGTTCTTCTCTAGGATGATTCAGTAGGTATTGAACATCATATGTGTTTTTTTTTGTTTTTCCAATAAAATTTGATATCCATCAGAAGCACAATTCCACAATTGAGAAGGACACTTTGGCCTTTATCCTTGCTTTGAAACATTTTGAGGTGATGTCTAATGCAATGTCCCACTTATTGTTTACACTGACCATAATCCTCTTGTGTTCCTCCACAGCATGATAAATTCTAACCAGCGCTTCATGCGGTGGATGTTGTTTTTGCAGGGTTATGATATTATATTCCGCCATATTCGTGGGAAGGATAATGTGTTGGCGAATGCCCTGTTAATGCATGTGTTGGTTTATATTTCATGTACATGTTGATGTTGCCATAGGTTATCCTATATATCAAACAAAAGTTTTCAGGTACGGAAATTGAACAAAGTAATGAAATATAAAATAACAGCATATTGTCACAGACACGTCAGGTTCCACCTCACTCCCTTACCCACGCACCCAATCACCGGAATACTGATCACCGCCACCTGAAACTCATCATCACAGTCATCAACCGCACTACAAAAGCCCCACACTCACACACACACACATTGTCCGGTCTCGTTCGTTGTACAACTTGTTGTATGCTTACCTAAAGGACTCCCAAAGCGATACTTACCTGCCTCCATCGTCTCCTTCGTCTCCATCGTCTCCAGTTCTCCTCGTGTTCCTACCTGCCTGTGTGTGTGAGTGTTCCTGTCTGCCATCTCCAGCATCTCCTTCCACCTTCACCTGCAGCACAAGTAAAAGGACAGTATTAACTTGCATTCTTCTCCATTACCATCATCATCACCATCTACTTACCTGTTGCTCTGCTGATCACTTCAATAAACACCGAAACTGCTTATATCTCTGCTTCCTGTGTCTCTGTTGTAACAGAAGGCCGGACCATAACAGCTATCCATCAGCATGAGCAACCGTGACCCGTTTCAAGAGCTCGTAGACGCATTGCGCCGAGCACTCACTCCTCAATACCCAGCACCGTCACCAGCACCCACCGCCGCTGCCTCTTCCGCACCCACAGTCACCGCTGCTTCACCAGTTTACACCGCCAGTCCCATGGCCAAACCGGCGCCCTACTCAGGATCGGCGGAGGACTGCAGCGGATTCCTCCTTCAGTGTGAGTTGGTCCTGGAGATGCAGCCGCACCTCTATCCCACCGATACGGCGAAAATAGCGTTCATAATTTCCCAGTTGCAAGGTAAGGCCCTTCAATGGGCGGATTCCCTCTGGACTCAAAAAGGCTCAGTCATACAATCCTATTCTGCATTCGTGTCCCACTTCAGAGAAGTCTTCGGAAAACCCCTAGCTGACTCTTCAACTGGTGAGAAATTGTACAATTTAAAACAAGGAAACAGTACTGTTAGCGATTATGCCTTGCAGTTCAGAATGCTCGCCACGACCAGCGGATGGAATGAACAAGCCCTCATCACCACCTTTCGACAAGGTTTGGAGCCTAATGTGCGGCTGCATCTCGCTGCATACGAGGACTCCATAGGACTCGAACAATTCATCCAACTCGCCATCCGCGTGGGTTCTCTGGTTCTGGAGGAATCCACCGCTGACGTGGTTCTAGGGCGCCCATGGTTGGAACTCCACAATCCCACCATCTCCTGGCGCACGGGCGAAGTCCTGAAGTGGGGCGATAACTGCTTCTCCAGCTGCTTCCCAGAACTTCCAGTTTCAAGATCTCCTTCCTCCAACAATATCTCCATCAATGCTACTTCCATCGAAAGTCCTGTGGACAAGCGCTCCGTCAATGTTCCACCCGACTACGCCCCCTTCAGTGACGTCTTCTGCCCGCAACGCGCCTCCAAGCTTCCTCCACACCGGCCATGGGACTGTGCCATCGATCTGTTACCGGGTGAGCCAGTGCCTAGGGGATGTATATACCCTCTATCAGTACCGGAGGAGAAGGCCATGGAGGAATATATCAAAGAGGCCCTTAACCAAGGATACATCCGCCCGTCTACTTCCCCTGCTGCTTCAAGCTTCTTCTTCGTGGCCAAGAAGGACGGAGGCTTGCGGCCTTGCATCGATTATCGCTCCTTGAACAAGATCACAGTAAAATTCAGATATCCACTTCCCCTCGTCCCAGCGGCCCTGGAACATCTCCGCGGTGCCACTGTGTTCACCAAGCTGGACCTCCGCAGCGCGTATAACCTCATTCGGATACGCGAAAGGGAACGAGTGGAAGACCGCCTTCGTCACGCCCACCGGCCACTATGAATATCTTATGATGCCATATGGCCTGGTCAACGCCCCCTCCGTATTCCAGGATTTCATCCACGAGGTGCTCCGGGAGTTTCTCCACAAGTTCGTGCTGGTATATATTGATGACATCCTCATCTACTCCCGGAGCTTGGCTGAACATCGCCACCACGTTGCGGAGGTCCTCAAGCGCTTACAGCAGTTCCATCTCTTCCTGAAAGCAGAGAAGTGCTCTTTCCACCAGCCCTCTGTCCATTTCTTCGGATATGTGATTGACCACAGTGGCATCCGGATGGACGAGGGGAAGGTCTCTGCAATCCAGAACTGGCCCACTCCAAGTACAATAAAAGAACTCCAACGTTTCCTCGGCTTCTCCAATTTCTACCGTCGTTTCATCAAGAATTACAGCACCATAGTCAGTCCACTCACCAACCTACTCCGTAAGCAGTCCAAGTCTCTGTCCTGGTCCCAGCCTGCCACAGAAGCTTTTGAGACCCTCAAGAAGGCCTTCACCACCGCTCCCCTCCTCATCCACCCTAACCCGGACCTGCCATTCGTCGTAGAGGTGGACGCCTCCACCACCGGAGTGGGAGCGGTCCTCTCACAGCAGCAGGGGAATCCATCCATGTGCCTTCTTCTCCCGCAAGCTCAACCCGGCAGAGGTGAATTACGACATCGGGGACCGTGAACTCCTGGCTGTAAAGCTCGCCCTAGAAGAATGGAGGCATTGGTTGGAGGGAGCAAACCACCCTTTCCAAGTACTAACAGACCATAAAAATCTTGAATATCTGAAAGCTGCAAAACGACTCAACCCACGCCAAGCCAGATGGGCAATGTTCTTTTCAAGATTTAACTTCTCCATTTCATACCGCCCTGGTTCCAAGAATCTCAAAGCCGATGCTCTTTCACATCTCCACGCTCCCGAGGAAAAGAATGACGACCCCGAAACCATTCTACCTGAATCTATCTTCATGAGTCCCATTGAATGGTCAGAAGAGACTTTACCCTCCTCCAATGCCTACTCACGCACTCCGCCGGGTTGCCCCCAGGGCTTGCGTTACATCACCAGGACACGAGGCACTCCGTTCACTCATCACTTGGCACTGGTCACCCGGGGGTCAATGAGACCCTCTCGCTGCTCTAACAGCGCTTCTGGTGGCCAAACATGGCCAGCGACGTCAGAAGGTACGTGCAGGGCTGCAGGGAGTGAGCCATCTCCAAGAGCCCACGCCATCTTCCAACCGGCAAGCTCAATCCTCTGCCCGTTCCTGAGAGACCCTGGTCACACCTGGGAGTGGACTTCATCACGGATCTCCCCGAATCTGATGGTCACACCTGTATTCTGGTTGTCGTAGACTGTTTCTCCAAAGCCTGTCGTCTGATCCCCCTGGAAGGTCTACCCACTGCCATGGCCACAGCGGAATTAATGTTCAACCATGTCTTCCGTCATTATGGAATCCCCGAAGACATAGTCTCTGACAGAGGACCTCAATTTGTCTCTCGAGTCTGGAAGGCGTTCTTCTCCCTCCTGGGTGTGACCATCAGCCTATCGTCTGGATACCATCCTCAGTCGAACGGGCAGACGGAACGGAAGATCCAGGAGATCGGCCGCTTCCTGCGTACCTTCTGTCACGGCCACCAGGACTCCTGGAACCAGGGATGGGGAACCCTCCAACGTACCAGCAGTCGATTACTGGTTCCGGGAGAGCGAGAGGGTATGGGACTCAGCTCACCACCAGCTGCAGAGAGCCCTGCGCAGGCGCAAGATGACAGCCGACCTTCAGTGCTCCCACGCTCCAACCTACCAACCGGGGCAGAAGGTCTGGCTATCCACCAGAGACATCAGGATGCGCCTGCCCTGCAAGAAGCTGAGTCCCCGCTTCATTGGCCCATTCACCATCCTCCGACAGATCAACCCCGTCACCTGCCGGTTACAACTTCCTGCAAAATACAAAAGAATTCATCCAACCTTCCATGTGTCACTCTTAAAACCTCACCACCCTTCTGTTCTTCCTTCCACAGAACCTGACATGTCAGCCGTCGAGCCCCCCCTTCCACTCATCCTGGACGATGGTACTGCCTACGTGGTTCGAGAGATCCTGGACTCCTGGCGCCGTGGTGGTCTCTTAGAATATCTAGTGGATTGGGAAGGCTACGGCCCCGAGGAACACTCATGGGTCCCCAAGAATGATATCCTTGATCCTGCTCTGTTACAGACTTTCCACGCCAATCACCCAGACAGACCTGCCCCACAACCTCGAGGACGACCACCACGACGTCGGGGTCCTCGGCCCTCAGGAGCGGGCCGTGGGAGGGGGAGTACTGCTTATATCTCTGCTTCCTGTGTCTCTGTTGTAACACATATATACTACTTTGAATAATTAAATAAAAGTGAGACATTAAATTACAAGAGTTCAGTCAAGAGTGATTTCTTCATCTTTTGATTAACATTAAAAACAGAGAGCAGGAATACGAGTCTGCTGTCCCTTTAAGACATAATTCAAAGATCCAGTACACTGATACTGATACACATGTGTTGTGTTGTCATAGACACAGTGGAAGACAGCACGGTTCATTCACTCACCTAGCTAAACTTCATGCTGGCACTGAGACTCAAACCTGCAACCTTTGGGTTATAAGTCCAACTCTCTAACCATTAGGCCACAACTGCCCCATTTTGTCAACCAGTGAGAAATTCAGAATAAGCAAGTGTATCCACTATCCAAACTTTTAACTACAACTGTAAATGATTAAATGAACTATATATTTGTAGGCCTTCATGGTAAATTATCAGTATATAAGTAAAGGGAGATGGTCATTTTTAACCACTTCAAAGACATTGTGTGTATTTTATCTCTGTCATCCTCTTCCAGTCATGCATGGATACACATACCAGCAGGTGATTTGGGTTACTAAGACGCCTTTTAAAACTTCAAGTATGCGGTAAGCCTTTTTCAGTTCCAGAATTTTCGGGTAAACTTATTCTGAGAATGTATTATTTTAAAGCAGAAAATGGTGAAAGTTGGGAGTTTTGTTGGACAATTTGTTTAGCAGTCTGTAACTTCCTGCATTATAATGTAAATATCTGAGTTCTGATATATCTGTAATTCCCTTTTGAAAGGGAGCTCGCACTGTGTCAGGCACTATGGGGAATGCCTCCGCTTGAACCGGTGTCTGAAACGCTTATCAAATCACTGCAATTGTACTGACCGGAGACAGCCCATGACATCATCATTGTGCGACCTGAAAGTATATAAGGGGCGCCTAGAAAACATGTCACCCTCTTTTCGTTTTCAGGGACTGTTTGTTTAAATGCTGCTCAATGTACAATGGCTTGTTAGAGCAAGCTGTTCGCATGCATTTGTGAGCGTTTCCCTCTGAGGAAGCTCCACTCTCATTGTCTCTCTTCTCGAGGCAGAAGGGACAGACTTCTGTGCCCGTGGCTTGGGTCCCACTCGCGCTGAGATCATAGGGCTTGCAGAGGGAGGCTTTTGAAAGAGGCGTTTATCTTTCACATACTTCAGCGATTAATGAGAGTGTTTTGCTGAGTGAGGATAAAAAGAAAAAAGTTGCATGGTATATTTATATAGCACATTTTCTATGTACAACTGTACATCCAAAATGCTTTACAATCATATCAGGGGGGTCATATCCACTTGGATATTGCAATGGCAGCCACAGTACAACAATGCCAGTGTGCTCACCACAGACTAGCTCTAGGTGGAGAGGAGAGAGAGTGATAGAGCCAATTCAATGGATGAGGATTATTAGGAGGCCATGATAGGCAAGGGCCAATGGAGGGAATTTGGCCAGGAAACCAGGGTTACACCCCTACTATTTACGAGAAGTGCCATGGGATTTTTAATGACCACAGAGTGTCAGGACCTCAGTTTAATGCCTCATCAGAAGGATGGTACTTGTTACAGTATAGTGTTACCATCACATCATCATCACAGTGTTTTAAGCATACAAGAAAAAATATATATAAACGACCCACTGGAAGACTGGACCAGCATACTGTGCCGGTCTAAGTCTATGCCCAAACACCTGGGGGGTCCCACCCCGTCCTTGTTTGAGGACCGTGGACAGGGCCAGAGGGCTAGAATCGCTTCTCGTGCCCCTCCTCCTTTGAGGGGCTGGTCGCATAGAAGGCGTAACATTAGAAGAAACAGGGTCCAAGGGAAGTGATCAGTGCAGATGGGCTCTGCGTCCTGTAAATGGATATTCCATTGATATAACTTCTATTGTTTACATCCTGAAATGCGCTATTCACGGGTGCGTCATGTTTATTCGACGAACTGTCCACATCTAGCACTTTATTCAATGAAACTTATCACAGTATTTAGTAGAGTGTCTGTAAATGAATGAGAACAGCCCAGAAGATGTCAGATGAAAACTGGACACATATATATGTATAAAAAAAAAGTGGACAGGTGCTTTTAGTGACGTGTGATTATGCACAGGCAAACATAAGTGGGAAAAAAAGTAAAAAGACAGCAATGGCAAACTATTGTGTTGTCATGTAATGTTAGCCTATGCAATAACGATTACGCCAATGTGTTTATTTGCATAATCTTGCGTGTAATACATTGTTGTTTAGTGTGCGTAACAATTTGCTTCCAGGAAAAATAGTGCACGCCCGCTGGCATGACGCAAAGGGAAACACCTGCTGGCCACTAGCACTCGCACTGCTAGCATTCGCCAGCCATGGATCAGCGTCGTGCACAGAAGTTGTTTTCTCCTGTTTCTGCATTGGAAGAACGCAGTGATGAAGAAAATGTGGATTATTCGGGGGAGAGTGCTGTATCTAGCTTCTTGATTGCAGTCTTGGTCATTAGCTGCTGGTGTAAATGTTCAATAAGGGTAACAATAGAGTGGTTATGATGGTAAATTGCTTTGTGTAAATGATCATTTGCGTTTGAATAGAAAAATTGTAAACTGATGTAAATCTGCCATCAGGGCAACAACAGGGTGGGTATGGCTGTATATTGTTGTATGTAAATGATCCTTGGAATTTGAATAGAAACATTTAAGATTGTGTAAATGTGCCATCAGGGCAACAACAGGGTGGGTATCACTGTATATTGCTGTATGTAAATGATCCTTGGATTGCATTTTTCTAAACTTTTAAGAGGAAAAAAATATACCAGATATAGTATATAAATTGTGCTTTGTCATATTGGAATGATGAAATGTATGGAAATGATCAAATAGACTTCTTATACTTCACAGTAAAAGGTGGTTACCAAGTGTCCCTTTGGCATCTTTAAGTGGCCTTTTTGGAAAGGTGCCTAGACATGCACTGAAATAAATGGTTGTAAAAATTTTTTAAATATATATTGATTAGACACATGGCTTTAGTTTGCTTATTTTTCCAGGCCCCTATGTATCTGCCTTTTGCATTTTTCATTTCCATAAACAATTATTATGAAAAAAAACAAAAAAAAACAATCCATTGTGTTTGAGCTTTTTTATCTCTCTATTAGTAATTGCTAGAGCAATTCTGAGTATTTCATAGTAAACTGACAAGTGTCAGCTTTCAAATGATACCTGGTATCATTATATGGTTTATATATGGTTTTGTTAGCAGCAACCATTTTTTTTGGGTATGTAATTTTTCACTACCTGGCCAAAAGTGGGGGTGACTGGGAAGGGGTTAAGAAGATGAGGCACTCGAGTCGAGAGGAGGAACAATGTCGGCTATAGCTTGGTCCTGGACAGCATAAATCAAACTTCTTCACAAGATGACTCGTTGAATTCATTTTGTGAGCGACGGCTGAATATTTTTAGTAAAATGACTCTATATAAATCATTCTCACCCCTGACCCCTCATTATCTGAGTGAGGGTTCTTTTTGGCATCTTGTCTGGCAAAGGCGTGCCCCCTCTCTGCATTTGGGGCATAATGCATGTAAGGACCTTAGTACGGTGGCCGAGAGAGCTCAACGCGCTGCAAATGAGAAAACATCTTCATCAGTTTGACAACACATGCGCTGCAAACTCCACAACACTTACAAATAGTGAAACGCGCTGCAAATAAAGAAAACATCTTCATCAGTTTGACAACACATATGCGCTGCAAACTCCACAACACTTACAAAAAGAAAAACGCGCTGCAAATAAAGAAAACATCTTCATCAGTTTGACAACACACGCGCTGCAAACTCCACAACACTTACAAATAGTGAAACGCGCTGCAAATAAAGAAAACATCTTCATCAGTTTGACAACACATATGCGCTGCAAACTCCACAACACTTACAAATAGTGAAACGTGCTGCAAATAAAGAAAACATCTTCATCAGTTTGACAACACACGCGCTGCAAACTCCACATGTTTTCTTTATTTGCAGCGCGTTTCACTATTTGTAAGTGTTGTGGAGTTTGCAGCGCGTGTGTTGTCAAACTGATGAAGATGTTTTCTTTATTTGCAGCGCGTTTCACTATTTGTAAGTGTTGTGGAGTTTGCAGCGCGTGTGTTGTCAAACTGATGAAGATGTTTTCTTTATTTGCAGCGCGTTTTTCTTTTTGTAAGTGTTGTGGAGTTTGCAGCGCGTGTGTTGTCAAACTGATGAAGATGTTTTCTTTATTTGCAGCGCGTTTCACTATTTGTAAGTGTTGTGGAGTTTGCAGCGCGTGTGTTGTCAAACTGATGAAGATGTTTTCTTTATTTGCAGCGCGTTTTTCTTTTTGTAAGTGTTGTGGAGTTTGCAGCGCGTGTGTTGTCAAACTGATGAAGATGTTTTCTTTATTTGCAGCGCGTTGAGCTCTCTCGGCCACCGTACCTTAGGTCATTTATTAGCTCAATTTACAGTTTTTTACAGACGCTAGGACACATTTCTCAATACTTAGGTCACTTTTGCAAAACTCTTCACACAGTTCTCCTAACCAACTTTCAGCTTGGCAAAGCAGTTCATTTCACATTCAAAATGCACTAAATCTACCAAAACACTGTATTCAGGTCTCAAATCAACTCATTCTTCCAGAACACTAGCAAAGGTTGACAGCCGACAAACACACTCTGTCACCCACAAAACAATGACCTAAAAAACACTAACAACATGTAGCATTATACAATGTTTTCTTGTGTAAAACAAGGACACATCTCTGTTTATAATTCACTGCAATATATGTTACTGGAATGAATCAGACGTGATGCAGAATTCGTCAATATTTTATGCCGTTTATTTATTTTTATAATTTTTTACAATTCCAAAATACAAGAATTTGTATACACACCATCCACTGATACAGATACAATTCAATTGTTTTTATAGCATTTAATTTTAAGATTTAAAATATATTTCATTAAAATATTACTGTAGGAATGCAGCAAATTGCTGTCTTATTCAGTTTTGTATTATGTTACTGTTTTGAACACAAGTTTAACAGTTTTGAAAACAGTATGTAAGCATGTGCAAATTGGCCTGTACGTACACAGAGTTTTGGCAGTTGTTGTGTCTGAGTGAGAAAAGAATTCATGAAATTTGAGAGATGTAGTCAATGAATGCATTTTGTGCCAAAGCAATGATAAATGATCCTCAGTTTAGCCCACATAGACTTCTGTTGTGCTCACTGTGTGAAGAGTTTTGCAAAAGTGACCTAAGTATTGAAAAATGTGTCCTAGCATCTGTAAAAAACTGTAATTGTTACAGGGAATAAGAATTGAATCAACTGTAAATGATTCACTGTGAATGATTCAGAATTAATATTTAACACTTCATCAATTATTCGTCCAGCGAAAATCGAGATTAGAGTATTTTACCAATTCTGGATAAAATATTATTCTGTGGCCAACAGTAACAATATTTGATTATGATTATTTTCTTATTATTGTAATTATTATATTATTATAAGCAAGAGGTAACTTGATCTTTCAAGTTTAAGGCAGTAATTTGACACACAGCACAAGAAACTTGTATATGTGAAAGGTTTATTGACTACTTCTAATGATTACAAGAAACACACATACACACACACACACACACACATACATACATGCACACACATTCGCGGAGTTGATATGAGTTATGAAAAGTCCCAAGTTCAGTGCTAACTTAACTCATAACCTGAGGAAAATCACAAAAGCAGAGCTTTGGCTTGATTCTTTAGGTTTAAAGGAGTTTCACCCATTTCCAGCAAGAGAGAGAGAAGTTTGCTTTTACCTCCGTTTGCCCTGACAGCTGAGGTAATCAGGTTGTTCCGTGACTCGTGTACAGTGGAATCCCGTTTTGGATTGGCTGTCTTTCAGGTGACGTCTTCTCGGGAAAGCCCTTTGTGGGTTGCGCGGAAGCTTTGAAGGATGTTGCTGGCTGGTGCAACGCACTGTTCTAAGCGTCTGGCTTGAGCGGCTCTCTTCTTGGGAGACTTTGGTCAGATATTTCACAGAGTGTTTTAGAGTCTGGATGTGACGGCTGTTGAATGGTCAGCGGCGCGGCTCGTTGATGACATCGGCGACTATTAGATGGAAAATCAGCCCCGATAAAGGATCTTCTCAACTTCTTCTTTCCAGCATGACCCAAGTGACTTTTCAGCCGTGGTCAAAGTAGCGCTGATTCAGCTACTGGGTTTCAACGACTGTTCTTCAGTCCGACTTCTGACCGATTTCTGACTGATTTCTGACAACTATCTATTGGGAAAGCATAGTTTTAAAGGAGCAATTTGGCTCCATACTTCAGATGCGATCCTCCAATGAGACGTTGCTACGGAGATTAGACACGCCTCGTCTATTGTCTATTGATCACATCGCGTGATATCTGCAGAACATTCTCCTGTTTTATTAACAACTTTATAAAGTTTCTTAATATTTTCCTGATACTGAATTTCAATGTTTCATTCACACAGAATTACAGAGAATTATAAACTCTGTATTTAGAGCTCAAACATGACACACTTCTTACACACATATTACTAGACTGACCTAATTAAAACAATGATTACAAGAGAAAGAATATGCATACAGGAATACAAACATATAATGCATTGAATCCAACATGTTAGTAATCACATCATAGCAAGTGTTATTCTGGATATAGTTAATACTTTAAGTAATCGACAATTGTCCCTTTTGAGATTCAAGATTGATTCCTTAAGCATAGTTTACACTTTGACCGGAGTCACGAGTGACCGGGTCAAGATGGATTGCTCAACACAAGGGAGGTATTGATAGGACAGATTCGTCTTTAAATCCGTTGATGGGTGTTTTCCTGTTCCGTCTGATAATACAAGAGGGTTTTGTGAGAGAATCAATAGATTTAATGTGATCAGACCCACGTGATAGGTTCTGATTAGTTTATTGCTGAAGAGCTAAGAAGTCCTTTAGACAGAGTCCTTTGTTAAAAGAAGTCACGTCATCATTTCTGTTAAGGCTACGGCTAGGTTTTTCCTGTCAGGAAATGGATCTTTTGGACCAAATGAAGCTTTGTTCAATCATGTTGTTCATTGATAAAGTCATTGGTAAGTTCTGTCGAGCGAGGCCCTACAAGCAGGTTGATGCAGAGGTAGAATAGGTTCTGACTTGGGTCGCAGGCCATTGGAAGGCCTCGCCGGGGAAGTTGTCTCCTGGGCTGTGTTGGCCCCTTTCACTTTGTAAATAGAAGTGCTCTTTTGCTGTGGCCCTGCTCTTCAGAAGCTACAGTATCTCACAAAAGTGAGTACACCCTAAGTGATAAAAGTTGTATGTTGTTTAACCATGCAAAGCCACATGCCCTATTCATCATGTTCATGTTTTTGTCTGCCTGACAGGAACATACAAATGTGTGAATCTTGCATTAGAGGAGTTGAAATATGGTGCTTTGAGTACAATTCTCTCATACTGGTCACTGGATGTTCAACATGGCAACTCATGGCAAAGAACTCTCTGAGGATTTGAGCATTAGAATTGTTGCTCTCCACAAAGATGGCCTAGGCTGTAAGAAGATCGGTAACACTCTGAAACTGAGTTACAGCACAGTGGCCCGGGTCATACAGAGGTTTTCCAAAACGGGAAACAGGCCAAAGAAGGCCAAAGAAGTTGAATCAAAGAAGTTGAGACCTTGTGCTGTGCATCAGGTGCAGAAGCTGGCTTCAAAAAACAGATGCAGTGCTACCAGCATTGCTTTAGAGGTTGCAGAAGCAGAAGGTCAACTTGTCAGTGTGCAGACCATATGATGCACACTGCAACAAGTTGGTTTGCATGGCCATTATCCCAGAAGGAAGCCTCTTCTGAAGTTGGCTCACAAGAAAGCCTGCAAACAGTTTGCTGAAGACAACCTGTCCAAGAGCATGAATTACTGGAACCATGTCCTGTGGTCTGATGAGACTAAGATAAACTTTTTTGGCTCAGATGGTGTCCAGCATGTGTGGTGACGCTCTGGTGAGGAGTACCAAGAAAACTCTGTCTTGACTACAGTCAAGCATGGTGGTGGTAGCATCACGGTCTGGGGCTGCATGAGTGCTGCTGGTACTGGGGAGCTTTGCTTCATTGAGGAAAACATGGATTCCAACTTGTACTGTGACATTCTGAAGCAGAATATGATGCCCTCCCTTCAGAAACTGGGCTTAACGGCATAATAATGATCCCAAAAACACACCACCAAGATGACATCTGCCTTGCTGAGGAAGGTGAAGGTGATGGAGTGGCCAAGTATGTATCCAGACCTGAACCCTATTGAGCACCTGTGGGGCATCCTCAAGCCGAAGGTGAAGAAGCAGCCATGTGTCTAACATCCAGCAGCTCTGTGATGTCATTATGGAGTAATGGAAGAGTGGAAGTGGAAGAGGATCCCAGCAACAACCTGTGAAGCTCTGGTGAATTCCATGCCTAGGAGGATTAACTGGTGGAGGTATCGCCGGTGATACCACCTCGGTTTTATTCTTACCAGTGTGAAAGAGACTCAAAATACTTTGTCAATGTTTCACACACAATTAAGAGTTATACTCCATTTTAATCTGTGAAATATCTTCTTTTATCTGTGTACACTCAGAGTAAAAACAAAATGTTGTGCTTTTTGTAAAATAAAGAAAACAAACATGATGCATGATCTCTCGTCTCCCTCTGAATGAAGTCCAATCTGATAATTCTCAGAAAATGAACTGTAATTTAGGGAATACTAATCTCAAAAAAATTAGACATATGTCTAAAGAAACATTGAAATGTCAGGTTTTAAAGCGTGTAAGTCAAATTGAAAACAAATATTCTCTGTTTATGTAATCTGTATGAAAAGAGACACATGTCAGACACCTGTGATTCAGCTCATTATTCGCTAACGCGGCCACGCCCACGGAGCGAGCACTATTCAGACGCAAATTCTGAGCCAATACATGTATACATCGTCTCAATCGTGTATTTATTAACTTGAAAAGTGTTTATCTGCATGTTATAGCCATGGTTAGTGATCTCTGGAAGCCTCTGTTAGTTCCTGGAATGTCACATGGTATATCCCTGTTCTTTTACTGAGATATTTGTGGACTAAAGGTGCACAGAACGCCCTCTGGCTGCAAGTATGAATTGAAAACAAAGCCTTAGGTGTGAATCACAACATTATTCATGATGATTCACGCCACCATGCATACTGTTTCTTACCAAAAAGTGTCTTACAAAATGTAAATCAATATATTGTTTTATATGAACAAGTAGGCAGGATATTTTTTGAAGCAAAAACTCTAGTCTACAACCTCAAATACCAAGAAATCTTGTGAACACAGATTAAATATATATATATTTGGCCTTATTTCAGTGACTTAAGTTTATTGTTTTTTTCAATAACCACGCATAAACGTTATTCCTTCAAAAACACAAACATGTACATACATGTTCCTCACATATTATTGTAGCCTAGTTTGTATTGAATACAGTGTAATGACACTTTTGTCATTAATATGTTTATGAACAACTGAAAAAAGCACAAATGTCAGGGCATGTCAAAACTTCTCCAGGGCCTCAAAAACCCTCAGACCCCAGAGGGTTAATGCAGTGTTAATTAACAATGGTGCTCACACAAAATATTGACACTCTGGACACAGTTTTGACATGTTCACTTAGGGTGTACTCACTTTTGTTGCCAGTTATTTAGACAATACAGGCTGTACGTTGAGTAATTTTCAGAGGACAGTAAATCTGTACTGCTATACAAGCTGCACATTGTTATCTAAAGTATATCCAATTTTAATTTCTATAGTATTGTCCCTTGAGAGCATATAATAAAACGGTTGCTGAAATGTGAGGTGTGTACTCACTTTTGTGAGATACTGTAATTAACAGTTAGGCCCCTAGCTAGGCTCTCCCTTAAGCCCGCTGAACTTATGTTAAAACGTTGTGTTGAATGTGGGTGGCTTTTTAAAGAAAGGTCCCCATTCCCCTAAGGTTTAGAGCAGATATCGTTTCTGTCATGGTAGAGTCCCTCTGTTAGGTCTCCACCCTGTAGGTTTCTCAGGGTCATGCTGATAGTACTCCCTTGTTAAAACAAGGTATTATTTCAGTGTTTCGCTTATAGCTCTGTGTTTATCTGCCCTGCACCATCGTGGCTTAGGTCAAGCGAATGTTTAACCTTAGCTGCAGTCTGGTTTTATAGTAGGCTCATTTGAAGCCTGAGCATTGCCACGAGCTGACGCCCATGTTCGACTGGGGTGGTTGGCCTAGGTGGGGCCTCCTCCAGGGCATGGTGGCATAAGACTGTACTCCCCTTGCTTAAAGGGCTTGTCGGCAATGTGATAGGTCCCAGGCTTAGGTGCTGTGTAAGCAGTCTAGTTCTGCTACTAGACTCGCCCTTCAGAGTGAGTCCCCACCGCTGGGTTCTTAGCAGCCTGCAGATGCGCTGTCAGATAGTAATGCCTTAGCAGGCCTCTCTGTGAGTGAGTCCCCATCAGTCTGGGTGTTTTGTAAGCAATAAGATCCGCTCTGGATAGCTAGCCTTAGCAGGCCTCCCTGAGAGCGAGTCTCCAGCACTTTGGTTATGTAGCAGGCGGCAGAGACTTGCTATTAGGTAGCTGGCCTTAATAGGCCTCCTTGTGAGTGAGTCCCCAACATTTGGGTTCCAGCCAGCTAGCAATGACTTGCTTTTTAGCAGCAAGACTTACCACAGGTTAGTGAACTTAGCCTCCTTGTCATCAAGTCCCCAATATTTGGGTACTTGGCAGCTGGCAATCAGACTTGCTATCAGATAAGTGACCTTAGTAAGCCTCTCTGAAGGCGAGACCCAACAGTATGGGTGTTGTTTTTAGCCAGGTAGCTGGCCTTATTAGGTCACCCTGGAGGCTAGTCCCCAGCAGTTTGGGTTTTTGGGAGATGGACATAGACTTTCTTCAAGTCAAGTCTGCTTTATTGTCAATTCTTCCACATATACATTACATACATACAGAGAATCGAAATTTCGTTACTCTCAGACCCGCGGTGCATACAGATAACACTAACAGTAGAGCTTAATAATCTGGATCAATATAAAATATAAGATATAAGATATAACTATACAAGATCAATATAAAATATAAGATATAACTATACAATAAGAGAATGTAAAAAAAAGACATAATAAATAAAATTAAATTAGTAAAGTTAAATAAAGCAGCGCAAGGCACATAGCAGATAGAGTGCAAACCAGTGAACAAACAGTGCAGATAAAAAGATTGGCTTATTCATTCTGATTAAGTGACAAAAGGGCTCAAGAGCAGTTATAATATATAAACTGACTGATGAGGTGGTAGAATGTCGTCAGTTCCATGGTGAATGAGGTAGTGAGTAGACCAATGCTGCACAAAGTGACTGGTGCATGTCATCGTATTTTAGAGGGAGGGGGTGGGATCTGAGGGGGGGTTCATAGTTCAGTGGTGCCTGGGGCAGAAAAAGGACGGGGGGGCAAGTTCGGGAGCGAGTTCAGCTTCCTGACAGCCTGATGGATGAAGCTGTCCTTCAATCTACTGGTCCTGGCCTGGAGACTCCGCAGTCTCCTCCCTGATGGCAGCAGACTGAAGAAGCTGTGTGACGGGTGGGTGGGATCACTTGCGATGCAGAGGGCTTTGCGAGTGAGACGGGTTCCATAAGTTTCTTTGAGGGAGGGGAGAGAGACACCAATGATCTTCTCAGCTGCTCTCACTATGCGTTGCAGAGTCTTCCGGCAGGACGCATTACAGGCGCCATACCACACAGTGATGCAGCTCGTCAGAATGCTCTCGATGGTGCCTCTGTAGAAGGCGCACATGAAGGGGGGTGGGGCTCTGGCTCTCCTCAGTTTGCGGAGGAAGTAGAGACGTTGTTGAGATTTCTTGGCCAGTGCTGTGGTGTTGTCGGTCCAGGAGAGGTCCTCTGTGATGTGCACACCCAGGAACTTGGTGCTGCTCACTCTCTCCACAGTCGCACCGTTGATGGTCAGAGGAACATGCTGAGTGTGCGCTCTCCTGAAGTCAACAACAATATCCTTCGTCTTCTCCACGTTCAGAGAGATATTGTTGTTACTGCACCACCCAGCCAAGCGCCTCACCTCGCTCCTGTAGTTTGTCTCATCTCTGTAGCTAATGAGACCCACCACAGTCGTGTCATCCGCAAACTTAATAATGAGGTTGGAGTTGTGTGACGGTATGCAGTCGTGGGTCAGCAGAGTGAAGAGGAGGGGGCTCAGCACACATCCCTGGGGGGCCCCAGTGTTCAGTGTGATGGTGCTGGATGTGTTGCTGCCGACCCGTACTGCCTGAGGTCTTCCAGTCAGAAAGTCCAACAGCCAGTTGCACAGCGAAGTGTTAAGCCCCAGCTCGATCAGTTTGTGAATGAGCTGTTGAGGGATGATTGTGTTGAATGCTGAACTAAAGTCTATGAACAGCATTCTGACGTATGAGTCTTTTTTTCTCTAGATGAGTGAGTGCTGAGTGGAGGGTAGTTGAGATGGCATCATCGGTCGACCGGTTGGGCCGATATGCAAACTGGAATGGGTCCAGAGAAGGGGGGAGGGCAGACTTGATGTGGTGCTTGACTAGCCATTCAAAACACTTCATGAGGATGGGAGTAAGTGCAACAGGACGGTAGTCATTGAAGCAGGATGGAGATGGCTTCTTCGGGACTGGAATGATGGTGGTGGTTTTGAAACATGTGGGAACAACAGCCTGACTAAGTGAGATGTTGAAGATGTCTGTAAAGACATCAGTGAGTTCTGCTGCACAGTCTCTCAGTACACGCCCGGGAATGTTGTCAGGACCCGGAGCTTTGCGTGCATTGATCCTGCTAAAGGATCTCCTCACGCTGTCCGGAGTCAGAGTCATCACCTGGTCACCGGGAGGGGGTGGAATCTTCTGTGCAGTGGTGCCGTTTTGTTCCTCAAAGCGAGCGAAGAAGGTATTTAGCTCATTCAGCAGAGAGATGTTGCTATCACAGGTCCGTGGTGGGGGCTTGTAGTCCGTAATGGTCTGTATCCCCTGCCACAGGCTACGAGTGTCTCTGCTGTCACTGAAACGATGGGCTATCCTCCTGGAGTACTGTCTCTTAGCCTCCCTGATGCCACGGGATAGGTTGGCCCTGGCTGTTCTCAGGCCCACCTCATCTCCAGCTCTGAATGCAGCGTTCCGCGTCTCCAGGAGTCTGTAGACCTCCCCTGACATCCACGGCTTCTGGTTAGCCCGGACAGTGATGGTTTTTGTGACTGTTACATCCTCAATACACTTGTTGATGTAGGCAGTGACAGTCTCTGAGTACTCCTGGAGGTCAGTGATGTTATTGTAAGTGGCAGCCTGCTTAAACATATTCCAGTCAGTTGTATCAAAGCAGTCTTGAAGAGCGTCTGACGACCCTTCCGGCCACTCCTGAATCTGTTTCTGAACTGGTTTGGCCACTTTAATGAGCGGTCTGTATGCAGGCATTAGCATGACAGTGATGTGGTCTGAGGCACCGAGGTGGGGGAGGGGGAGGGCTTTATAAGCTCCTCTCTGTCTGGAGTAGACAAAGTCTAAAATGTTTTTACCTCTTGTTGGAAAATTAATGTGTTGGTGTATTTTTGGAAACACACTCTTTAGGTCAGCATGGTTGAAATCCCCAGCTATGATGAGAAAAGCATCAGGGTGTGCTGTCTGCTGCTCACTGATGTGCTGGTGCAGTTCATTTAGTGCCTCACTCCTGTTGCTGTTGTTGTTGTTCGGGGGAATGTAAACCGAAACGAGCAGAATGGAAGTATATTCCCTCGGCAGATAGAACGGCCGGCACTTAATAATCATAAACTCCACCAGGGGTGAGCAGTGTTTGCAGATCACAACAGCATCGCGGCACCACGCATCATTGATGTAAACACAAAGCCCGCCGCCGCGGGTTTTTCCTCCCGCGACGAGAGCTCTGTCCGCTCGATAGCACGTCAGCTGGTCGAGCTGAATAGCGCATTCCGGAACTCTGTTGCTAAGCCATGTTTCCGTAAACACAAAAACACAACAGTCTCTTACAGTCCTTTGAGTTGAACGTAGTAATCGGATGTAGTCCAGTTTATTGTCCAAAGAGCGTACGTTAGCCAGTACGATGGTGGGGATAGATGGCTTGTGTGGGTTAGCCGTTAGCCTAGCCAGGATACCTCCGCGCTTACCCCTCTTCTGCTTCCTCTCACACCGCTTGCGGCGCCTCCGCTGTGGGCGAGATGCAGCAGTGGGGGTCGTTGACGATGTAGGCCTCCGGAGCAGTCCGAGATCTCGCAACTGTTCCGCGTGCGCAGAGTTTAACTCTAGAAATGCGGTTCTGCCGACATCCAGCAGAAACTCATGACTGTATGCGCGCTTAAAGACAGGTAGACGCGATGACGACGTACAAAAACACTGCGACTCACAAGACAAAAAACACGAAAACACCGCTCTGTCGGGACAGAGAGAAGCCGCTGCGTGTGGACGCGCCGCCATAGACTAAGGGTACGTTTACATTCTTCAGATAGTTGTCTCTGAGGGTGAGTCCCCAGCAGTGTGGGTCCTTGGCAGCTCGCAAATGCTTGCTTTCAGTTTGTTGGCCTTAGCAGGCCTCTGTGAAGGTGAATCCCCAATGCTTTGGGTACCGAGCGGCCAGCTGAATTCGCTGTCAGGTAGTTGGCCTTAAAGGATTAGTCTAAACTTTTCCTGATAATTTACTCACCCCCATGTCATCCAAGATATTCATGTCTGTCTTTTGTCATTCGAAAAGAAATTAAGGTTTTTGATGAAAACATTCCAGGATTATTCTCTTTATAGTGGACTTCAATGGCTTCCAGACGGTTGAAGGTCAAAATGACAGTTTTAGTGCAGATTCAAAGGGCTTTAAACGATACCAGACAAGGAATTAGGGTCTTATCTAGCGAAACGATCGGTCATTTTCTAAAAAAATACAACTGTATATGCTTTATAAACACAAAATATCGCCTTGAACGTACTTCAGGTTTCCGCATTCTTCAAAACGCTTACGCTGTATGTCATACGCCTTTCCTATTCTACTTATGGAAAAAAAACAAAACTGGCTCGTTCTGTAAGTAGAATAGGAAAGACTTAATACTTAGAATTATTTTACTAATCACGTCACCAGCTTTATAAAATATTAGTTCGTTTGAGCCCGGCATGACGTGTCAGTGAGGTAATGAAGCTTCATTTCCACAGGTCATGTGACAGTCACATTTCAAGCAATGCTCCGGAACACTGTTTTGGAGCACTAGTGAGTCAAAAACTTGACGTGTGTTGACACTTGGTGTCAAACTACCCATACCTACTTTAAAATAAACTTCTAAATGTCTGTTTAGTAATCCCTATGGAAGAGGCGACACAAATCAGTAACTTTGATTGTCAATAGTGTGGATTTAGTGTGCATTAAAAGCACAGATTTTGGCATTTTTCAGACCTGGGACAGACTTGCACACTTACTTCCTGTTGCATACACACGCTCTCAAGTGGCCAAGACTGCAAGTGTGGTTATTGTTACATGTTCACCATTGTCTTCCTCAGTTTTTCTGTCTGTCAGTCTGTTAATTATGTTATTAGTTTCCACCTGTGTCTCATTATCGCCCTCATTAGTTCCTTTGTTTGAGTCATGTATATGCCCTGTGTTTCCATTCATGCCTTGTCCGTTCTCGTTGATGTTGACTGTGTATCGTGTATACCTGCCTGTTTTGTCATTAAAGACTATTCTACGTAGTTTCCTTCGTCCTTGTTCCTTGCTACACCAACGTCACGTAACAGTTATTGGGACAGGGCCAATGTTGACACTAATTGGTTCTGTTTGCTTTTGAACTTATGCAAAACTTGTGACAGGATATGGCTGGTCAATCAATGTTGTGATTGACCAGTCAGAATAATTTTTTTTTCCAGACAGACATTTAACAAATGATGGTATGATTGCTATGCTAAACTATGTATGCTCTCTGTATTGTGTTTAACTGATTGCAGCAAGTTGCATAGTTTTACTGGCACCCTTATCGTTATTTACTCTGGTGTGTAAGAATATCTTGAGATAGGGTAATTAAAAATGCATTACACTTAAAAAGAAAAGCCTTTGAATGGCTGAGTATCCTATAATATTGTGACAATAATACTGATTTACCTATTTAGCACAAATAAATAAAAAGTAAATCACACACAATTTTATTTTATTTCCTAAAAATTATTCATAATTTAGTTGTGCTCAGTGTAGAATGCTCTTTCTAAATGTTTTGAAACTTTTGTGCAAGAGTTGCATCATATTTGATTGAAAGTGTTTTTGCTCCAGGGTAACTTCTGTTTTTCAAACTGTTAATGAGTTGTGTAGAGGCACAGAGACATGTAGAAACAAAATAATGTCTGATAAACAAACTGTCACTCATTATGAAGGAGGCCTGTTTGCTGTTTGAATGCGCAGAACTCTTCAGGGACAAAGAACAAGTAACAAATTAAGCCTCTGGGGAAAAGACACTTTTTATGGCAACTGTTTGCATGTTTCTGAATGTTTATCAGCAACAAAACAGTTGCTATTGTGATAGTTACCGTTCATTTCATTGAATGTCACCTAGCAATTTTACAGTAAAGGTCCAGAGAGACACTGTATACATCTCAATAACGATCAACAAAGAGAAGCAAGAGAAAAAAAAAAAAAAAAAAAAAACAGACAGAAAGAAAGAAGACAGAGGCCTATTATGCTGATAGCCACTGAAAGCTTGCTTTATCTGATGCAAGCAGGGGAAGCCATGAAAAAATCATTTAAAATAATAATAATAAAATATGTAACTCCTGCTTTGTTTACTGCCACAAAAGATAAATAATTATTATAGGTTATTAATTCATGTGCCTTAGAGATATACACCTGGGCAGTTGGGACTTCCCCCAAATGTGCTAAATTAGTAACTGATGAATCAGTTTTGGGCCTAGAGACATTTAAATAATCCCAGTGAAAAGATTATTAAAATAAGTGATAGAACTGTGAATCACAGTCATGTGGCATGCTGTCTGTCAAGTATAGTAGGATAACACATTTTAACGCCAATCCCTCTAACAGTACAGAGTGTCTTAAATAAAGCACTATAAAATGCACAGATTGACTTAGCACTAATCTACATAAAGTATATACAAGTTAATTTTTTTTCCTTAATTATCCAGTTTTTAAAATGAAAACACACAGAATACCAAGTGTCTACCTATTGTTCTTTATAGCATAGATACCATAGTTAATTTCTTGCAGTTCTGACTGTTAGAATTGTGAGAAAAAAATATCAGAATTGTGAGATATAAACTCACAATTGTGAGGGAAATAAAATAATTTCCAAGTTACCAGAATTCTGAAGGGAAAAAGTTTGGTAACACTTTATTTTAAGGGTCCAGAATAATGCATTAGTTAAGCATTAATTAATAGCTCATTCACAATTAAGCATTAGTTAAGAATGAGCATACTAGTAATTAATGATTAACTTTAAATTATAAGGGTCAGAATTATGCATTAGTTAAGCATAAATAAACTAGTAATTAATGATTTACTTGTTCACAACTATGCATTAGTTAAAGGGTTAGTTCACCCAAAAATGAAAATTCTGTCATTTATTACTTATCCTCATGTCGTTTCACACCCGTAACACCTTCGTTAATCTTTGGAACACAAATTAAGATATTTTTGTTTAAATCCGATGGCTCCGTGAGGCCTCCATAGGGAGCAATGTCACTTCCTCTGTCAAGATCCATAAAGGTACTAAAAACATATTTAAATCAGTTCATGTGAGTACAGTGGCTCAATATTAATATTATAAAGCGACGAGAATACTTTTGGTGCGGCAAAAAAACAAAATAACGACTTTTTTAGTGATGGCCGATTTCAAAACACTGCTTCAGAAAGCATCGGAGCATAAATGAATCAGTTTATCGAATCATGAATCGGATCGAGGGTCAAACTGCTGAAATCACGTGACTTTGGCGCTCCGAACTGCAGATTCGACACACAGATTCACAATGCTCTGATGCTTCCTGAAGCATTGTTTTGAAATCACTAAATTTGCTATCACTAAATAAGTCGTTATTTTGTTTTTTTGCCGCACCAAAAGTATTCTCGTCACTTTATAATATTAATATTGAGCCACTGTACTCACATGAACTGATTTAAATATGTTTTTAGTACCTTTATGGATCTTGACAGAGGAAGTGACATTGCTCCCTATGGTGGCCTCACGGAGCCATCGGATTTCAACTAAAATATCTTAATTTGTATTCCAAAGATTAATGAAAGTCTTACGGGTGTGAAACAACATGAGGGTAAGTAATAAATGACAGAATTTTCATTTTTGGGTGAACTAACCCTTTAAGCATGGACACAATAGTAATTACTGATTAAATTAACATACAGTGGGTACGGAAAGTATTCAGACCCCCTTAAATTACAATTAAAAAAGAAAAACTGAAATACCACATGGTCCTAAGTATTCAGACCCTTTGCTCAGTATTTAGTAGAAGCACCCTTTTGATCTAAATACAGCCATGAGTCTTTTTGGGAAAGATGCAACAAGTTTTTCACACCTGGATTTGGGGATCCTCTGCCATTCCTCCTTGCAGATCCTCTCCAGTTCTGTAAGGTTGGATGGTAAACGTTGGTGGACAGCCATTTTTAGGTCTCTCCAGAGATGCTCAATTGGGTTTAAGTGAGGGCTCTGGCTGGGCCATTCAAGAACAGTCACAGAGCTGTTGTGAAGCCACTCCTTCATTATTTTAGCTGTGTGCTTAGGGTCATTGTCTGGTTGGAAGGTAAACCTTCGGCCCAGTCTGAGGTCCTGAGCACTCTGGAGAAGGTTTTCGTCCAGGATATCCCTGTACTTGCCCGCATTCATCTTTCCCTCGACCAGTCGTCCTGTCCCTGCAGCTGAAAAACACCCCCACAGCATGATGCTGCCACCACCATGCTTCACTGTTGGAACTGTATTGGACAGGTGATGAGCAGTGCCTGGTTTTCTCCACACATACCGCTTAGAATTAAGGCCAAAAAGTTCTATCTTGGTCTCATCAGACCAGAGAATCTTATTTCTCACCATCTTGGCAAACACCATGCAGGCTTTCATGTGTCTTGCACTGAGGAGAGGCTTCCGTCGGGCCGGACTGGTGGAGTGCTGCAGTGATGGTTGACTTTCTACAACTTTCTCCCATCTCCCGACTGCATCTCTGGAGCTCAGCCACAGTGATCTTTGGTTTCTTCTTTACCTCTCTCACCAAGGCTCTTCTCCCCCCGATAGCTCAGTTTGGCTAGAAGGCCAGCTCTAGGAAGGGTTCTGGTCGTCCCCAACCATCTTCCATTTAAGGATTATGGAGGCCATTGTGCTCTTAGGAACCTGAAGTGAAGGAGAAATTTTTTTGTAACCTTGGCCACATCTGTGCCTTGCCACAATTCTGTCTCTGAGCTCTTCAGGCAGTTCCTTTGACCTCATGATTCTCATTTGCTCTGACATGCACTGTGAGCTGTAAGGTCTTATATAGACAGGTGTGTGGCTTTCCTAATCAAGTCTGAATCAGTATAATCAAACACAGCTGGACTCAAATGAAGGTGTAGAACCATCTCAAGGATGATCAGAAGAAGTGGACAGCACCTGAATTAAATGTATGAGTGTCACAGCAAAGGGTCTGAATACTTAGGACCATGTGATATTTCAGTATTTTTTTTAAATAAATCTGCAGAAATGTCAACAATTCTGTGTTTTTCTGTCAATATGGGGTGCTGGGTGTACATTAATGAGGAAAAATTGCTGCAATATAACAAAGAGTGAAAAATTTAAGGGGGCCTGAATACTTTCCGTACCCACTGTATAGTAGGGCACATTAGCCATTATTTACAAATTATTAAACATTTGAAATATACACATTTATGCTATAAATAAACAAAAATAACCTAGTAATTAATGATTAACTAAATGTACAGTAAACACCTTTTAGTCATTATCTACAACTTAATAAACCATATATTATTTTTGTGTAGTGATGTAATTGTATTTCAGTGCCATTCTATTAAGTTAACTGAACAATAAACTAGTAATTATGCTTAATTACTGATGGTTTTGCAGGTATAAATTGCTAAAATAGTATAATAAAGACAATTTGACCCCCAAAGCAAAAGGTATATCCACATTAATTATGACAGTTATTAAGTTATATTTAAGTTTATTGAGCAGAATAAGCCAATAATTAAGGCTAAACTGGCAGTAATGCATTTGTATTTATTTATTTATAGAGCACTTTCCAGGCTACTCTGTAGCTCCAAAGTGCTGTACATTGTAAACAAAATCAATGATTAAAATACAAAAATACAAACAACACAACAAAACACATCATCATCAATAATAGCCCTCATCAATAATAATAAATACTTCTGTGTAAAGTTAAAACGCCAGAGAAAGCAGATGTAATTTTAAACGACTCTTGAAGATACCTAATGTAGAGGACGATCTAACCTCGAAGGGAAGCTTATTCCATAATCTTGGACCAGTGACAGATGTGTCTCCCTTGGATTTAAGACGTACTCTTGGGATCACTAATACAAGTTTGTTTGAAGATCTCAACATTAAATGTGATTTATATGGCTTAATGAGCTCCACCAAATATTATGGTGCCATTCATGTAATGCCTTTACAGTACTAATAAAGGCAATTTGACCCCCTATTCTAAAGTGAAAGCTAAATCCTCATTAATTATGGCAGTTACTGAGTGATATTCAAGTTTACTGAGCAGAATAAGCCAATAATTAAGGCTAAACTGCCACTAATACAGTACTAATAAAGGCAATTTGGTCCCCTATTCTAAAGTAAAAAAGCTAAATCCTCATTAATAATGGCAGTCACTGAGTGATATTCAAGTTTACTGAGCAGAATAAGCCAATAATTAAAGTTAAACTGCCACTAATACAGTACTAATAAAGGCAATTTGACTCCCTGTTCTAAAGTGAAAGCTAAATCCTCATTAATTATGGCACTTATTGAGTGATATTCATGTTTACTGAGCAGAATAAGCCAATAATTAAGGCTAAACTGCCACTAATACAGTACTAATAAAGGCAATTTGACCCCCTATTCTAAAGTGAAAGCTAAATCCTCATTATTAGATTATTATTATTAGATCCTCTTTAGCACCTTTAAGGCTAAACGGTCCTTACTAAGACAATTTTACCCCATACTGTAAAGTAAAAAGTTATATCCTCAATTAAGGCACTTATTGAATGGTCTGGAATATTTTTTTAAATAATGGCGAATGATACAACATGGACACCACTAAATCCACTCAAACCTCTAAACCTAGCCATAACCATTTCTTAAAAATATGCAGTTATAAAGAAAAACAAAACAGACAGAAAAGCGTAACTTAATCGCAATAAATTCTTTATTAAGAAAATGTCAAAAGCGTTACCAATAGTAGTCCGAATGACAAGTTGTTGCAGTCACAGTCCTCTCTGGTGATATATTGGGTACAAGCACAATTAAGTTATTAATCTACGAAAATGGTATTCCGCTTCACTTCACTTCAATTCACTTCACAGCATGTCGCAATCTGTGACGAAGCAGGCGAGGGCCAATGAGCATTGATATCACTGCCGTAAAACGCTTCGTGTAAAGCTTTTTAAAAGTGGCATTAGGTTTTAAAGTGTAGTTTTGTTTAACGTAATTCTTTGAAATGAGTTTGCAGTGAAAGTCACGAACATAGCAAAATGGTTTTACATTTAATAATTTTTAGTGCTGTCAATATTGTACGTTTCAATGTATAAAATGTAAGTAAATGTACGTGTTGTAGAACCACACTTTGGGTAAAAATACATTCTCGTGCAATCACGTTGCAGAATAACTAAAACCAATAGTGTAAATAAGAACCTATCTCTAGAATAAGGGATCAAATTGCCTTTATTTGTACTGTATTAGTGGCAGTTTAGCCTTAATTATAATTTTTATCTTTTATCTAAGTTTATCTAATCAATAAACTTCAATATCACTTAATAAGTGTCATAATTAATGAGGATTTAGCTTTCACTTTAGAATAAGGGTTCAAATTGCCTTTATTAGTACTGTATAAGTGCCAGTTTAGCTTTAATTATTGGCTTATTCTGCTCAATAAACTTGAATATCACTCAATAATTGCCATGATTAATGTGTATATACCTTTTACTTTGGGGTCAAATTGTCTTTATTATACTATTTTAGCAATTTTATAACTGAAAACCATCAGTAATTAAACATAACTACTAGTTTATTGTTCGGTTAACTTAATAGAATTGCACTGAAATATAATTACATAACAAATAATATTGTAGATAATGACTAAGGCATTTACTGTACATTGTTAATCATTAATTACTAGGTTATTTTTGTTTGTTTGTAGCATAAATGTGTATATTTCAAATGTTTAATAATTTGTAAATAATTTTACAAATTTGCTCTCATCAATAAAAATTGGCTTTGGTGTTGTTTGAAGTTATTTTACATCCATGTTAGTGTTTCAGTTATACTGCTAGTCTACATATCCTTAACTAATAGCTTGCTAGCATTTAAGCTTTGCGTATTTAATTTATTTAACATCTAATCTAATTTATTTATTAATTTAGGTATAAAACATTTAATGGTCCTGGCGTTTTAATAACCAAGTTGTTGTGTATTTGATAACAATAAGCAAGCAGGGTGATTAGTACTGTTAACAGTTTTGTATGTGTTACTTTAACTCGCCAACCCACTGGCTTAAAATGAGATGAGACAAAAAGTGTAGTATATTTACAAATACAGTCAAGATGGAATACAGTTAAAATAAAATTAACTTTCTTTCTTTTTTTTTCTTTTTTTTTTACTTTTGTCAGTAAATTGTACTTTTGTCATCTAATAGAATAAACAAATCACATATTTTTGTTTTTATTGCATTTTTACAAAATATCACAACTTTTCTGGGGTTATGAGATAATAGGGTTAATAAAAATAAATTCCTGTGACCTTTTATACAGCCAAAACGCAAGTTGAAGCTACAACACAAGCAGCAGGAGTCCATTCAGGAGAGCTCCAACGATGCAACACCTAAAGATCTGGAGGAAAATGAGCCTTCTTTACCAAGCTGCAGCAGCCAGGGTTCTGAAAATAGCAATTTGTATATGTGTCATTATTAATTGTTAGCTAAGTAATTTTTATTTGTGATATGTTGTTTCTAGGCATTTTTTCCATGAAAATGAAGATAGAATTTCTGGAAGAGAAAATAAAGTGGCAAGAAAAAAAGATTGGAGAGCTAGAAAATGAACGTGATTTTCTCAGAGAACAGGTTCTTGGGAAAGCCAAAGGACAAGATGTCGGTCAGTATAATAATATGTTTCATGCTGTGTGTGCAGTATTTATTACATACAAACTAATTTACACATCAGACTTTAAACTTTTGGCATTTTCTTTGATTTCACTTTTATGGCTGCTGAGTGCTATTAGCTTTGGCTAACAGCATTAGATATTTCAACATTGGCTCATCGTGACATTACTCTGTCTATGCTTTTGAAAAATGTGTCAAATCTGACTAGGAATGATTTAAATTTTCCAAGTGAAATGAGCACTAGAAGTGCAACTGTGCATTTTATTAGCTTTCAACTCAAATGACGAGTACAATGGCTGATTGCAACATTGTAAATGGTTTGTTTTTGACTCTATAGACCTTATTCAGAGCAACACCATGACAGGTATGAAAGCAAGGCTAGAGGGATAGACTTACCAATTTGACATCTGCTGTAAAAAGCTCCAGGATGACTTAAAAATTTCCATAGCTTTGTTGTCATTTTAACAATAATACAGCCAATTGTCATACGGTCTATAACATTCTGCTGTTCAATGATATTTAAACTCTTTTACTGCAACACATCTTTGGAAAAAGTATGCATTAGTCTGTATATTGCTTATTCCTTACAGTATACAGTATATGGTTGGAGTGCGCACTAATCAATATACAGTTTGTACAGTATAAAAACCATTTTCCCTATAGAGAGTCCCTGTAAACCACATATGCCAACATGTACTGTATGTGTGACATTCGCTGGGCAGGATCGGAGAAGAAAAATAGTGCATCCACAATTGCAACATAGTTTAAGAAGATACACTAAGAGAACAGGAATCAAAAAAGATGGAGAAGGCATGCTTTTGAGTTTACTCGTCTTATTTTTGAATCGTTCTTTACAGACTCTTCTTCGACGAGTGGACATTGTATTGCCACCTAGTGGACTCTTCTTTTCTGCTTTTCTGTTGCGCTCTGGCGGAGTATTATGAAGCTGCAGACTCGGAGCCTGCTGCATACAGTCCCGCATCCAGAGTCTCGCATTCTCAGTCCCCTCGTTTTTCGAGACAGTGCCTCCTAGGGATGGGTAAATGAAGCCTCATGAAGCACTGAGGCTTTCCCCTGACTGTTCCGGGAAAAGATTCAAAGCTTCAAGGGTGTCGAGAACAGCGCCATCTGGTGCTTATTTAAAACCTAGCAGCCAGAAGCTTTTGGAAGAAGCTCTGTCAGATGACGTAACCACCACACGCTCCACCGTTTCAATGTTATGTGTACAAATAAAAGCCTTACACGTGTGTTTCATTTGTTCATTAAATAAATGAATTTATCCTTAAAGTGTGACAATAAAATATAATATGACCTTACATGATTTAATATGATGTAATGTACTATTTATCTCTACACGCATTCACTAGTGAAAAAGGACATTGTGTGATAGGATCATCTGTTTTTAAATGTGCTTATGACACTTTCATAGTGCTTGTGTAACTGTAGGAAAGACAAAAAGGGGATACAATTGTGTTAATTATTTTTATTGAGAAATAAAAGCTGTTTCACAGTGTTGGGGCTGAGTCTATTTCTCCTCTTAGACAGTACTTCCCCGGCCTTAGAGAACACTCTTTCACATGGTACAGAGGAGGCCAGGGTACACAACTGTAATGCCAATGTATATAGAAGGGGGTAGACATGTTTCTGCGTTCTCCAGTATTCAAGTGGATCTTCAGCTCTTTGTATGTTTGTCTCTGTAAGGTATCTATCAACTTGTATGATCGCATCAGAAGTGGCATTTGAGCTTTGTTTGCTGTGGTCTACAGCACTGTCCAACAGAAGCCAAAGATTTCCACCTAAGAAGTATGAGGACAAAAATATATGATTGGGAATGACTGAACATGTACACTGACTGAAGATAAGACACATCAATGGTCAACAATTATTAAATAAATGATTAAAAAAAAAACATACTTGAGCTTGGTGTGGGCTGTTGGGTTGATGATGATGCTTCTGTTGACTGAGTGCTTGATGATGTGGACGGTCTTTCATCTTCGGCCCTAATGACATTAGCACATTCTGCTTTTAGCCGTTTGACAGCCTCTGTCATTTTAGTGTGGTTAAGAAAACCCAAAGTTTTAAACCTTGGGTCCAGCAGAGTTGCCATGGTCATTATGCTGAGCGACTCCATATTCCAGATATGTTCCCTCAGACGCCTGATGAGGTTGTCTGTTAATTCCTTTGCAATGGCCAATGTTAACCTATGAAATATACAATGATTTACTGAAATACAAAAATAAAACATTAAAAATGAATGAAAAAGGCATCAAAACATTTATTTCATTTGTTAATGTACATAAATAAAAATCAATACTTGTTTTGCCCTTTAATGAATGCTGAATCATTTTTAGCAAAGGAATTACTTTGGAGACAGACACTCGTTTTTCCACAGACAGCTCTTTGTGGCTAGGTGGAATGGGGCAAGAACACACAGAATTTGCTGTATGGCTTCATAGTCCTATGCATGAAGTGGAGCTATATCAGTTTTAAGTGATTCAAGGGATGCTCCCACAATTTGCCTTTCCTCATGCAGCCGTTGAAGCATGTGTAAAGTGCTGTTCCAGCGCGTTTCCACATCATTCACTAGTTTACGAGCTGGCCTGTTCATCTCTTTCTGCACCTGGGTCAACATTTCTTTAGCAGAGGTGCTGCTTCGAAAATAGGTGACCACTTTTTTAGCTTTGTTTCGAATGTCACACACAGAGCTGGTACCTGATCAAAATACTTTTTAACCATGGTGTTAAGTGCATGTGCAATGCAAACTGAATGTCTCACTTGCAGAATTTTTGCACAAGCAATTATGTTTGCTGTCACATCTGTGACAAGACATTTCACCTTGTCCTTGATTGCCCACTCCATCATGACATTCTTTTTCACCAGGGCCATATTTTCCACTGTGTGTCTGTCTGGGAACTTCTCGACATCCAACAACACTGTATTCATCTTATCACTGTCATCAATGTAATGGCAGGTTATTGCAAGATATGCATCTGTGTTGATAGAAGTCCACATATCTGATGTTAGAGACACAGCAATTGCCTTTTCAATCTCAGCCTTGGCTTTCCTCTTTGCTTCTTCATATTTTAAAGCCACCATTTTCTTTAAAGCCTTTTTGAGGTCACAAAAAAATAAGAGACAATTATACAATTATATTATTATAGATATAGATGTATTATATAGATTAAACATCAAAATTGACCTCTTTTAAACTCACCTGTCTGTTTGGGATTATATAGGAAGGATCAACGGCATGGATGAGGCCCCTGAAACCCTCATCCTCAATCACTGTAAATGGCTGAGAGTCTTTTATGACCATGTTGACCAATGCCTCATCAACCATTTGCTTGTGAGATGCTGTAATGAATTGAAATGAAAGTTTTATATAATATACATGTATTGACTTAAATTGAGATAATGCATTCACAATTATGAATAAAAATCATGAACCAACAGTCCTACTTTGTGTGCTTGTAGGATTGTTCTGGGGCTGTGCAGTCTCATGTAAAGCTCTGAAATGCCTTAGCATGGATGATGTGCTGTTTCCATACATAAGTTCCTTGTCACACACCAAGCATCTCACCTTCTGAATAAAGTTATATGAAATTAAGAAATTACATACAAGAACAAAATAAGTTTAAACAAAAACTGATGGTTTTTTTTAGAAAAAGCATACATACATTGGAACGTATAAGCTCGAAATATTCCCAGATAGGGGAAGTCTTTCTTTTTTTGACTGTTGCCATTGCTCTAAACACAAATCCTTCACCAAACACCAACCCTATCCCCTCTCTCTTAATCCCACCCTAACCCCAAATACCAACACAAAGTTACCTAAAAAAACACCAAAAGTGCAAAGATTTTACAAAAACAAAAAGACAATAAAGTAAGAATAAATAAAACAAAAAACAAAAAGAATGAATAAGTAGTGACAAATAAATGTCGTTGGTTATTTAAATGTAATATATTGATTAACTTTTGACATACAGCACTCTCCTCACAAACCCATCAACCAGACTGAGCCAACGAGGACTCGTTAAGTAAGATCTGGGGTTCGAAACCTTCTGGCACGCAAAGCGAAACGCGCACGTGATTGGATAGAAAGTGAGGCTTCATTTGTCATCGATCACGTGACCAAGAAATTGTGTCACATGCGCGATACGCACATTGAAGCCTCAGTGTCATACATAACATCACTAGCGCCTCCTATCAAATTGGATCAGATAAACACATAGATAAACATGTGAAGAACCGAAATGTGAGTATCGTCAATTTTATTCAATGATTTCTTTTTTAGTCAAACTACTTTATAGCTCATCGATAAACCTAACATATGAATAGTATATTTAATGTTTGTAAAGATAGTTTGTAACAAAATTTGAGCCATTAATATATGTAATAATATTATAATACATATAATAATATATGTTTTTTTCGCCTATTCGCCTTGTCTATTCTTATTTGATTTTTGCTTCACATTCAAAATATCAAAAAACAGGTTTTGTAATGTTAGCGTGGTATAATGTTAATTAGACCATTATAGGTGGAACTGAAAGAAAAATTGGAATTTGAATAAAAAAATAAAAAAAAAAAACATTGTAGCAATATAACACCACATAATATTTTTCAGAACATAGTTCAATCTGTAATTGTATCCCTATCAGTAATTTTCTTTCAATTACACCCACGCTCAATAAATAACTACTGGGTAATTTGTTAGTTTGAGAACACAATGAGTTTTTTGGAATGCAAATATTTATTTGGATTACTTTAATTAAAAAGAGACTGTAATATTGCATCCTATAATGTTTTCAATGGCATTTGGATAAGGGTGTTATACGATCTTCCGAACAGCAGAAGGTGCTGTCTCGAAAAACGAGGGGATTGAGAATGCGGGACTCTGGGTGCAGGACTCTAGAGGCCACGAGTCTGCAGCTTCATAATATTGGCTCTGGCGTTATAACTTGATATTTTTGCAAAAAAAAAAGAAAAGAAAAGTGAAATACATTTATTTTTTAGTTTGCCCTAAATGACATTGAAAAAAAAATTAAAAACACTTTGGTGGCGGACATTATTTTCAGGTGTCTGGATTATTTCATGTTTGTTATGTGTGTCTTTCTACCATGCCATGGGTGTGGTCTGTATACAAACAATCTGCATTATTTGTTCACTGGCCTTCTCCCCACAACAGTTTGTGCATGCAAGCCTGTTTCTTTAATGATTATAGCATATACTGAACATTGAAACATTGTTGTCCACACCTGCCTCTTCTGTTTTTATTACCATCATCTCTGCCATGTTTTTGCTGTTGTTCATTGTATTCATTAACTGTTATTAAAACATTATCTTTACCAAAGCTGCTCTTTGGTATTCCTGTTAGAAATTTTAACAATAAAATAATTCAAATTGCTTGCTTAAATATTTTGTCTTTTCATTTTGTTTTGTCTTGGGGTCACTGACAAACACAGTACACTACATACACTTGAAATCAGATGGATTCATTCATAAATAAACAACATTTCACTGCTGTTAACCAACACAACAAGTCTAATGTGTCCACTCTACATGTTTATTTTCTGCTTGTACATTTTATTTTCCACTTAATGGATCTAAAATTATTTATGAAATACATATAAATGTAATTTTAGGTAATTTAATACACAATGATTGAAGAACAAATAGACAATGATTACAGTCATTTTGAAACATTCCCTCTAATTGGTGCAGATCTGCTGTTAAACACCTTCCGGATTAAGTCTTTGATTTTAGCTGTGTTTAAAACATAAATTATGGGATTTAGCATTGGTGGAAGAGCAATTGAAAGAGATCCGCTGATGATCCTGGCATTGACAGAAGGTGCAGCAATCATATTGAATATTATGGGAAGAAAGAATGATCCAACTACCAAAAGGTGAGAAACACAGGTCTTCAGTGCTTTAAAACGTCCTTCCCAAGATGTAATTTTACGTAAAGCAATAAAAATGCCCAGATATGACAGGACTATAATGAATGGTGGTGCTACAAGGAAAAAAGCTTGAATGAGGATTGCTATAACATTATTAATGCTACTGTCATTGCATGGCATCCTCACCAATCTTCCATAGTCACAATACCAACTCTCTACCACATTGGATTTACAGAATGAAAGTCTGGTCATCAAAGATGTTGACAGTGTTATAAGAAAGGTGTTAAATGCCCATATTACTGAAAACAATATAGCCATGAACTTATTATTCACTATAGCATTATATCTTAGTGGCAAACTGATTGCAATGAAACGATCAAATGCCAGAACAACAAGAGTGTAAGTCTGCACAGTAATAAAAAAGTTCACAAAAAACATGTTTGCCAAACAATCATTATATGAGATGTACTGTGAGTCTGAAAAAAAAATCTTCATCATGTTAGGGATCAGTGCATTACTTTCACCAATATCTGCCAAGGCCAAGTTAAACACACCAATGTACATTGGACTGTGCAGGCTCCGGTGAAGAGCTATAACAAGAAGGACTATCGAGTTCCCAATTATAGAAATAAAATATATGATAAATAAGAATATATAGTAATAAGTGCTGTATGGTGTACCTGTAAGCCCAGTGATGAAAAAGTGTTCTGGATGAACAATCGAGATATTCTGGGATAAACTCATGGCAGTTTAGCGTTTGTTGTTTTGCACAGGCTGAAAATATAAATTACAATGAAGAAATAACCATAATATGGACTTTACTAAACTGTCATCTCACACTTTTAATATCTATTTTCAAATGTTGAAAATATATCTTTATGTAAACTTTCTGCATGATATTTGAATCACAGACTTGTCTAAAGCTAATCTAAAAGTTTTAGAGCCAGAGCAAACAATGACAGTGTCTGAACGCTTGTGAGCTGCTTTGAATTAAATTAGTCCATTATAAATGCTCGTCCTCATTCTCTCATGTCGCAAAGATCATTGGACATCACCGTCATTGGATATAAATATATCTACTTATTCGTCTCTTGAGAGCTTTCATACAACACAGTGATGTAATACTTGTTACTGTATATTGAAGTAAATGTTCTGGGCACAGCTTTAGTTTTGATAATCATTTTGTTCACTGGCCACAAAATTCCACTTTGTGTTCTCATTAGTGCACATTATTTTAAGTTCAATATGTCTCTGAACTGCATTTGGAGGCAAGAGATGCTTTTAAAAACTGGGTCATAACAGGTAAAGTGAGGTATGGCCCAGAATACGAGAAAAAGAAAGTGGCAAATGCTAAATTTAAATAATTATGCTGTATGGTTTAGCAAAAGAAATGAGGCAACCATGAGAGCAAACTCAATGACCAAGAAATTTCAGCAAAATAATGCATATGAATTCTGTAAAGAAGTTAAGGCTATTAATAATAGTAAAATACCATTGGCAACTAGTATAGATAGTGTTGTTGGGGCTGCGAATATTGTTAAATTGGCAAGCAAATATTATGGGGATATTTTTAATTGTATAGAGAGACAGGAATTTGAAGTTAGCAAGGCTCTCAAGTCTCACGCGTTGGGCGTGAGACACACGCATTTCAACCCGATCACACGCTCACAAGCCACACCTTTTGTATTTCTAACGCAGAGAAATCTCCATGATAAGAATCAAGCGAGTTCCCATAAAGTTCAGAAGGCCCTGCCTCGCGACAGTTAATCTAATAAAAAAATATAGCTACTGAACAGCCAATCAGAAAATAGAATTGCTGTTTCCGGGTAAGATTTAGATATTCCCAATTTTATCTCATTTACGTTCTGATTCCAACGATACATTGTGTGATACATTCTCGCTCACTGAGGCCCCGTCCACACGAAGCCGGAGCTTACCCCAATCCGATCTTTTTTTGTGACAAAGTGACAGGAAGTCATTCATTTTCAATAAGAGCCAGCGGCGAGCTCCGGGCCTCCAGCGAGAGCGGCGCGCCGCATCTAGGATGGTGAGAGAGTCGAGGAGAGTTGAAATCAAGTCAACTTTATGGTAATGAGCTATGATACGGTTCGGCGGCAACCAATTGGAATGTAGAGGTCCTCGCTTGAGAGGATTCCGATTGGTTGCCACAACTAGTCATTTACTTTGACCCTCCCACCGGCGTCGGTTTGAACGAACGCTTTATTTTGGCTCAGTAGCTTCTGCAGCACGAACACAAGCATGTAGAGTCAGCTATTGCTGTTGTTGGTGCTGTTTTGTGGTGTTAGCGCATCTGACAAGGGTCGACACGTGGGGTGATGACATCATCGTTTCAGAAAATATACGGATTGCACCGTCCACACGATATCGCAAAGATGCCATTTTCAAATGTATCCAAAAAAAAATAGCGGTTTCACCATTAGAAAACGCTGGATCCATGTAGACGAAACGCCTATCCGATAAAAAAATTGTGCGGTTTCACAGAAACACATCTCCGTGTGGACGGGGCCTGATTCAGATGCTCGCTGAAGTAGTTAACTACAGAAGAGAACATCTGTCAGTCACATTGATTCACATCTGGCTACAGACTGATCGTGATCGAAGTGGGACCATATCCTATGAGTACAGTAAGTCATCTCATCAAATTGCTGGGGAATATTTGTGTCCAGGCAGCTGGTAGGTTAGTTAACAGTTTGACCAGAGTACGTTACGTGAACTAGCCTAGCTAGTAGGGATGGGCATTTTTCCAAATTATTGTATTCGAATATTTGGGCTACTAAAAAAACGAATATTCGTGTATTTAAATTACATTATTTTGAGAAAATGAGAGAGACGTTTTTTAATTATTATTATTTTTTTTTTATTCAAATTGTCATCACCCTTTTTGAACAAACTTATGATTAGGTAATATACACAACAAGCGTACGTTTTATCTTAAGGTTTTCATTCAATTTAAAACATTAAACAATATGTGTAAACAAAAAATATAGGCCCAAAGAACAAAAGCAAGCTCAAGCAGCGAGCGGGAAAAAACACTAGTAAAGCAGAGTGCGCCAATTATCATGTAGAACGTAACATACATATAACGTACACTAGAGTCGGAATATGGTTACCATGTTTATATTGTTTCACATTATAATGTTGAGGAAAAACGTCTCAGGTTACAGATGTAACCCTGGTTCCCTGAGTAGGGAACGAGACGCTGCGTGGTAACGCATTGGGAACCTTCTGCGTGATGTCGTCACTGAAGCACTCATGTATCTAACCAATCGCGTAGCGAGACGTCAGAGACGGGTGACGTCACGGACCAGGAAACTATAAAGCATACCCGGATGCAGAGCACGCTAGCTTCTGGATAAGTCTGAGACAAATGCTCGCAAGTATGCAGGGGGTACGGCAAGAGACGCAGCGTCTCGTTCCCTACTCAGGGAACCAGGGTTACATCTGTAACCTGAGACGTTCCCTTTCGTGGGAACTGTCGACGCTGCGTGGTAACGCATTGGGAACGCTATCCCAACTGTGCCGTAGCGGCAAATACTTGCCAGGTTATCTTGGCAGAACTGATGACCCCAGAGTGGAGCCGACATCAAGGTTATAAAACCTTACAAACGTGTGCTGACATGACCAGCCAGCCGCGTCACAAATGTCACCGATGGAGACACCTGACATCAAGGCTTTTGATGCCGCCATACCCCGCGTAGAATGGGCACGGACATTCAGAGGAGAAGGCTGTCCGGCCGCATCATATGCAAGTGTGATGGCCTCGACCACCCACTTGCTCATCCTCTGCTTAGATGCAGGGCCCCCTTTTTTAGGGGACCCATAACAGACAAAAAGCTGATCAGTCTTACGCCACAGGGCAGCTCTGTGGACGCAAGTATCCAAGGCCCTCACAGGGCAGAGCAGATTTAGTTTTTCCTGATCCGAAGATTTAAAAGGAGGAGGGCAGAAAGCCTGGAGCACAATGGGACCTGGAACGTGGGTAGGGACCTTAGGGACATAGCCCGGTCTAGGATGCAGGAATGCTTTCACCATTCCTGGAGCAAATTCAAGGTATGAGGGAGCAACTGACAGTGCTTGTAAATCTCCTATCCTTTTCAGAGAAGTGATAGCAAGTAGAAAAATAGTCTTTAGAGTGAGGAACCTCTCAGGAACCTCCTCTATTGGTTCAAAGGGCGCCTCGGCCAACCCTTGTAAAACCACGGCCAGGTCCCAGGCCGGAACCCTTGTGCGCACTGGAGGCCTCAACCTCAGTGTGCCACGGAGGAAGCGAGTGACCAGGGGGTCTCGACCCACCGAAAGGCCACCTACAAGGGGAATATGAAAGGCAGATATAGCCGCAACGTAAACCTTTAACGTTGAAGGGGATAGGCCCTCCGAGAACTTTTCTTGGAGAAATGTAAGCACGTGGCTAATAGAGGCGTGGACAGGGTCCACATTAATACGTCTGCACCAGGCAGAGAACAGATTCCACTTGTATAAATAAAGCTTCCTCGTGGCGGGAGCTCTGGAGTTTAATATGGTCTCCACAACCTCGGTTGGGAGACCAGCATCTACGAACCTGGCCCCCTCAGAGGCCAGGCCCATAGTTTCCATAATTCTGGGCGGGGGTGTATTATCCGGCCGCCCGCTTGTGACAGGAGGTCCTGTCTGAGGGGAAGCTCCATTGGGGAGCCGTCTAGTAGGGACACTAGGTCCGAGAACCATATTCTGGTTGGCCAAAAGGGAGCCACCAGTATTAGGCTGACCCCCTCCCGGCGTACTTTCTCCAGAACTCCCGGGAGCAAGGCGATCGGGGGAAATGCATACAGACGCCGCCTCGGCCACGTCTGTACCATGGCATCCAGCCCCAGAGGTGCTGGATGGGTGAGGGAGTACCAGAGTGGACACTGGGTTGACTCTCCCGAAGCAAATAGGTCGACTTCCGCTCGACCGAAATTTTTCCATAGGAGATCCACCACTTCTGGGTGAAGTCTCCACTCCCCGGGCCTCGGGCCCTGCCTCGACAGGGCGTCTGCTCCCATATTTTGGCGCCCTGGGATGTAAGCTGCTCTCAGGGAGAGCAGCTTCCCTTGGGCCCACAGGAGGATCTGACGGGCCAAGTAATAAAGTTGGCGAGACCGCACACCCCCTGATGATTTATATAGGCGACCACAGCAGTGTTGTCCGTGCGGACCAACACATGATGGCCTCTCAGGTCTGGGAGAAAGTGTTTCAATGCCAGAAACACCGCCATCATCTCCAGCCGATTTATGTGCCAGGAGAGCTGATGGACCTCCCATGAGCCCTGAGCTGGATGGCCACTCATGATCGCCCCCCAGCCCGTGAGGGAAGCATCTGTCGTAAGCATTACGCGACGACCAGAAGTCCCCAGCACGGGTCCCTGGGACAGGAACCAGGGATCTTTCCACATGACCAGAGCACGAAGGCATCGTCGTGAGACTTTGATCATGCGAAAAGGATTTCCCCTCGGGGAGAATCCCCTGGTCCTGAGCCACCACTGTAAGGGTCTCATGTGCAGGAGGCCAAAAGGTATCACGTTGGACGCAGCTGCCATCAGACCCAACAGCCTCTGGAACTGTTTTACAGTGAGTGACTGGCCTAACTTCACCCCTTTCATAGCCATAAGAATGGCACTCACCCGAGCGGGAGACAGATGTGCCCGCATCGTGGTATAGTCCCAAACTACCCCCAGATAAGTGATAGTTTGAACCGGAACTAGCACACTCTTTTTTGCGTTGAGCCTCAGCCCAAGCCTCTCCATGTGACGCAGAACAACATCTCGATGCTGGACTGCCAGTTGCTCTGACTGAGCTAGAATCAACCAATCGTCGATGTAATTCAGCACGCGGATGCCCTGAAGCCTTAGCGGGGCCAGAGCCGCATCCACGCACTTCGTGAATGTGCGGGGTGATAACGATAGGCCAAACGGAAGAACCTTGTACTGGAAAGCTTCGCCCCCGAAAGCAAACCTGAGGAACTTCCTGTGAGAAGGATGGATGGACACATGAAAGTATGCATCTTTCAGGTCTATCGCCACAAACCAGTCCTCGGACCTGATCTGTGGGATAATCTGTTTGAGTGTAAGCATCTTGAACTTGAGCTTCTGGATTGAGCGATTTAACACGCGTAAATCTATGATAGGACGTAGTCCTCCATCCTTCTTTGGAACAATGAAGTAACGGCTGTAGAAGCCTGACAGCTTGCTGGGAGGAGGGACCCTTTCTATAGCTCCTTTTTGCAAGAGTGTCATAACCTCTTGTTCCATCACCAGAGACTGCTCGGGGGTCACCACTGTGGGAAGGACCCCATTGAATATGGGCGGGCGAGACCCGAACTGTATTCTGTAACCCTTTTCTATCATGAGCAGCACCCAATTTGATATATTTGGAAGTAGTTTCCACTCTGCCAAAAAATCTACTAAGGGAACCAGTCTCTCGAGACTGGTCTCTGGTGTTTTTTGAGCACTTGGCTCGGTGATCTGACACGGCGCGCCGGCAGACAACCGAATCAAGTGGCCGGCCCTCCTCGAAGGACCGGCGGGGACCGCCGTGCCCTGACGCACACTGGGTGGCAGGGTTGACGGACTGTCCCCCTGAGGGTGCCGAAGGGAAGCGGGGATTAGATGTATTTTTTCCCGGCTTCCTCCGGAGGGGACCACCCTCATTGGGTCCTGACCCACAGATGTCAGGACCGCTTTGAAGCCTTCCTGGCGATGATAACGGCCCGCAGGTCCGTTTTACCCTTGGAAGGCTTCTTATGAGCGGACCGACCCGGTCCCCAAGCTGTTTGTGGGGGAGCTCGAGTGGCCACGCTCACTTTCTGTTGCGCTCTGTGGTGCGCTGAGGAGCTCGTGGACGGCCGAGGCTGCTCCCGCTCAGCAGCCTCGGGGGGAATAGAGCGGCGGGGGATGAACCTCTGGAACGCCGCTGATTGTTTTTTCGCCTCCTGGAACCTCTCAACGACTGTATTTACAGCGTCGCCGAAGAGGCCCGCAGGGGACAGCGGCGCGTCCATAAGGGCAGCTTTGTCTCGCTCCCTTATGTCCGAGAGGTTCAGCCACAAATGTCTCTCCGTAGCCACCAAGGCTGCCATAGACCGGCCGATTTCTTTGGCCGTCTCTTTGGTGGCACGGAGAGCGAGATCAGTTGCCATCCTGATCTCTTGAATACAATCATAAGTGGCCTCCCCGCTCTCATCAATCTCCCCCAGCAGGTCTGCTTGATATGCTTGAAGCAGCGACATGGTGTGTAGACATGCCGCCGCTTGACCTGCTGCCGTGTATGCTTTGCCCACCAAGCTTGATGTTGTTCTTAAGGGCTTGGTGGGCAACGTCGGGGCTTTTAGTGACGATGCCGACTCGGGCGAGAGATAGCCCGCAAGCGTCTCTTCAACCCGGGGCATCGCCGCATAACCGTGCCGTTTCAACCCCACTATATTACTATATACAGACGTTTGGGGGCTGAATACGCGGTGCTGCACGGGCCTTTTCCACGACCTCGACACCTCGGTGTGGAGGTCCGTGAAAAACGGCAAACCCCGACGCTGGGGTAGCGACCGAGCGGGCAGAAAGCGCTCATCTAGCTTACTTTTTGGTTTCGGTTCTGCCCGCTCTGCTGGCCAATCAATCTTTTACTTGGCCACAGCCCTGGTCACTACCTCCAGGAGCTCCTCATATGCTGGGGAAGAGGATGGCGGGTCCTCTTCCCCAGTCTCGACGCTCACCACATCAACCTCCTCGGAGGAAGAGAGGTGAAGCGCCGGTGTCTCTCTCCGGGGGGAAGAAACCGCAACGCGTGCTTCCGCCGCCTGAGAAGAGACACTGGGGCTGGCGGGTAAAGGGCGAGATAAGGCTGGGCCCGTCTCAACCCCCTCCGCCAGCTCCATCTGCGAACCCCACGACAGTAGCCGGCGCTGCGCCTCAGCAGCAGCAGGACTCGACCCGCGGGGAACGCTCGCCGAGGCACCCTCCTCGAAGAGTGCTCGGCGAGATCTCAACACTCTGAGGGTTAGTCTCTCGCAATGCACACACACAGCTCCCTCGAGAGCTGCCTGGGCATGCTCAAGCCCCAGACAAAAAACGCACATATCATGTGTGTCCCCGTCAGGAATGTATCTGGGGCAGGGATGCACACACTTCCTGAAACGTTTTTCCTCCGCCATTACAATTGTCTTATTTATATATTTATATATATATATATATATATATATATATATATATATATATATATATATATATATATATATATATATATATATATGTGTGTTTGTGCAACTCTTGTCCTCAGACGAAGAGATATTGTAGTGATACGGGACAAACAACACCAAATAAGACAGACAAGATAACATAGAGCGCTTTGTTGAAGACACAGAAGCTAGCGTGCTCTGCATCCGGGTATGCTTTATAGTTTCCTGGTCCGTGACGTCACCCGTCTCTGACGTCTCGCTACGCGATTGGTTAGATACATGAGTGCTTCAGTGACGACATCACGCAGAAGGTTCCCAATGCGTTACCACGCAGCGTCGACAGTTCCCACGAAAGGGGACAACAATATAATGTGTATGATTATATTCTCAGGTGAGAAAACAAGCCCCGCTGACATATGTTGCAGAGACACAAAGATAACGGTGTTAAGCACTTTGTGTTTTCTGTTCTTAAACCCTCGACATAACTTAAAGGAAGCATTTGTCTCGAGATCATGATTTGCATGAAATGCATTTTGCTATCATATATACGTTATCTCGCTCTCACTCTGTGAACATCTGTACTTAATGTTACCTGCACTGGTGTTTGGATTTGATGTGATTTCTCAAACTTAGTTTCATTAATTAATTTTATCAAAAGTAACTCCATTTTGTAAGATCATTTTCATCTAAGTAATTCCAAACATCGCGAGGCAGACGACGACATTAAGTGAAATGCACTCAACTTATTAACACACTCCACACCACCACCCAGTGTATTTAGTTATAACTGCGAGTTTTAGTGGGATTTATCATGGATTCACTGCATTTACGGCCAGCAAAGCAATATAGTAAAATTTTAATATTATTTTTAATTTTCGAATATTAATTACAGAATATTCGAATATTCAAATATTAATTAATTGCACACCCCTAATACCTAGCCAGTTGAATCCCTGCTAATTTCAGCAGCTATTCTGATGCTTGTGTAGTCACTCACTCACTCACTCACTCACTCACATATACACTAAAATGCTGAATTAAATAAATATTTTTTTTATTTGTAAGAATTTGTGTCATTTTTCATATCAGACCCCCGTCCCCACCTAAACCCCTGTCGCTGTCGCCGCCACCGAAATCTCACTCTGAACTCAGTTCAAAAATTTGAGAGCCCTGAGTTAGTCATGTTCCGAATAATAAAGGTGTGATTATTAGACCCGCTGAGGTCAGTTACGCTATTGAGAAATTGGCAGTAAATAAAGCATGTGGCCCTGATCTAAGAGCAGCAAAACATCTAAAGCATGCTAGTCAAAGAGTGTTACTAACTTTATATTTTACAGGATTTTTAAAACACAGTGTATTACATGAATCTATGTTAAAAGTTATAATAGTGCCAGATAAAACCGGTAAGATATCTAGTATAGAAAAGTATAGGCCAATTGGCTTAGCAAGTATAATTTCAAAAGCATTGGAGCGTATCCTTATGGATAACCTTAAAGAATATTTAATAACTATGGATAATCAGTTTGGTTTTAAAAGGAAGATTTATGCATATATTCATTAAAGGAAGTGGTTAGTAATAGGCACAATTCAACAGTATTTATGTGTTTTTTAGTTGTTTCTAAGGCATTTGATCGTATTAATTATGTTAAACTATTTATAAAGCTATAAGAAAGAGGGGTTCCCCCATATCTGATTAGGATTTTACATTACTGGTATATACATCAATCCATACAAGTCAGATGGGGTAGGAATGTTTCGGCACCCTTTTATATGACAAATTGGGTTTGGCAAGGGGGAATATATTGTCATCTCTCCTTTTTAATTTGTATATGGATGATCTTTCTAGTAAGTTAAATGTATGTAAGATCGTATGTGTAATAGGTGATAGATAGGGATGCAGTGATACCATTATTTAAGGGCCGAGTACAAGTACCAATACTTTTTTCTAGTTCTCGCCAGTATGGACACCGATGCCTATACATTTACTTATTTCTCTCTCTCTCTCTTTTTTTTTTTTTTTTTTTTGATGTTGCAGTTACCTTTCGAAAGGGAACTCGCTTTGCGTCCTAGAACGCTAATGGGGAACACCTTAGTGGAAACCAGTGTCTGAAATGCTATCAAATCAGCTTGTTAGTAAGTGCTTATTCCTTTCAGTTTACAGCAGTATGGCAGGGCTCATTTACGTTAAGGCCTCCGCTTTCTGTTTTCACAGGTTAAGCTTTGTAGGTCGCCTCACCGTTGGTGAGAATTGTTATATTTTCAGTGACCTCAGCTCCCTATGGAGAGGAATAAAGGGGGTGTTTATTCACATTAGGTGCTTTTTATCAGGCCTGAGAATGCACTGATGTTTGGTTCTGTTCCATTATTATTAACCCTTCTGTTGGTCCTTCATAAGGGTGTGGTATTGAGTACATCCTTTCAGTCTACAGCAGTATGGCAGGCCTCATCTACATTTAGGCCTCCATTTACTGTGGTTACAGGTTGAGCTTTGCAGGTTGCCTTTCTGGCGTGAGAGCCATTTTACATTTAGTGACCTCAGCTCCCTATAGAAAGGAATAATAGGGGGGCTTTTATTCTTTTATATCCCAGCCACTTCACACCAGGCCTGAGGCTGAACCAATGATTGTCACAGATCCCTTGTTCTCCTAGACTCCATTTCCCAAGATCCTCCTGTTCTCCACACCTGCACCCACTTCCCTCGTCATCTCCCTATCATCACGGATCACCTGCACCTAGGACTCTATTGTTAGCACTCCCTTTATATGACACTCACTCCCTTCACTCCTTGTCCGTTCTGAATGTTGTTTACTGTATATGTTGGCGTTCCTTACCTTTGTTGGATTAAAGTTCTATGTTCATTGTGGAAATCCGTATCAGCCTCATCTCTACACCAGCATATCGTAACAGAAGAACGGACCTAAAAACTTTGGATTTCCACAGTATGGAGACTTCCACCAGCTCCCTGGCTCCTGCTCCTCCAGCGCCTCTCACTCTTCTAACAGCCAGCGAACGCATTATCGGGCTCCTGCAGGTAGGACGTTCGCTGGAGAGGTATGTGGAGGAGTTCGTGGAGCTTGCTTTCTTGTCTGACTGGCCTGATGCTCAGTTGATCTCCTTGTTTTTGGATGGATTGGATGACGACACTATCCGTTTTGATGAACCTGTTTTTTGTTTCTCCTTAAGCGACACTATCAATTTAATTTTGTGGTTGAATGGCTCCAATTTCTTAGTAGAAGAGGTTCAGGATCAGTGTTGTCGTCCGGTCCATCCAGAAACACGGTTGGCCGGGCCAGTCAGTCAACCTCCGGCTTCCTCCGCATACCGCTCCAGCGAACTCCCTGCCTGCCCCAGGCTGGACCCATATTCCGCTACTGGGCCCAGTAAGCGGAGGAGGAGGAAGAAAGCGGCCCCAATGTCTCCAGAGCCCGCTCCAGTATCTCCAGAGCCCGCTCCAGTATCTCCAGAGCCCGCTCCAGTATCTCCAGAGCCCGCTCCAGTATCTCCAGAGCCCGCTCCAGTATCTCCAGAGCCCGCTCCAGGATCTCCAGAGCCCGCTCCAGTATCTCCAGAGCCCGCTCCAGTATCTCCAGAGCCAGCTCCAGTATCTCCAGAGCCAGCTCCAGTATCTCCAGAGCCAGCTCCAGTCCCCACAGAGCCAGCTCCAGTGCCTGTGGGGATTTTAATTGTATTTGAGGGGATGAAATGGCCCTCAACCCCAGTCTCCGCCGAGCCAAGTTCTCCAGTCTCCTCCGAGCCAAGTTCTCCAGTCTCCTCCGAGCCAAGTTCTCCAGTCTCCTCCGAGCCAAGTTCTCCAGTCTCCTCCGAGCCAAGTTCTCCAGTCTCCTCCGAGCCAAGTTCTCCAGTCTCCGCCGCCGAGCAAAGTTCTCCAGTCTCCGCCGCCGAGCAAAGTTCTCCAGTCTCCGCCGCCGAGCAAAAGTTCTCCAGTCTCCGCCGCCGAGCAAAGTTCTCCAGTCTCCGCCGCCGAGCAAAGTTCTCCAGTCTCCGCCGCCGAGCAAAGTTCTCCAGTCTCCGCCGCCTACGAGCCCTCAGCTCCAGCCGCCGCCGCCGAGCCCTCAGCTCCAGCCGCCGCCGCCGAGCCTGCCGCTCCAGCCGCCGCCGCCGAGCCTGCCGCTCCAGCCGCCGCCGCCGAGCCAGCCGCTCCAGCCGCCGCCGCCGAGCCTGCCGCTCCAGCCGCCGCCGCCGAGCCTGCCGCTCCAGCCGCCGCCGCCGAGCCAGCCGCTCCTAGTATGGTCTCTGTGATTGAACTCTCCAGCCCAAAGACTGTTTTCCCTCCCAGCCTCCCTCTCCCGCCTCCTCCAAGTCATGTCTATACTGCACCTCCACCTCAAGCCCCCTCGCCCAGATCTCCACCTCGGACCTCTGGGCGATTACCTTCACCCCGGCTCCAACCTCCCTCTGCTCCACCGTTGCCCATCAGTCCTCCAGCTTCACCAGTCTCCATCCTGCCTCCACTCACACCTTGGTCATTCATCAGCCTGCCCTCCCCTCTGGACTTCACTCCTCCGTCTCCGCTCCGTCACTCCGTCCCTCGGATTCAGTTGGCCTCCTCACTCCCCCCGGTGTTCGTTTTGTTGGCTGTCCTTCTGCTTTCACTGCGGCCTTCTGGAGCCCCGGCTGCGCTTCGGTCGGCGGAGCCTTCGGTACCGCCATCACCCGCCAGTCCTTCAGCGACGCCTGGGCTCAACGCCTCGAAGGCTTCGGCTCCTGACCCGCCATGGCTGCCCGCTGCACCTGACCCGCCATGGCTGCCCGCTGCACCTGACCCGCCATGGCAGCCCGCTGCACCTGACCCTCCATGGCAGCCCGCTGCACCTGACCCTCCATGGCAGCCCGCTGCACCTGACCCTCCATGGCAGCCCGCTGCACCTGACCCTCCATGGCAGCCCGCTGCACCTGACCCTCCATGGCAGCCCGCTGCACCTGACCCTCCATGGCAGCCCGCTGCACCTGACCCTCCATGGCTGCCCACGGCTCCAGACCCGCCATGGTTCATGGATTCGCCCTGGAGACCTCCGTTCCTGTCCGCTCCTCTCCCTGCTCCTGCATGAGGTCTCCAGGGCGCCCGCCCCCCCTCCCGGTGTCTCCATCTACGGCGCGAGGTCGCGCCTACCGGGAGGGGGGAGTACTGTCACAGATCCCTTGTTCTCCTAGACTCCATTTCCCAAGATCCTCCTGTTCTCCACACCTGCACCCACTTCCCTCGTCATCTCCCTATCATCACGGATCACCTGCACCTAGGACTCTATTGTTAGCACTCCCTTTATATGACACTCACTCCCTTCACTCCTTGTCCGTTCTGAATGTTGTTTACTGTATATGTTGGCGTTCCTTACCTTTGTTGGATTAAAGTTCTATGTTCATTGTGGAAATCCGTATCAGCCTCATCTCTACACCAGCATATCGTAACAATGATGTGTTGGTTCCATCTTTTTGAACTCGTCTGTGAATCCGGCACAGAGCTTGTTAGTGAGCGCATCCTTTCAGACTGAAGTGTATGGCAGGCCACTTTTATATTCAGGCCTCTGCTCTTTGAAGTCTCAGGTTGAGCTTTAGGTTACCTCTCCCTCTGTGAGAGCCATTACAAATTTAGTTACCTCAGCTCCCTGCAGAAAGGAATAAGGGGATATTTATTCTATGTTTTATGTATTGGGGCATTTAAACTGGGGCCCTGGAGCTCCCATTATTAGGTAAGGTTATTGTGGCACCCCTACTATGTGCCTCTTTTCTTTATGAAGTCTTAATAGCGGGTAGCATTAACACTCTGAGGTCTGAGGGTATCGCCGGTGATACCACCTCGGTTTTTTTCTTACCAGTGTGAAAGAGACTCAAAATACTCCGTTAATGTTGCACATACAATTAAGAGTTACAAACCATTTTACTCTGTGGAATATCTTCTTTTATTTGTGTACACTCAAAGTAAAAAGAGTAGAAACAAACAAAAAACAAAATGTTGTGCTTTTTGTAAAATAAAGAAAACTAACATGATGCATGATCTCTTGTCTCCCTCTGAAGGAAGTCCAATCTGATAGTTCTCAGAAAATGAACTGTAACTTAGTGAAAACTAATCACAAAAAAATTAGACTTATGTCTAAAAAAACGTTGAAATGTCAGATTTTAAATTGTGTAAGTCAAATCGAAAACAAACATTCTGTGTTTATGTAATCTGTATGAAAAGAGAGCCATGTCAGAAACCCGTGATTCAATTCATTATCCGCTAATGCGGCCACGCCAACGGAGGGAGCGCTATTCAGATGCAAATTCTGAGTCAATACATGCATTCATCGTCTCAATCGTGTATTTATTGTCTTGAAAAGTGTTTTGAATAGCCATAGTTAGCGATCTCTGTCCTCTGTTAGTTCGGTTAGTTCCTGGATTGCCTATTCTTCTTTAGTGCTCAGGCATTTGTGGACTAAAGGTGTACAGAGCGCCCTCCGGCTGCAAGTATGAATTGAAAACACAGTATCCAGTACTCAGTAATGACAATAAATCCTGAATAAATATTACTCTTCTGTATAGAAAATTGACAAACATATGAGAATCCATCAATATTTCTCCAAATGTGCATGCTTTTAAGCTACAAGCCTATATGAAATTCCATAGAGTAACATAATTGTTCAGACACTTTGCATCACAGAAATACATTATATTTTAAAGAATATAATAGAATATACTTATTTTAAATTGTAATAATGTTTCACAGTATTGCTGTTTTTTCTGAATGTTTGATTTACACCATGATGAGATTTGAATCATGATCACAGAGGGTTTTTTCACAGCCTACCTGACTGAAAGGCCTCATTAATATGCAGAAATGAATGCAGGGCAAATCAAGACTTCGCAAAGCATGATGGGTTATGGGAGTCTTAAATAGTCCAGGGAATGCACTGCAGGTGGCACCCTCAGGTGGCGATCGGAGGGGGACCACAGAGACCGTTTCTGTGACAGAGCCCCCTCCCCTCCTGAAGCGAGATGGCTGACGACACCGGGGTCTTCCACGAGGCCGGGGGGCCGGACGCTCCGGATGGGTCCTGTGAAACTCGGTGATGAGATTTGGGTCCAGGATGTCGTCTGCATTCACCCAGGACCTCTCCTCCGGGCCGAACCCCTCCCAGTTGATGAGATACTGCAATGCACGACCCCAGCATCTGGAGTCTAGAAGCTCGTTGACCTGATAGATCTCCTCGCCCTCTATGATGACAGAAGGGGGTCTCTGGTCACGGGTCTCCTTTAGATCCTCCCCTCTTCTCGGACCACCTGTGGGCTTGAGCAGAGAGACATGGAAAGTGGGTGAGATACGGTATTCAGGGGGTAAGTCTAGACGGTAAGAAACTGGATTTATCTGTTGTAGAATTTTGAATGGACCCACATACCTGGGACTGAGCTTCTTGCAAGGTAGACAGAGTCGGAGATCCCTGGTAGAGAGCCAGACCATCTGTCCGGGTTGATATGGAGGTTGGGGTCGACGGTTCCGATCGGCTTGCTGCTTGGATCGACGCACCGCCCTCTGTAGGTGAACGTGGGCCTCATTCCAGACCCCCTCACTACATTGCAGCCAGTGATCCACAGCAGATAAGTCTGTAGGCTCCCCGGTCCAGGGGAAAAGGGGAGGCTGGTATCCGAGGATGCATTTGAACGGGGAAAGGCCAGTTACAGGTTTGTGTAAGGAGTTCTGTGCGTATTCGGCCCAGAAGAGGTATCTGCTCCAGTCTGACTGGTTCTGGTGACAGTATGAACGTAGGTATCGAGTGAGCTCATGGTTAAGCCTCTCAGCTTGCCCGTTGGCCTGAGGATGGTACCCTGAGGTGAGGCTAATGTTGACATTGAGTCTTTGGAAGAAGGATGACCAGAGGCGGGAGGTATACTGGGGTCCGCGATCTGAGACGATATCCTCGGGCAGGCCATAGAAATGGAAAACAAAGTTGCACAGGTGTTCAGCACTCTCTAATGCAGTGGGTAGTTTGGGTAGTGGAATGAAACGACAGGCCTTGGAGAAGCGGTCGATAACGGTGAGTATAGTGGTATGACCTTGGGAGCTGGGTAAGTCGGTTATGAAGTCTATGGCGATGTGAGACCAGGGGCGTTGTGGAATAGGTAAGGCCTATGGAGTAGGCCTGTGGGTGAGTGACGGACGGATTTTGTGGTCTGGCAGACCGTACAGTTCTGGATGTAGGTGATGACGTCGGTTGACATGGTGGGCCACCAGAAGCGATTGGCTATCAGATGGGTGGTTGTGGGCATACCTGGGTGTCCTGTGCTGGGTGACGTATGGACCTATTGTATTACTCGATGACGTAGTGTGGATGGGATGTAGGTGACAGTCGGGTGGAGAAGGTTCCTGTTATTGAGCCCCAGTTATTTCTGACATGAGATCCCACTGTACAGGTACGAGAAGAATCCTGGCAGGAAGGATGGGTTCATTGGAAGGTGGTGTTAGACTAGACTCGAACTGTCGTGAGAGTGCGTCCGCCTTGGTGTTCTTGGACCCGGGACGGTAAGTCACATTGAACTGGAAAGCGTGAAGAAAAGAGCCCATCTGGCCTGGCGATGGTTTAGACGCTTAGCGGATCTCAGGTATTCGAGATTATGGTGATCTGTCAGAACGGTGAATGGGTGTTTACTTCCTTCCAGCCAATGCCGCCAGTGCTCCATGGCCGCCTTCATGGCCAGCAGTTCACGGTTCCCGACATTTTTTTTTTTTTTTTTTTTTTTACATTACTTTATTTAGACATCATAATTCTGTTCAGGAGGGGTGAGTTTGCGGGAATACAACACACACGGGAACAACTTCGGAGGACTGCCCTGTCTCTGAGATAGTACTGCCCCTATCCCGGTGCTTGAGGCATCCACTTCCACTATGAACTCCCTCTCGGGATCTGGATGACGCAGGATGGGCGCCGAGGTGAACAATTCCTTGAGTTTGCGGAAAGCTTCAGTAGCGGACGGTGTCCATTCGAGTTTGTGGTTGGTCTGCTTGAACATTGACGTGAGGGGTGCTGCGATCAGGCTGATATTCCGAATAAACCTCCTGTAGAAGTTAGCAAAGCCGAGGAAGCGCTGCAGCTCTTTTACTGTGTTGGGCACGGGCCAATTCAATACTGCCTGAACCTTATCCTCATCGATGGCGACTCCCTCCGCACTGATGATATAACCCAGGAAGGACGTGGATGTCTGGTGGAACTCACATTTCTCCAGTTTTACGTAGAGTTGATGGTGGATAGGGCATTGGAGAACTGCTCGGATGTGTTGCACATGTTCAGTGAAGGAGCGTGAATATATGAGGATATCGTCAATGTAAACGATTACCCATCTGTTCAGCATATCCCGGAAAACCTCATTGATGAATGCCTGGAACACGGACGGACTATTGACCAGCCTGAAAGGCATAACCCGGTACTCATAGTGTCCGGTAGCGGTGGAAAAGGCGGTCTTCCACTCGTCCCCTTCGCGGATACGGATGAGGTTGTAAGCACTGCGTAGATCGAGCTTGGTAAAGAAGCGTGCAGAGTCAACATCCATGAAGTTACCGGCGGCCCTGGAATCGATCATGGCCTCTGTCTGAATTGTTTGATCTAGGTGTTTCAATGTAGCAGCAATCTTGATATTGGAGGAATTAGAGTGAGCACTCATCGCTGTGGCACCGCGACTGGTGGGTCTCATGGGACAGGACGCTCGCATATGACCGGGCTGGCCACAGTACAGGCACAGACGTTGCTGCATTCGTCTCTCTCTCTCCTCAACTGACAGGTTGGTAGTACCGACCTGCATGGGTATGGGTTCAGATTCGGTAGCTGGGGAATTGGACACTGCAGTAGGTGTGTAATTCCTGACAGGGTGTCTCGAACGAATGAGGTTATCAATGCGGATAGCAAGTTCGATAAATCCATTAAGAGATCTCCCCTTATCCCAACAAGCCAGTTCGGACTGTAAATCCATGTTAAGTCCTTTACGGAACAGAAGTTTAAGCGTGTCGTCCACCCATGACGTTTGGGCAGCTAGTGTGCGAAATGACAGAGCATATTCAGCGGCGGTTTGTTTACCCTGGCGGAGCGCCAGCAACAGCTCACCAGCCTCTTTTCCTCCCTCAGCGTGCTCAAACACTTGACGAAAGCTTTGCAGAAAGGAATTGAGGGAGGAATATGATGACTGATCATTAGCCCAGACAGTAGTCGCCCAGTCAAGAGCCCTCCCCGTGAGGAGTGAACAGATGAAAGCGATGCAACTCTCGTCAGTGGGGTAGAGAACAGGCTGTTGTGACAGGAACAGGGAACACTGAAGGAGAAAACCCTTGCATCTTGCCGGAGAGCCATCGTATTTATCAGGGAATGCTAAGTGCGGGCTGCTGGTGGTGGTAGGAAGAGAGGCGGCTGGCGTGGGCGGCATGGTTAATGGCGGACGGGATTCGGCTGGCGTCATCCGCATGCTCTGTAGCATCTTAACCAGCTCCTCGGTGACAGAGGTTGGACACGTGAGTTGTTGCTGGTGGATCGCCAGGACACTGGCCTGTGAAGACAACTCGGTGGTCAAACGTTGCATGGCTGCTGGATCGGTTTCTGCCGAAGTCTTCTGTAACGAGGCAGCAGACTCAATGGGATCCATATGCAGCTTTAATAAACAATCGTAGTCGTACAGGCAATGGTCAGATAACAGCAACAGGAACAACGTAGAATAAACAGAGACAAGGCCGGTACCAGGCAGAGGGTCAGGACAGGCGGCAGATAGGGCAGAATAGTCCAGAGAACAGGCAGAGGCAGGGCCGCGTTATCCTAATGGGCAACATGGGCTGCAGCCCAGGGCCCCGAACACTTGGGGGGCCCACGAGACAATCCTCTTTTGCGTTTTAAAACGCATCATTATCACACCCGAATCAAGAGTCACATGCGCAGCGGACACGCACGCAGGAATACAACCAGGACAGTGGTGTAGCGTCTGGATATGCACGTGCATATGGGTGGATTGGTGGCCCGCTATTACAGGCTTAACACCAAGGTATACTTCGGGAGTTCGCATCGCGTAATTTTCGTCATCAGGAGGGTTCGCAGACGTCCGCGCTCCCCGTCCGCGTGCAGCCCTTGCGTTCGTTAGCCCAGGGCCCCGCGAAGGCTTAACGCGGCACTGGGCAGAGGTACAACAAGGCAGGCGGTAATAGGCAAACGGAGTGGTCAGACAGTCCAAGGTCAAACACGGGATAACAACACACAGGGTAAACGCTCAGAAATGAATGCAGGGCAAAACAAGACTTCGTGAAGCATGATGGGTTATGGGAGTCTTAAATAGTCCAGGGAATGCACTGCAGGTGGGAGGTGTAATCAGTGCAGGTATGTGGGATCGGAGTTGTAGTTCTAGAGACCGGTTAGTACTCAGGTGATGGCGCCCTCAGGTGGCGATCGGAGGGGACCACAGAGACCGTTTCTGTGACACTGTGTTTCTTGACCAAAAATGTTTTAAAAAATTTAAATCTCTCTATTGTTTTATATGAACAAGCAGGCAGCATAATTTTTACCTAATTTTGAAGCAAATTTTTTGTTTTTTCAATAACCACGCATAAACGTTATTCCTTCAAAAACACAAAAATGTACATACATGTTCCTCACATATTATTGTAGCCTAGTTTGTGCTGAATACAGTGTAATGACACTTTTTCCATTAATATGTTTATGAACAACTGAAAAAAAGCATAAATGTCAGGGCATGTCAAAACTTCTCCAGGGTCCCAAAAATCCTCAGACCCCTGAGGGTTAATAAACCCATTCACCTTTGCAAACCTGTTGTCTCCCACTCTTCTGTCCGTGCCAATTTAAATCATTGTGATGATTTAATGTGTTTAGACAAAAGTAACTTAAATGTAATCAAAAAGTAGTCAGATTACATTACCTTAAATGTTTAATGTAATGGATTACATTACTAAGTACAATTTGTCATGTAATTTAGAATCAGTAATTGATTACAACTAAGTAATCTACCCAGCTCTGCATGTGTATGCATGTATCCACACATACACGCATCCAAGGGCTCTATGTTTGGAAGGACACATACATGACATGGAGGTAAACAATATCATGTAACCATTACCTGACACCAGAGAACTATGAACTTAATTTTATTATTATTATTATTATTATTATTATTATTAGGGATTCAAGCACATAGTGTAAGGATTATTATTTATTATAAAGATTTATTATTTTTCTTATGCCTTTAAAACTGATGTAAACATAAACATATTGAACATGTTCTTGAAAACTAGTGTGATAAACAGTGCAAAGTTTCTCCATATTTTCTTTAATATTGTGGATTTTTCTTTTTAAATAGTGGAATTATTCATAAATATTGTGTTTGTTATTTTTTTTTTTTTTCACTTAAATTAGGTGTATAATTTCAGATAAATGAGGCCTACGATTAATTAGATGCAAAAAGAAATACAAAACCAGTCCTAAATAAAAGAAAACAAGTTGAAAAAAAAGATTGAATCATTTGGTGATTGTGACGACCCCTAATGTCTGTTTTCGGAAACAAAGTTCAATTTGTGAATTACTTCAATTGACTGTCATTTGGAGACACCAGTGCTGGGTTAGATGTTCCTTTAAAAGAGCCCTTCAAATGAGTCAACTGAGGACTCGGGTTTTGGACTTTGTGTTTGGTTTGTATTTTTAATTATTTTCACATTTACACTTCAACACTATATTCAGCCATGCAGCCTTCATTACACACTGATATTACTGACCATTTCAGAGACACTGTTATTTTTATTGCTATTTGTTTCTGCTTTTATTATTTAGTGTTAGTTTTTCTGTAGTGTTTCTTTGAGCCTTAACCTTTGGTTTTGTGTGTGTCCCTTGTTTTGTTGTTTCCCTTGAGCTATGGGTCGTAACAGTGCTAATATTGCACAATGAGAGATTTATAAGCAATTTTTTGTAGGCTGGTCATTTTTGACTGGGAACACCACAAGTGCTATAGGGTTTTCAACACAGCACAAGGGTTAAGAACTCACTATTAGTATACAGCCTATTAAAATATTACCATGAATAGACTACTATAAATTAACTATAAATAGTTTGCAAATGATTTGTAAGTACTTTATCACTGTATTATTAAGATGTTACCCATAACTTGACATATTTGCAAAAAAAAAAAGAAAAAAAGTCTCCTTATTGTGCCACGGGTGTCTGTAAACAAACAATCTGCATTATTCCTTCACTGGCCTTCTCCCTGCAACAGTTTGTGCATGCAAGCCTGTTTCTTTAATGATTATAGTATATACTGAACACTGTAGCATTGCTGTCCACATCTGCCTCTTCTGTTTTTATTACCGTCATCTTTGCCATGTTTTTGCTGTTGTTCATTGTATTCATTAACTGTTATTAAAACATTATCTTTATCAAACCTGCACTTTGGTATTATTGTTATTCCTGTCAGAAATTTTAACAATAAAATAATTAAAATTGCTTGCTTAAATTGCTTTTTCAATTTGTTTTGTCTTGGGGTCAGTAACTAAAAACAAACACATACACGACAAACACTTGAAATCAGATGGATTCATTCATAAATAAAAAAAATACATTTTACTGCTGATAACCAACACACGTCTAATGTGTCCACTCTACATCAAGCACACTGAATTTATTTTCTGCTTTTACACTTTTATTTTCACATTATGGATCTAAAAATATTTATGAAGTACATAAAGTTGAAATTTTAGATAATTTAATCCATAGTGATTGAAGAACACAAAGACGATCATTAAAGTCATTTTGAAATGTTTGCTCTAAATGGTGCAGATCTGTTGTTAAACACTTTTCGGATTAAGTCTTTGATTTTAGCTGTGTTTAAAACATAAATGATGGGATTTAGCATTGGTGGAAGAGCAATTGAAAGAGATCCGCTGATGATCTTGGCATTGACAGAAGGTGCAGCAAACATATTGCATATTATGGGAAGAAAGAATGATCCAACTACCAAAAGGTGAGAAACACAGGTCTTCAATGCTTTAAAACGTCCTTCCCAAGTTGTAATTTTACATAAAGCAATAAAAATGCCCAGATATGACAGGACTATAATGAAGGGTGGTGCTACAAGGAAAAAAGCTTGAATGACATATGTCATAGACTTAATAATGCTACTGTCATTGCATGGTATCCTCATCAATCTTCCATAGTCACAATACCAACTCTCTATCACGTTGGATTTACAGAATGAAAGTCTGGTTATCAGAGATGTTGAAATTGTGTTCATAAAGGTGTTAAATGCCCATATTACTGAAAACACTATAGCCATGAACTTATTATTCACTATGGCATTATATCTTAGTGGCAAACAGATTGCAATGAAACGATCAAATGCCAGAACAACAAGAGTGTAAGTCTGCACAGTAATAAAGAAGTTCACAAAAAACATGCTTGTCAAACAATCATTATATGAGATGTACTGCGAGTCAAAAACAAAATGCTTCATCATGTTAGGGATCAGTGCATTAGTTTCACCAATATCCGCCAAGGCCAAGTTAAACACACAAAAGTACATTGGACTGTGCAGGCTCCGGTGAAGAGCTATAATGAGAAGGACTATCGAGTTCCCAATTATAGAAATAAAATATATGATAAATAAGAATATATAGAAATAAGTGCTGTACGGTGAATCTGTAAGCCCAGTGATGAAAAAGTGTTCTGGATGAACAATCGAGATATTCTGGGATAAACTCATGGCATTTTAGCGTTTGTTGTTTTGCACAGGCTGAAAATATAAAGTACTATGAAGAAATAACCAAAATATGGACTTTACTAAACTATCATCTCACACTTTTAATATCTATTTTCAAATGTTGAAAATATATTGTTATGTAAACTTTCTGTATAATATTTGAATCACAGACTTGTCTAAATAATCTTAAAGTTTTAGAGCCTGAGCAAACAATGACAGCGTCTGAACGCTTGTGAGCTGCTTTGAATTATATTAGTCCATTATAAATGCTTGTCCTTATTCCCTCATGTCGCAAAGATCATTAGACACCTGCATCATCAAGTCCAAATATATCTACTTATTCGTCTCTTGAGAGCTTTCAGACAACGAAATGATGTAATACTTGTACTGTATATTGAAGTAAATGTTCTGGCCACAGCTTTAGTTTTGATTAGGGTTGCAACCTTCAATACAGAAAAATAGATCCATAACTTAGTAATTATAAATTAAACAAATTGTAAATTGTCATTTGTTGTGAACAAAGATTTTGGCTAAAATATTTGTCATTGTTTGCAGTAACACCATCCAAACAGTGAAACCACACCTAAATAATTGTAAATTACATAATATCTGCAAACATTTCTTATTTAAGTAAAATACTTAACAACATTTTTATTATTGGTAAGTAAATATATTTATGCATTTATTTATTCCATTTTTATATTGTCTATTGTTAATTATATAGTATTGAATGATGCAATTATTTAAATAGGTTAAGCATAACAAATAGTTGTTTATTTTATTCACATAGGTACTATATTTTGATTAAATATGTATTAAATATATATCTCTTATCTCTTATTAAAGTACTGCTTATGTGTCTGACTGTACAACTTAACCTTAATAAACAAATCCTACCATAACATGATTAATGTACATTATTAACATTATTTCTTAATAGGCAGCATATTAAATCTAACGTTATCAATCAAAAACTTGAGGTGATAAAAAAATAAAACATTACACTATCTGCCTCATGAGAGAACCGGCGAGGCGGCGTCCCGCCCTCCTCTGACTCTGATTGGCCGTGATTCACGGCCCATGAACCTGAAACAAACCAATCAAACCATGATGGCAGCGAGTATTACCCAATCAGGGGCAGAATCAGGATGTGTCTTCACACAATGTGGCTGGGGTGATTTGCATGGGATGCTGCATAATATGGACCTATGTAAAATAAGGGACAAATCGCGTCCCATATTAATTTGAGGGGACGCGTCATTTTGGCTGTAAATATGGGACGATTCCGTATTTCACGGGATGGGTGGCAACCCTAGTTTTGATAGACCTTTTGTTCACTGGCCACACAATTCCTCTTTGTGTTCTCATTAGTGCATATTATTTTACAGTAACTCAAGAATATATTTAATGTTAAGTCTATGTGAGAGCAACTGCAGTACAACTTATGTCCATTTGTTGGCCTAAACATCAAGTGTAAATGGTTGAGATCCTCTGGAGTGAGTTCTATTAACCCTCTGGAGTCTGAGGCTGATTTGGGGCCCTGGAGAAGTTTTGACACCCTGGCATTTGTGCTTTTTTTAATTGTTCATAAACATATTAATGGAAAAAGTGTCATTACACTGTATTCAGCACGAGCTAGGCTACCATAATATGTGAGCATGTACATGTTTGTATTTTTGAAGGAATAACATTTATGTGTGGTTATTGAAAAAAAACAAAAAACTAAGTCACTGAAATAAGGCCAAAAAACAAATATTAAATATGTGTTCACAAGACTTCTGGGTATTGGAGGTTGTAGACTAGAATTTTTGCTTCAAAATTATGTAAAAAAAAATTCTGCCTAATCGTTCATATAAAACAATATATTGATTGAAATTTTGTAAGACACTTTTTGTCAAGACACACAGTATGCATGGAGGCATGAATCTTCATGAATAATGCTGTGATTCACACCTGAGAAGACAAAGACCCGCATAATGACCTGGCTATGTGAAAATACCCTCTGATAACAGGATCACATCAGATATTGTATAAAAGTTAATGTAATGTCCACTCTTAATAAGAAAACATTATTTTGTGATCTCATGCATGCATGTATTATGTACATCATGTGAAGAAAAATTTGTATAGGCCTATTATATTTTAAATTACAGTACCAGTCAAAAGATTGGACGCATTACTATTATAATGATTTTAAAAGAAGCATCAAGCTCATCATGCTATATATCAAATATACAGAAAAAAACAGCTGTGAAATATACTATGAAATACTATTACAAATCAAAATAATGGTTTTCTATTTTAATATACTTTAAAATATAATGTATTTATGTGATGCAAAGTGTCTGAACATTCATGCTACCTCTGTGGCATTTCATATAGGCTTCTAGCTTAAAATCATGCACATTTGGAGAAATATTGATGGATTCTCATATGTTTATGTCAGTTTTCTATACAGAGGAGTAATATTTAATCATTGTTTTTTGCCATCACTATGAGCATTGGATACTGTCATATCCATTATGTCTTTAGACATAAGTCTCATTTTTCTGTGATTAGTATTCACTAAGTTACAGTTAATTTTCTGAGAACTATCAGATTGGACTTCATTCAGAGAGAGACTGCGGCTCTCTTATCATGTTAGTTTTCTTTATTTTGCAAAAAGCACAACATTTTTTATTTTTTACTCTGAGTGTACACAAATGAAAGAAGATATTTCACAGATTAAAAAGGTGTATAATGTACTCGGTTACTAACGTAACCTCGGTTCCCTGAGATACGGAAAGAGTACTGCGTGTGGGGAAAGGTCTCCATTTTCCCCGTTACTGAAGCCTTTTTCAATAACGCAGTGTAACTGAATCGTCATAGGTTCACTCATAGACAAGTTGTTGAACTAATGACGCCACGACATAGCTGCGCAGCCTATGGCAACAGAGCATGTGAATATTCCCGCCGAAATGGGCGGGGTTTAGGGCTATATAAGTGGGCATTTCGCCATAGGATTTCAGGTCATTCGACTGAAGCGACGACACTGAAGCCGCAGCCTCGTGGCACGGCATGTAACGCAGTACTCGTTCCGTATCTCAGGGAACCGAGGTTACGTTAGTAACCGAGTACGTTCCCTTTCGATACTTCACTCGTACTGTGTATGAGGAATGGATTCAACCACGCCATGCCACGGCAGGGAATGACTGGAATTGTCTTGGGCACCGCGAGGGAACCAGAGGACAAGTGAGAAGGCTGGAGCGATCGAACCCCCGTTACACTACAAAAAGGGAGTTAACTCCCAGAGTGGCATGAAGCGGAGCTCGATAGAGGCCGCTGGATCATACCGAGAGGACCCGAGCTTGTAAGGTCGGGACGTCCAAATGATAAAATCTGACAAAAGTGGACGTCGAGGACCAGCCGGCCGCCTCACAGATGTCTTTAATCAAAACTCCACTAGACCAGGCCCAAGAGGAAGCTATTCCTCTAGTAGAGTGAGCTCTAACTCCTATGGGGCAGTTGAGGCCCATAGAGGAGTAACAAAGAGCAATAGCGTCGACTATCCAACGCGAAAGACGTTGCTTTGAGACCGAAGACCCTTTGGTGCGGCCACCAAAGCAGATAAAGAGCTGATCAGTTTGCCGAAAAGGCTGTGATCGATCAACGTAGGTCCTTAATGCCCTGACAGGGCAGATTAGTTCCAGCTCTCGCTCGTCCAACGAGGGAGGAAGCGCTGAGAGGGAAATGACCTGTGCTCTGAATGGAGTCAAGAGCACCTTAGGGACGTAGCCATGCCTAGGTTTCAAAACGACTTTGGAGTCGTTGGGCCCGAACTCAAGGCATGCAGGGCTCATGGAGAGGGCCTTCAAGTCGCCAACTCGCTTAACAGATGCTAGTGCAAGTAGCAGAGCGGTTTTGAGCGTCAGGGGCCTGAGGTCAGCTGAACGCAGTGGCTCAAAGGGAGGCCCTTTAAGAGCTCTGGGGACCAAAGAGAGGTCCCAGGTGGGAACAGTGAGAGGACGAAGATGATTTAATTGCCTAGAACCTCTCAAGGAACGCACCACAAGGTTGTTTCGTCCCACTGACTGGCCAGTGATAGGAGCGTGAAACACTGCAATGGCTGCTACGTAAACTTTGAGCGTTGAAGGGGTGCGACCCAGATCCAAAGCCTGAACAGCTTGCTCCGCCCGCCAAGTTTGCTCTGAGGACCAAACTTGGCTCCTCCAGAGCGGGGCCACCAGGAGGACTCTGTGCTTGTCTTCCCAGATTCGTCTGATGACCTGTGGGATCAGAGCGATCGGGGGAAAAGCTTAAAGGAGGGTGCTGGACCAGACATGTGCCAGCGCATCTTCCTCCTTCGAGAAATAAATTGGGCAGTGGGAGTTGCCTTCTGAAGCGAAGAGGTCTATCTCTGCCTTTCCAAAGAACTCCCAGATCATGAGAACCGTCTGGGGGTGGAGCATCCACTCGTCTGAGGGGACATTGCTCCGAGATAGCATCTCTGCTCCCAAGTTTGTTCTCCCGGGTATGTGAGTCGCCCTGAGTGACTGAAACCTCGGTGATGCCCATTCCAGAAGACGCTTCACTAGAGCGCATAAGGGGCTGGACGAAAGACCGCCCTGGTGATTTATGTATGACACCACTGTCATGCTGTCCGACTGGACTAAGACGTGGCGCCCTGTCAGGTGTGCCTGGAACGAATGAAGGGTTCGAATCATTGCCAACATCTCGAGGCAGTTGATGTGCAGATGGCATTCCTTGTGAGACCACGAGCCGAAGGCCGGGCTGCCCTCGCAAAGAGCACCCCAACCTGTGTTGGACGCATCTGTTGAGAGCACCGTCCTTCTGGACACCGCCTGTAGGGGTACCCCTTGGCTGAAGCATACAGGGTTCATCCAGGGTTTCAGAGCTGCCAAACAGGCCTGATTGACCTGCCAAACAGGCCTGATTGACCCTGAGACGCAGGCGGCCGTGCCGCCAGGCGTGAGGATTCCGAAGAAGGCCGAGCTGCAGAACCGGGGAGGCGGAAGCCATCAGCCCTAGCACCCTCTGGAAAAACTTCAGAGGGAAATAGGCTCTGTACCTGACCGATGCCGCGAGCTGCTGAATGGACAGAGCGTGCTCTGGAGAGACTACAGCCGTCATACGGACTGAGTGGAAAACCGCACCCAGGAACGTTATACGCTGGCTGGGGAGCAGTGAGGTCTTGGCAAAGTTGACCCTGAGACCCAGGCACTCCAAGTGGCTGAGTAACACGGATCTGTGATGCTCCAGCTCGGCTCGTGACTGGGCTAGGATGAGCCAGTCATCGAGGTAATTGAGAACCCGGATTCCCATCTGTCTCAGTGGGGAAAGCGCCGCGTTCATGCACTTGGTAAAAGTGCGAGGAGCTAGGGACAGTCCGAATGGAAGGACCATATATTGGTAAGCCACACCCTCGAACGCGAATCTCAAGAATCGCCTGTGATGGGGGGCTATCTGGATGTGAAAGTATGCATCTTTAAGGTCCAGCGAACAGAACCAGTCCCCGGGGAAAACCTGCGCGAGGATCTGCTTCAGCGTTAGCATCTTGAACTTCCGTCTCATGAGGGAGAGGTTCAAGAGCCTGAGATCTAAGATGGGTCTGAGACCGCCATCTTTTTTGGGAACTAGAAAATAGTGGCTGTAGAACCCCGAATTGCTCTCTGAGGGGGAGACTATTTCTATAGCTCCTTTCCTCAGAAGAGACGTGACTTCGGCTCGGAGGACATGAACGTCATCCGTGTTGACTGAAGTCTGAAACACCCCGCTGAAGCGTGGGGGCCTTCGGGCGAACTGAAGCGAGTAGCCTCGACTTATGGTTCCCAGAACCCAGCTTGACACTCTGGGGATGGCCCACCAGGCCTCGGCCCGCGTGATAAGGGGCTGAATGGTATCGGGTGACGGGCCGCCAATCGGGGGCCCGTGCATCGAAGAGAGTGGAAGAGGATCTTCACTCTTTCTTAGAGAAGGTAGAATATTCATAGTGTTCGCCATAAGAATGGCGTTTTGCATGGACGCAGCACTGGGCCCAGTTAGCACAACACTGAACATATGTCCCACGCCTGGAGCTGAACGAGGTGGAGGGGGGGTGGAACGAAAGAGCTTTTGGGGTGGTCCGGCCATGGCGAGACTTTGCCCCATCCTCTTCCTTCCTGAAAAATCAGGAGGGCTTAGGAGGCGTCGGGTCCAGCGTAATTTTAGGCCGGGGTCCCTGACGTTGTCTCGGGAAGGAGGAGCGCCTACAATGGCGCTGTTCCTTGGGTGGTGCTGCCTGAGAGGTAGAGAGGGGCAGGTTTGTTCTGCTGAGCCTATAAATTTTTACAAATGTATTGCTGAAACACATTACAAAGACTGTGAATTGTGTAATGCTTAATTGTGAAGTTAGAGCTAAAACGGGGGTCTGATGACGCACTTGGACCCCCGAGCATAGCCCCTCCCCTAACACTATATAACTGTCGATGACGCACCGAGCGTGGCGCCGCCTCTATTGCTACCGCGGTTCACTCGCTCAATCTCGTAAAGTAGGGACACAAGTCGGTTCTGGGGCACTTTGAGTTATTCACAGATTCTGAAAGTGTAGTCTCCAAGCTTTCCAACGATGTGTAACATATGGAAATCTGATAATATTTGGAGAAGTTGTGGCCATTTGAAGGTAGGCACTCAAAAAAGCTCAAAGGGCAGAAAATGACCTAAAGATTTTGCAGTTCTCGCCTGTTCTCACCTGCTGGGAGTGACAATAGGGCTCATTTACATCTCATTTAGATAAGCCATACCCCCTGTAAAGCTGCATGGTTGCATAGCAACCACAGACGCAATGGGAAAAATCGGACCGCATACTATTAATAATAAAGGATAATGTGCATTATAAATGTCAGTAATTTATCTTTTTTGACATTAGTACTTTTTGAACAGGATTCAGTGATAACCGTATAGTCCTGATTTAGACCTCAGTTAGTGGTTAGACCTGATTTGAGTCAAAGGATTTAAAAAAATCCTGTACATTAAACTCTTCAATACTTTTACTTTTGACTTATAACGCACATTTTACGGCTATGGATACTTTATACTTTTACTTATGTAGGAATTTAATCTGATACATTTACTATTACATTAGTAAATCCTTGTTAAGAAGTAGTAACTGGCTATAATTATTAGCGTCACATTCAATTCAAGAATAGTAAGGTTTACATGAGCTAAGTCATTCACACCAGTCAATTCAAGCAGTTGAAGCGTTATTCAAATTAACATGCTAACATTACCATCTAAAAGCATATTATAGTAATGGAGGTTTTTGGCAAGTGATAAGATGCTAACGATTACAATTAAAATGACAGTCCTGAGCTAGCTAATAACGTCTCGGTTATGTATGTAACCCTCGTTCCCTGAAGGAGGGAACGGAGACGTACGTCAGTAGTGACCAACGAATCGGGATATCGCTAGAGAGCCATATCAGCTTCGAGTGAACTAAAACAAGCCAATGGAATTAGCGCGATATTTGCATAATGCGCACCGCCTCCGACAGGTGTATATAAATATGAAGCAGATGCAATCGCACTCTGTTTTTCGCTGAGGAGACAACTGGTGTCCGCACAACAGCGAGGGTACAGAAACTGTGTTGACGGGTGACAGGACGTATGTCTCCGTTCCCTCCTTCAGGGAACGAGGGTTACATACGTAACCAAGACGTTCCCTTTCAGTCGGTCACGTTCGACGTACGTCAGTAGTGACCGACGAATTGGGATCCCAAATAAAGCACCACAGTTACGAAACCCCTTCCAGTGCCCAGTGCAAGCTCTAGCCACCCGTCGCACCAATTGGGACGGTGAAGGGTGCGAGCTTACGCCGAGAGAGTCTACTGCTGTTCTGACATACCCACTAAGTAAACTAGACTATATCCTCATATCTCAAAGATCACACTTTTTCAGTTAATATTGGCAAACATAACTCCTCTTCAACACTGATCACATGTGGTGTTCTGCAAGGCTCCATTCTGAGTCCTCTGCTCTTCTCTTTATACATGCTTCCTCTTGGTTCTATCTTTCAGAAATATGAGGTTTCTTATCACTGTTATGCTGACAACACTCAATTTTATCTACCTGTCAAGTCCACAAATGGAAATTCCATTTTAAATTTCATCTCCTGTCTGGAAGAAGTTAAAATGTGGCTATCTAAGTTAAATGGGGATAAAACTGAGGCCATTGCTTTTGGTTCACCTTTGTATGTCACTAATATGGAAAACCAGTTGAGTTCCCTGTCTTTAACATTGAAAAACAGAGTTAAGAACCTTGGCGTTATCTTTGATTCTGACTTATTATTCGATAAGCAGATAAATTCTGTTGTCAAAGGAAGCTTTTTTCATCTCCAGTCCATTGCCAAATTAAAACAGTTTCTCGCAGAGAAAGACCTTGAAGTAGTGATTCATGCACTTGTTACATCCCGGCTTGACTACTGTAATTCTCTATACATAGGTCTACCTCAATCCTCCATACACCATTTGCAGTTGGTTCAGAATGCAGCAGCTAGACTTCTGACGAGAACTAGGAAGAGTGAACACATTACTCCTGTTCTGTCCACCTTACATTGGTTACCAGTCAGATACAGAGTTGACTTCAAGGTTCTGCTATATGGGTATAAAGCTTTACATGGGTTAGCTCCACAGTCATTTCCGATCTTCTTCATCCGTACTCTGCTCTAAGATCTCTCCGCTCATGCAATAAATTCCTTCTCTCGGTTCCTCAGTCTCGCTTAAAGACCAAGGGTGATCGAGCTTTTGCAGTTTGCGGCTCCTAAGTTGTGGAATGCGCTTCCAGTGAACGTGAAGTCTTCACCCACTTTGGTCACTTTTAAATCTAGCTTAAAGACTCATTTATTTTCTTTAGCTTATGATGCCGCCTGAATTATATAAGACATTTGAGTTGTTTATGGTCTACCCTGCATGTTTTTTTATATGTTATCTTATGTATTAGTTTTATTATCTTATATATCATGTGTAATATTGTACAGCACTTTGGTACAACACACGTTGTTTTTAAATGTGCTTTATAAATAAACTTGAACTTGAACTTGAACTAGACTACACTGGGGAAGCGAACCCATAGGGGACGCTGCAGTGGCCACTACCTACCCAATGGGGGAGGAGATTACGTGGAGAATACACATATGGACTGGCCCGGGGGGCAGTACGCATATGGAGTCAATGTCCGAGCCGAAGGGGGAGGTGGAGGAACTCGACAGGGTTCGCCAAGCGGGGAACACGACTGGAGTCAAAAATATGCACGCATCCGGCCCAGGGGGTGGGAATGACATTGCAAGCCGACACTTAGAGGGGGTTCAACGCGTCAACTGGCTAGTGGAAGCGAGTACACGGGAAGATACCGGCTCTACACGTAGGCTATAGAATCTAGCGAACGTGTTAGGTGTTGCCCAGCCCGCAGCTCTACAGATATCTGTCAGCAAGGCGCCATGAGCCAGCGCCCAGGAAGAGGCCACCCCTCTGGTGGAGTGGGCTCTCAACCCGAGCGGGCAAGGCACGCCCTGGGATTCGTACGCCAAGGCGATGGCATCCACTATCCAGTGGGCCATCCTCTGCTTGGAGACAGCCTTTCCCTTCTGCTGGCCTCCGTAACAGACAAAGAGCTGATCTGAGGTCCTGAAGTTTCGCGTTCTGTCCACGTACACACGCAGAGCGCGGACGGGACAGAGCACAGCTAGGGCTGGGTCTGCCTCCTCCAAAGTCAAGTCAAGTCAAATTTATTTATATAGCGCTTTTACAATTGGTAATTGTTCAAAGCAGCTTTACATATTAGAAGCACAGAAAAAGGGAAGTGGTTAAAAATAAGCTGTACAACCAAGCGTGGTAATATGTAACATATACAAGATGGTGCTACATTAAGCCAATGTCGGCTGACTCCCAGGGGTGGAAAAAAACCCCTAGGAGAAAAACCCAGCGTGCTAGCACTTGGAAAAAAGTCCTAGGAGGGAAAAAACCCCTTGGAAGATATATATATAATATATGTAAATGGATATGGAGATCAAAATCTGAATTATACATTTTTATTATAGAGATTAAAAATAGATTATATATAAATATATGTAAGCGGATATGGGGATTAAAAATCTGAATTATAGATGCAGCCAGAACTGGGTCTGTAGGCCCATTGTCTCCTGGGCTACATTGTAGTCAGGTCCAGACACAGGTTCTCCATCTGATCTGGATACGGCCTGAATCCAGCACCCGGCAAACCTCAGGATAAGCAGAGAGACAGATATTAGCGGAGATGCCATTCTTATTCTGATGTACAGGTATATCTAGTGTTATAGGAAATGTTCTCGGTTCCGGCCGACCTAAATATTGCAGCGTAACAATCCTTTAACGGATTTGAAAAATGTTAATGTATTGATAATGTGTTATGTGTATGCAAGAGCAAAGAGATGTGTTTTTAGTCTAGATTTAAACTGACAGAGTGTGTCTGCTTCCCGAACAATGCTAGGAAGATTGTTCCAGAGTTTAGGTGCTAAATAGGAAAAGGATCTGCCGCCTTCAGTTGATTTTGATATTCTGGGTATTATCAACTGGCCTGAATTCTGAGATCGCAATAAACGTGAAGGACTATAATGCATTAAGAGCTCACTTAGGTACTGGGGAGCTAAACCATTTAGAGCTTTATAAGTAAGTAGCAAGATTTTAAAATCTATACGATGTTTAATAGGGAACCAATGTAATGTTGACAGAACTGGGCTAATATGGTCATACTTTCTGGTTCTAGTAAGAACTCTAGCTGCCGCATTTTGGACCAACTGTAGTTTGTTTAAAAGCCGAGCAGAACAACCACCCAGTAGAGCGTTACAATAATCTAGTCTTGAGGTCATGAATGCATGAACCAACTGTTCCGCATTTGTCATTGAGAGCATATGCCGTAATTTAGATATATTTTTTCGATGGAAGAATGCGGTTTTACAGATACTAGAAACATGACTTTCAAATGAAAGATTGGTATCAAAGAGCACACCCAGGTTCCTAACTGAGGACGAAGATTTAATGGAGCACCCGTCAAGTGTTAGAGAGTATTCAAGGTTTTTTTCGTGAGGAAGTTCCCTTTCGTGGGAACTATCGACGCTACGTCGTTGACGTGATGGGAATCCTCTGTGTTTTTGTGTTCGTGAAGCACCACTGTATCCAACCAATGAGAGAGAGAACGTGACGTCATAGGCGGGCGACGTCGCAGACTATAAAGCACGCCCAAAAACAGAGAACGCTAGCTTCTGTTGTCTTCAGTAAGCGCTATCTGTATCTTGTCTGTCTTATTTACTGTTGTCTGTCTACCATCTCGCCAGAAAGTGATCTCTTTGTCTGAGGACAAGAGTTTCTAACAAGTGAAATAGACACATAAATAAGACATATATATATATATAAAATGACGGAGAAAAGCCAGCGTTTCACTAAGTGTGCACCTCCTTGTCCGCGATTCATCGTGGAGGGAGATACACACGAGATGTGTGTGAAATGCCTGGGAGTTGAGCACGCACAGGCAGCTCTTGAGGGGGCTGTCTGTGTGCACTGTGAGCGGCTCACTCTCAGGGCGCTGCGCTCACGCCGGGCGCTCTTTGAGGAGGGCGCCGCGGCGAGTGTTCCCCGCGGGTCTGGTCCCGCTGCTGCCGAGGCACAGCGAAGGCTGCACTCGTGGGGTTCACAAATGGATCTAGCAGAGGGGGGAGAGACGGGCTTTGCCTTATCGCTCCCCTTACCTGCTAGATCTAGTGTCTCTTCTTTGGTGGTGGAAGCACGCGCTGCGGTTTCTTCCCCCCGAAGAGAGACACCGATACTGAATATATCTTCCTCCGAGGAGGTTGATATTGAAGGTATCGAGGGTGGAGATGAGGGACCGTCATCCTCATCTCCAGCCCATGAGGAGCTTGCTGAGGTTATGGCCCGGGCAGTAAAAAAGTTGAATATAAACTGGCCCGTGGAGGAAAGCGTTCCCAAAATAAAGAGCAAACTGGACGAACGCTTTCTTCCAGCCAGGTCATTGCCTCAGCGTCGAAGGGACTGCCGTTCTTTCCCGACCTCCACGCCGAGGTGTCGAGGTCGTGGAACAGACCTGTGCAGTACCGTGTCTTCAGCCCGCAAACATCCATGTACAGCAATATTAACGGGCTGAAACAACACGGTTATGGGGCGATGCCTCGGGTTGAAGAGACGCTTGCGAGCTATCTCTCGCCCGAGTCTGCATCGTCCCTGAAATCCCCGACATTGCCCACCAGACCATTAAAGCAAACATCAAATCTGGTGGGCAAGGCTTACTCGGCAGCGGGTCAGGCTGCGGCGTGTCTGCACACGATGAGTATACTGCAGGCATACCAAGCTGATCTGCTGGGGGAAATTGATGAAAGTGGGGAGGTAACCTTTGAGACAATCCAAGAGCTGAGGAGAGCCACGGATTTAGCTCTCCGTGCCACCAAGGAGACGGCCAAGTCAGTGGGCCGCTCCATGGCAGCACTGGTGGGCACGGAGAGACATCTGTGGCTCAATCTAGCTGACATAAAGGACAAAGATAAATATGTCCTCATGGATGCGCCGCTTTCCTCCGAGGGCCTGTTCGGTGACGCAGTTAATACTGTCGTCGACAGGTTCGAGGAGGCAAAGAAGCAGAAGGCGGCGTTTCAAAGGTTCCTCCCTCGAAAAACTCATCCCCCTGAGGCTGCCGGGCGGGGGCAGCCTCAGCCGACAGCCGGCTCCTCGGGGCACAGACCCCAACAAAAGGCCAGTGTGGCCGCCCGTGCTCCCCCGCGGAAAGCTTGGGGACCGGAGCGTGCTGCACAGCCGAAGCCTTCCGGGGGTAGGGCGGATCTGAGGACCGTCATTATTTCCCGGAAGGCTTCCCAAAAGAAATCCTGACGCTCGTGGGCCAGGGTTTCTGAGGGCAGCCCCCTCCGAAGGGGTTCGACGATTAATTTCTATCGTTCCCCTTCGGCGCCCTCAAGGGACTGTTCTGCCAACCCTGCCACCCAGTGTGCGACAGGGCGCAGCAGTCCCTGTCGATCCTCCGAGGAGGTTCGGCCAGCACGTGATTCGTTTATCTGCCGGTGCGCCGCGTCAGATAAACGAGCCAAGTGCTCAAAAAACACCAGAGACCAGTCTCGAGAGGCTGGTACCCTTAGTAGATCATTCAGAGGAGTGGAAATGTCTTCCGAATGTTTCGAAATGGGTGCTGTTCATAGTAGAACGGGGGTACAGAATTCAGTTCGGTTCTCTTCCCCCCAAGTTCAGTGGAGTGATTCACACTGTGGTTGCTCCAGAGCAGTCTCTGGTTATGGAACAAGAAGTTGCGACGCTTTTGCAAAAAGGAGCTATAGAAAGGGTTTCTCCTCCCAGCAAAATGTCGGGCTTTTACAGCCGCTACTTCATTGTTCCAAAGAAGGATGGAGGGTTGCGTCCGATTCTAGATTTACGCATACTAAATCGATCTGTAAAGAAGTTGAAGTTCAAGATGCTTACACTCAGACAGATTATTCCACAGATCAGATCCGAGGACTGGTTTGTGGCGATAGATCTGAAGGACGCGTATTTTCACATATCCATCCATCCTTCTCACAGGAAGTTCCTCAGGTTTGCTTTCGGGGGCGAAGCATACCAATACAAGGTTCTTCCCTTCGGCCTATCACTGTAAGCACCCCGCACGTTCACGAAGTGCATGGATGCAGCCTTGGCTCCGCTGAGACTCCGGGGCATCCGTGTACTGAACTATATCGACGATTGGTTGATATTAGCTCAAACGGAACGTCAGGCAGTTCTACATCGAGATGTGGTTCTGTCGCACATGAAAAGGCTTGGGTTGAGGCTCAATGCCAAAAAGAGTGTGCTGGTCCCGAGGCAGGTTGCAAACTACCTAGGTGTAATCTGGGATTCCACCACGATGCAGGCGCAATTGTCCCCTGCTCGTGTGGATTCCATCCTCGGGGCCGTGAAAGGGGTGAAGTTAGGCCAGTCACTCACTGTAAAACAGTTTCAGAGACTGTTGGGTCTGATGGCAGCTGCGTCCAACGTTATTACTTTTGGCCTTCTGCACATGAGACCCTTACAGTGGTGGCTCAGGACCAAGGGGTTTTCCCCGAGGGGAAATCCTTTTCGCATGATCAAAGTCACGCGGCGATGCCTTCGTGCTCTGGTCATGTGGAAAAAGCCTTGGTTCCTGTCCCAGGGACCCGTGTTGGGAACTTCATGTCGTCGCGTAATGCTTACGACAGATGCGTCCCTCACGGGCTGGGGAGCGATCATGAGTGGTCGCTCAGCTCAAGGTCGGTGGGATATACACCAGGCCTCCTGGCACATAAATCGGCTGGAGATGCTGGCAGTGTTTCAGGCTCTGAAACACTTCCTATCCGACCTGAGGGGCCACCATGTGTTGATCCAGACAGACAACACTACGGTGGTCTCTTATATAAATCACCAAGGGGGCTGCGGTCTCGTCCACTGTGCGAGCTAGTCAGCCGTATCCTCCTTTGGACCCAGGGGAAGTTACTCTCGTTGAAAGCGGCGTATATCCCAGGGTATCTGAATATGGGGGCGGACGCCCTGTCGAGGCAAGGCGCGAGTCCGGGGGAATGGAAGCTCCACTCCGAGGTAGTGGAGCTCATATGGAAAGTGTTCGGTCGAGCGGAAGTCGATCTCTTTGCCACAGAGGAGTCAACCCATTGCCCTCTGTGGTATTCTCTGAGGCACCCAGCTCCTCTGGGGTTGGATGCCATGATACAGACGTGGCCGAGGCGACGCCTGTATGCGTTTCCCCCAGTCTCTCTGCTCCCGGGAGTTCTGGACAAAGTACGCCAGGAAGGGGTGCATCTAATATTGGTGGCTCCTTGCTGGCCAATGAGAATTTGGTTTGCGGACCTAGTTTCTCTCCTTTACGGCTCTCCTCTGGAGCTTCCGTTCAGACAGGATCTCCTGTCCCAAGCGGGCGGCACGATCTTTCATCCCCGTCCAGAAATGTGGAAACTGTGGGCCTGGCCTCTGAGGGGGCAAGACTCATAGATTCTGGTCTCCCAACGGAGGTGGTGGAAACCATCCTTCAGTCCAGGGCTCCATCTACAAGGAAGCTTTACATGTATAAATGGAATGTGTTTTCTACATGGTGTAGTCATCTCAGAGTGGACCCGGTCCATTCTTCTATTAGCCATGTGCTTCAATTCCTTCAAGGAAAACTGTCAGAGGGTCTAACGTACTCCACACTAAAAGTGTATGTTGCTGCTATTTCGGCTTACCACATTTCTATGGAGGGTGTCTCGGTAAGTCGAGACCCCTTAGTTGTACGCTTCCTTCGTGGCGCACTGAGGTTGAGGCCCTCAGTGCGCCCAAAATCTCCGACCTGGGACTTGGCCATTGTGTTACAAGGGTTGGCTGAGGCGCCCTTTGAACCTTTGGAAGATGTGTCGGACAAAATGCTAACATTGAAGACTGTGTTCTTATTAACCATTTCTTCTTTGAAAAGAATAGGTGACCTTCAAGCTCTTTCGGTGTTACCATCATGTTTAGAGTTTGCACCAGGTATGGTTAAGGCCTTCCTGCATACAAGGCCTGGTTACATACCCAAAGTCCCCACCAGGGTCCCAGGTCCCATTGTTCTGGAGGCTTTTTATCCCCCTCCGTTTACTACTCCGGATCAGGGGAGACTTAACCTGCTGTGCCCAGTGAGGGCGCTGGATACTTACGTCCACAGAGCTGCCCTGTGGAGAAAATCTGACCAGCTTTTTGTATGTTATGGGTCCCCGAATCGGGGGGGCCCAGCCTCCAAACAAAGAATGAGTAAGTGGGTGGTTGAGGCCATCACACTTTCTTATAGAGCCTTAGGGCTCCCGTGTCCGTTGAACATTAGGGCGCACTCAACAAGAGGTATGGCGGCATCAACAGCTCATAGGTCGGGTGTTTCCCTGGCTGATATTTGTGGTGCTGCGGGGTGGTCATCCCAGCATACTTTTGTTAGGTTTTATGACCTAAATGTTAGTATTACTCTGGGTGCTTTGGTGCTACAAGATGGCAGCCAGGCACTCGGAGGCACGGCATAGTTGGGACAGCGTTCCCATCACGTCAACGACGTAGCGTCGATAGTTCCCACGAAAGGGAACGTCTTGGGTTACGAGTGTAACCCTTGTTCCCTGAGTAAGGGAACGAGACGCTACGTCATGTTGCCGTACCTCCTGCATGCCTGGAGCGCTTCCTTCAGACATATCACAGAAGCTAGCGTTCTCTGTTTTTGGGCGTGCTTTATAGTCCGCGACGTCGCCCGCCTATGACGTCACGTTCTCTCTCTCATTGGTTGGATACAGTGGTGCTTCACGAACACAAAAACACAGAGGATTCCCATCACGTCAACGACGTAGCGTCTCGTTCCCTTACTCAGGGAACAAGGGTTACACTCGTAACCCAAGACGTTTTTGGTCCAAAGATTAGGACATCAGTTTTTTCTGAATTTAATAATAAGAAAATTCTTGTCATCCAGTTTTTAATGTCAGCTATGCATTCTGTTTTGTGAATTTGTAGGTTTCATCAGGGCGCGAGGAAATATAGAGCCGAGTATCGTCAGCGTAGCAGTGAAAACTAACACCATGCTTCCTAATTATCTCTCCTAAGGGCAGCATGTACAGAGTGAAAAGCAACGGTCCTAGTACTGAGCCTTGTGGTACTCCATATTTAACCTGTGATCAATACGACATCTCTTCATTAACTACTACAGACTGATAACGGTCAGATAAGTATGATTTGAACCATGCCAAAGCAATTCCACTAATGCCAATATAGTTTTCAAGTCTTTTTAGAAGAATGTTGTGATCGATAGTGTCAAAAGCAGCACTGAGATCTAATAACACTAATAGAGAAATACAGCCACGATCGGATGATAAGAGTAGATCGTTTGTAATTCTAACGAGAGCAGTCTCAGTACTATGGTTTGGTCTAAATCCTGACTGGAAATCCTCACAGATTCCATTTCTTTCTAAAAAGGAACACAGTTGTGTTGAAACTGCCTTTTCTAGTATCTTTGACAGAAAAGGTAGATTCGAGATTGGCCTGTAATTTACTAAATCTCTCGGATCTAGTTGAGGTTTTTTAATAAGAGGTTTAATAATAGCCTGCTTAAAGGTTTTTGACGGCGTTGGATTAGTTTCCTTAATCTTTTTTTAGACGTAAAGGAGCGACTGCATCTAATGTGCTGGAAAAAAGAGAGCCAATAGTTTCTGTTGCAGCATCGAGTTCTTCTAAGTTGTCAGGTATACTAAGGCGATGAAACTGCTCGGGGAGATTATTTATAAAGCAATCTTTAGTGGTAGACGTGATGGTTCTACAATATTTATGGCTGGGTGGTGGTTTTGCAGCCTTGGCTAATTGTATTATATACGAGACTAGATAATGATCTGATATATCATCGCTCTGCTGTAGAATTTCAACAGCATCAATATCAATTCCATGCGACAGTATTAGATCTAGGGTATGATTACGACAATGAGTGGGTCCTGACACGTGTTGTCTAACTCCAATAGAGTTTAAAATGTCTGCAAATGCCAATCCAAATGCATCTTTATTATTATCTACATGGATATTAAAATCACCAACAACAAGGACTTTATCCGCAGCCAGTACTAACTCTGATAGGAAATCAGCAAATTCTTTGATAAAGTCAGTATGGTGCCCTGGTGGCCTGTATACAGTAGCCAGCACAAATGTCAACTTACATAATGTTACATAAAGCACCATCACTTCAAAGGAATTATATTTGAAATTCTTTTGAGTGATTCTGAATATATTACTATAAATTACAGCAACACCTCCCCCTTTGCCTTTCTGTCGAGGATTGTGTCGATAATCATAACCTTGAGGACTAGATTCATTTAAAGTAATGTAATCATCTGGTTTTAGCCAGGTTTCTGTCAAACACAGCAAGTCTAGTTTATTGTCTGTGATAATTTCATTTACAATAAGTGCTTTTGAAGAAATAGATCTAATATTCAGTAACCCAAGCTTTATCATTTGTTTATCTGATTTATCTGTGATTTTCATTTTTTGAACATCAATTAAATTTTTACCCTTAAAAGGTTTCGGAAGTTTTTTGTATTTACTAGTTCGAGGTACAGACACAGTCTCTATGTGATAATATCTAGGTGAAAGAGTTTCTATGTGCTGTGAATTATTTGAGTTCTGTGACGTGAGGCGGCTAGCAGACGGTCGGTTTAGCCAGTTTGTCTGCGTCCTGATCTGGGCCCTGGTTTGTCATGTTTCAGCTCTAAGACTATTTGCCAAATTTCTAGACAGAAGAGCAGCACCATCCCGGGAGGGATGAATACCATCTCTTTTCAACAGATCAGGTCTGCCCCAAAAGCTTTTCCAATTGTCTATGAAACCTATATTATTCTGCGCACACCACTTAGACAGCCAGCCATTGAGTGATGATAACCTGCTAACTATCTCATCACTCCGACGAACAGGAAGAGGGCCAGAACAATTTACTTTTGCTGACATTGAATTTGCGAGTTCACACACCTCTTTAATGTTAATTTTAGTGATCTCCGACTGGCAAAGTCGAACATCATTTGTGCCGATGTGGATAATGATTTTAGAATATTTACGTTTAGCATTAGCCAGCACTTTTAAATTTGCTTTGATGTCAGGTGCTCTGGCCCCCGGCAAACATGTGACTATGGTGGCTGGTGGCTCTATTTTCACGTTCCGTGTAATAGAATCGCCAATTACTAGGGCACTTTCAACAGGATTCTCAGTGGGTGCGTCACTGAGTGGGGAGAACCTGTTTGATGTTCTAATCGGAACGGAAGAGTGGTGTTTGTTCTTGCCATTATGCCGCCTCACAGTCACCCAGTTAGCCTGCTGCGTGGCTTCTACAACCGGAACCGAATGTGCAGTGTTTACTAGGCTAGTCGCATCCAAAGCAATATCTAAGGCCCTTTCATTCTCACTATCCTCAATTAAAGTTTGGATGCGTGTCTCTAATTCTGAGATTCTCTCTGTCAGCCTGACAATATCCCTGCATTTATCACATGTGTAAGTCTCACTGCTGAAAGAGCTAAGCTGTACATGTTGCATTTACTACACATGATAATCGTCGGACATGACTGACCGTGTGTTTGATGAACGCCGTCCGAAAAACTGCAATGCACACGGGACTCGCTGGCTGGATGTCTCGGTCGCTTGCCGGTGCCTGGGGCGAGGGTGATGTGCGGGACGCTGTACCTCGCGGTGGATCGATGAATGCTGGGCAGCAACGTCTCCACAGCTTCCCGATCTGGCGAGGACAGATCAGAATAACATACATCGGATAAATCCGCCATTCAATCGACAAGGAAGGTTTGGTTTAAAGGAAAAAAGAAAGTAGACGGTAACTAGCAGGCTAGCGGGCTATGGCTAACACTAGGTGATTACGCTGGTGGATTGCTAGTAATAAATCGTTCCGTTTAGTAATACTATGCAATAGGTTAAGTAATCTAGTGAAAATAAGAAAGTTATATTATGTGAATAGGAATAAAGAGAAGGATTTAGGATAAACTCCACGAAGCTCTGAGCGTAGGTCAGACAGCAGACAGGCAGCAGCGTTGAGCAGCGTTGAACCGGAAGAGCAGCGCTTGCAGGTTCACTACCTGATCTCTGAAGGGAGTGGTAGGAACCTTGGGCACATATCCGGGCCGGGGTCTCAGGATGACCGGGCCCAAACTCTAGGCACGATTCGTCGACCGAAAATGTGTGCAGATCCCCTACCCTCTTCAGAGAAGCCAATGCAACCAGGAGGACAGTCTTGAGAGACAGTACTTTTAACTCGACTGCTTGCAAAGGTTTGAAGGGCTGACCCCGGAGAGATGTAAGAACCAGGGTCAGATCCCAAGAGGGTATGGAGGAAGGGCGAGGAGGATTTAGTCTCCTCCCCCCCTCAGGAACCTGACGATCAGATCGTGTTTCCCCAGGGACTTACCCTCAACTGCGTGGTGATGTGCAGCGATAGCGGCAACATACACCTTCAGCGTGGAGAGAGACAGCCTTCGCTCTAACCCTTCTTGCAGGAAGGAAAGCACGGATCTGACAGAGTATAATCGGGGGTCCTCTCGGTGAGAGGCGCACCACTCAATGAATAGGTTCCACTTCAGCGCGTAGAGGCTCATCGTGGAAGGAGCTCTAGCGGAAGTGACGGTGTCTACGACCACTTGTGGGAGATCACTCAGAACCTCCGCATCCCGTCCAGGGACCATACGTGGAGGTTCCACAGGTTGGGACGCGGGTGCCATAGGGTGCCCCGTCTCTGAGTCAGGAGGTCCTTCCTTGACCTTGCACAGGAGTTGTGCAAGAAGGCTCACTGGTGGAAACGCATATTTGCGCAGACCCTGGGGCCAGCTGTGTGCCAGGGCATCCGTCCCGAGCGTGCCGCCGGTCAGGGAATAGAACCACTGACAGTGGGCAGTTTCTGGGGAGGCAAACAGGTCTACCTGGGCCTCGGCAAAATGCTGCCAAATCAGCTGGACCGCCTGGGGGTGGAGCCGCCACTCGCCCGCAAGTGGAACCTGCCGTGAGAGCTCGTCAGCTGCACGGTTGAGCACACCTGGGACATGAGTGGCCCGAAGGGACCTCAGATGCTTCTGACTCCACAGCAGGAGATGGCGGGCGAGTTGCGACATGCGACGGGAGCGTAGACCACCTTGATGGTTGATGTATACACACTCTTGCTGCCAATAAACAATTTTACTGGTATTTTAACACAGGATGTGGAATGTTTGTACTGGACATCAGCACTCACTGTTCTTGCATTAGCTGCGGTGGGTTGAACTGATGATTTGAGATGACTGGATTCACCGCAGTACATGCACAAGTGTGGATGAATTCAGTGTTCTCATTCCTCAGGTGACAGGTGAGTGTAGCCAAGTAGCATGTGTTCTGTACTGGGAGCGGGAGAGAATGAAGAGACTTGCATAGTGCGAGTGGGTCGGTGTGAGCGCACCAGATTATCAATTTGGATGGTTAATTCAATTAATTAATTCAGAGTTTTCGAACACTTCTTTGAAATGTTGTACAAAAATGTCAAAAGAGGGGAAACTTGAACCATCCGTTCTCCAGATGGCAGTGATCCAGTCTAAGGCTTTTCTGGTAAGCAACGAGCATATGAGTTGCTTGATTCTTTAGCATATGCAACGATCTTACTTGAGTTGGTGGGGTATAATGCGTGTTGTTTATTGACAAACAGTGAACACTGTAGCAGAAATCCTTTGCATTTGGTGGGGTCACCGTCAAACTACTCTGGGAATGCCAGTCGAGGTTTAACTGTAGGTGGTGGGTTGGTTGAACTGTTGACAGGTGCGCTGGTGGGAACAGCCACTGGTGCTGTGTAAATCAGATTCAAGCCCTGTGTGGGATTACAAGTTTAATAATCTGTTTAAGATCTGTTGATCCTACACCCTGACATTACCTCACATGAATTACTAAGGTGAAGTATATTGTATTTAGCATGTTAAGGTAAAGATAATGACATTCTAAGGAGATCAAGGCAGGCAGCTCAGGTGTGTGTGACATAAACCTTTTGTCTTCATGCACTTCCTGACCATTTGGCAGGACAAGCTCAAGATACAGCGGTGCTTTTGTCTCTATGATAATGTAAAGGTATGGGCGATACTGTCAGACTGATTGGATTAGCACCTATGCATTTGAATGACACAGTTATGCTGATTAGATCAATGCTGGTTCCTGCACTGTCTTGGCATGCTTTGTTTATATTGTCTCCACCTCTACTCTATGTATCCCTCCCCCTTGAATGTATATGAACTACCAAGTACACTGCCTTAGTTAGACTTGGATGACTACAGCGATGCACAGTGCATTTCTCAATAAAGAGTAACTTCTGCTTGAAAGATATCCCAAGGTCTCCTGGTCTCTGCTTCGACAAGGAAAAAGTTTACAACACCTGCAAGGTTCTCACCAGTTCCTCTGTTAATGATGTTAAATGGGTTAGTTAGTGTTGGTGAATGGCTAGTTGATTAGCTTGTGCAGATAGTTGTAGGATTATTCCTGAACAAAGCCCACCAAATTACCACAAACTCCACATTCCAAAGATCAAAGAGTCAACTCATTCCCCTATTGAACCATTTGTGAGCCATAAAGTTGGACCTGGGAAATAAAATGGCCAATCGAAGACGGCCCCTCAATGTCTACTTAATAACAGATGCATTTGATTGTAGTAACAGAGCAAAAGATCAAGGAGACCCTCTTTCACTGTGTTGACTTTAAGGAACAGATGGATCAACAAACCTCAAGATACAAGGCATAAATTCCCACTGTTATTAGGAAACTCGGACTTGTGACACATCTCGAGATGAAAGTCACAGTGGGTCATCATGGGAAACATTCCCTTTTGCCCAGCTTTGCATTTCAAAAGACATTCCAGAGACAGAGACAATTTAGAGAATACTGCTGTAAGACTTGACTTTCCTGCTAGACAAAAACAGAGATCAAGCATCCTGCAATAAAGCAATAAAACTCATCTGGAGAGAAGATCTCAAAGAAATAGCAAGGGACCATCCCTACCCCCTGATTCAAGTCACTGAAAGTTCTTAAAGATGTATAATGTAACTTGTATATATATTGTTTTTCCTTTCCTTTGGTATCATTTCAAATGTCTCAGTGCAATTGGTAAAATGGTCTCAATTTCACAGCAGTCACTGGTATTATAAAGAAGATTGAAAACTAAGGAAAATTCTGTCCTCTTTTTGGGTGGTGCCTTTTGTGAAAACCCACTCCTCTCCCCCCAAAACAGGTGTTGGTGTAGTAAATATTTATAACCCTTTTGTTCTGGTCTGTATATAAGGTAAATTGCAAAGCAGTCATGTGGGATTTTCTGTAGCCAAAGGCCCCCACACAGTGATGGACAAGTGCCTTCAAACACTAATCCACCACTGTGTGCATGTGCATTTCAACTAATGTTATGCATTTATTATTTCTGAATTGGCTTCTAATTGTTCAACTATGAAATTGACATGATACATTTTTACTTGACAAATAAAATGTTATATTTGATTTACTCTGGATTCTTCTGAAATCATTATAACCAGTAGATTATTGGAGTCCATATTTCCGCAAATCTGCATCAGGATAGATTAAAACTAAAGGCTCAATGAAAGGAACATGTTGCACATCATGGGACTTTTTGATTTTTGATGGAATAATCACAAGAATGATGAGGATGTAGTTGTGAAGCCTTTACCTTGCTGAAAGCCTCACAAAGATCAGCATATAAGTGGGGAAGTCCGGGTATCTCCGGGTGATGTTACTGACATGTATTGGTGAACTGTGAATGAGACAGTGATTGTAACAGGTTAAGCCCCACTGTCTGATTTCACCTTCCCTCCAAGAGATGTGTGGATCGTGTTTGCGTAGCATGGTAGACCGCGGATCAAAGGATGAGTTGGAGAATTAATGACATAGAACTCGAGAGTCTCATTATGAAGTATGCCAGTTATATTTGATTTAATCTGGATTCTTTATGACCAGTAAATTTTTGGAGTCTGTATTTCCGCAAATCTGCATCAGTATAGATTAAAACTAAAGGCTCAATGAAAGGAGCATGATGCACATCATGGGACTTTTTGATTTTTGTCTGTCAACTGGCTTTGCAAGTTGCAGTACCGTGACTAAGAAAACTGTGTTTTTGTATGAACAAGCATGTGGCGGTTCGACTCAAAAGCATTAGTAAACTCTGCACCCTCTGACTAAGATCAGAACTGGCGAGTTTGTGATCGTGAAAGGCACTCAACGGCCGAAGTGACTTTTCTAAGTGATATGGGTCCATAATGAAAGAATAATTGAAAATATGAGATACCCAGAATAATCAAATATCTAAATTAATACATAACAAATGATTAATCTATAATTGGAAACACAACCTAAGTGTAATAATCATTTGAAATTGGATGAAATTAGTAAAATAAAGTGAACTTCACAGAGACGCTGAAAAGGCATAAACACGCTAACCTTCGCCCTGGCCGTCGGATTCCGTTTTTGGGCCGATGCAGGGTTCCTTACACTGCCAAAAGACATGAACTTCTCACCAAAAACAGCCTCTAACATTTCATATGTATCAAGCATGTTTTTATTTTGTTTATGGAACCTATGTAATTCTTTCTGTGTGTTTTTAAAAAAAAATGTTGATTACAGGTAAATTTGAAGAAATCTACCTCAATTACAGAAAGTGTGTACTGTTTGGTATGGTTGTGATGGATGAATGCTTTACAGTATTTTGATGCAAAATTGATTTATTTAAGATGTACGACTTTTGAACCAGAAAAATTAACTTCTCAAAGTTCTGACCAAAATCCCTAAGTTTGAGGACAAAAGGACTGTAAGGACATTATGCTGATTGCATACAAGAACAGGAGAACTGGGCGTTTGACCCGCCCCAAAACAGGACCTGATTGGCTAAAACAATCAGAAAGGCGGGACCAACAAAACGTTCAAAACTCAAAACTGCTTCTAATTGGCCCTTTGCAAAGACCCGCCCCCCTTAGTTACTGTTGCTTTGTCCGACAAGCCGTGGTGCTGTCACACCAAACACAGTGAAAAATACATTGTGGAGCAAAGAGGATACTGACAACACGTCGACAGACAAGACAGAGCAGGTTAATTATGGTATTAAAGTCCCAGCTTTCAAACTGTGTAGTTATTAAAGAAATTCAAACATTAAAAACCATTTTGTGGCTCTTTAATGTTTCGTGACCACGGTCGTGACGGATTGCTAGCGCCTCAGCTCAAGAGGCTTGTAAACTGATCATCTCTTCCTACTAGTCCATTTATAGCGTCAAATAAACATGAGTGAACATGAGAATTGAATGTTGTTTCAAACGCGGAAAGACGTCAATATACACAATTTTTCAAGTTTAACTACACCGAGGTTAATCTTTTAACTACTGGCTGCTTTGTCGGACAAAATGGCAGATGCGGCGTTCTGATTGGTTAGATCGCTTGTCAATCAAACTCCCGGCGAAGGGTCAATCTGTTTTTGTTGTTTTTTTCTGGTTAGGAAAACGTTGTCAGTGAGTGACGTAAACTTTAAATGAATGCAAGCGAGTTGCGACTGTTGGTGACTGACTGGACTGTAGAAGAGTTTTTTGAAGGAGCAATGCCTGGGACAAAGTGGGCGAAATACAGGAAGAAGTTTTCTAATGTTTCTAATGTTAAATAATGTTAAAAGGTGGTTTAACTCCCTCTTGTGGTCATTGTTCTGAAGCTCAGGGGGGAGAAAAATAATAAACTGTACCGTGTGTGCAGTTTTGTCTACATGGATGTAAATTGACAATCTGTACTCACAGTTTAAAATCCATCCCCTCAGATTGTAAAACCGTGCACATAGTTTATTTATTTTTCTCTTACCGGAACCTAGGGGGGCTCCGTAGAAAAAGTCATTTGTTTTTGTCAGGGTTCTGTCACTTCGGTCTAGTTTATTTCTTGGTTTTGTGACAGAGCTCTGACACTCCTGTTCTTGTCGTGATTTTGTGTGAGCGTACAGTCTCGAGTGTTCTCGGGGCTGTGTGCTCTCTTGTCTGCATGCCTTGTTTCATGTTGGGAGCGGGGCGTTCGGATCCCGGCACTCGTGTCTAGTTTGGTTTCGGTTTCGTGTCGGGATTCGGACACTCGCGCTCCCAGTCCTGTCTTTATTGTGAGCGCACGGTTTGTGTGTACCTTCACTTGCCGTGCGCTCTTGTCTCATGTTTTGTGTAGCACGCGGTGATTTCCACCTGCCGCATGCTTTCATGTTGTGTTTTTGTCTTGTGTTGTGTTAGCACGCAGTCTGTGTTTCACGGGCTGCGTGCTTCCATGTTGTCTTGTTTTGTGTGAATACGTGGCTTATGAGTTTTCATAGTCACGTGTTCATGTCTCGTCTTGTGTAAGCATATGGCTTTTGATTTGTCTTCAATGGCCATGTGCTTGTGTCTTTGTTTTGTTTGGTGTGAGCACATGGCTTGTCATGTGTTTCTTTGTGCCATGTGCTCTCATGTCTATTGTCTTGACCCCGCCCACCTTGTTACCTGATTATTGGTTGATTTGGGGTCCATATGGGGTCCCGGCTAAGAGCCAGGGCGGGACCGGCGGGACAGACCAGGGCGGGACAGACCAGGGCGGGACCGGCGGGGCAGACAGCTTGGCAGGCGCCGGCGGGGCAAGGCACTGGGGACGCGCCAGCAGGGCAGACAGCTTGGTAGGCGGCGGCGGGGCAAGGCGCTCGGGTGGCGCCAGCAGGGCAGATCGCTCGGGTGGCGCCAGCAGGGCAGATCGCTGGGGTTGCGCCGGCAGGGCAGATCGCTGGGGTGGCGCCGGCAGGGCAAGGAGCTGGGGAGGCGCCGGCAGGGCAGACGGCTTGGCAGGGCAAGGCGCTCGGGTGGCGCCGGCAGGGCAAACGGCTCGGGTGGCGGCGGCAGGGCAAACGGCTCGGGTGGCGGCGGCAGGGCAAGGCGCTCGGGTGGCGCTGGCAGGGCAAGAAGCTTGGGTGGCGCAAGAGTGGCCTCCAGACCGGCCTCCGAGACTGGAGCGGGCTCAGGAACGCATTCACGGGCAGGAGCGGGCTCTGGAGCGGACTCACGGACAGGAGCGGGCTCTGGAGCGGACTCACGGACAGGAGCGGGCTCTGGGAAGGCCTCCGGGCCTGAAGCGGGCTCTGGGAAGGCCTCCGGGCCTGAAGCGGGCTCTGGGAAGGCCTCCGGGCTTGAAGCGGGGTCTGGGAAGGCCTCCGGGCTTACAGGGATGGAGGAAGACTTCTTCCTCCTCTTCCTCAGTTTATGAGAGCGAGGAGGTGGCACTGTGCCTACCTCCTCTGTGGGTGCTGCAGCTTCTTCGGTCAACTCTGGGGGTGCTGCAGCATCCTTGGTCACCTAGGGGGAGACTGCAGCGGTCACAGCCACCACTGGAGGCGCTGCAGTGGCTTCAGCCACCTCTGGGCAGGTGGCAGATGAGGCTGACCTGTTCTTCCTCCTCCTCCCTCTCCCCGAAGAGGTCATCGGAGCGATTTCCACCTGCCGCGTGCTTTCATGTTGTGTTTTTGTCTTGTGTTGTGTTTGCACGCAGTCTGTGTTTCACGGGCTGCGTGCTTCCATGTTGTCTTGTTTTGTGTGAATACGTGGCTTATGAGTTTTCATAGTCACGTGTTCATGTCTCGTCTTGTGTAAGCACATGGCTTGTGATTTGTCTTCAATGGCCATGTGCTTGTGTCTTTTTGTTTGGTGTGAGCACATGGTTTGTCATGTGTTTCTTTGTGCCATGTGCTCTCATGTCTATTGTCTTGACCCCGCCCACCTTGTTACCTGATTATTGGTTGATTTGCCCCACCTGTCCTACCTCATTACCTGCCTTATTTGCTCTCCTATTTATTCTCCTTGTGTTTGCAGTCCTGTGCTGGTTCATTGTCGTATTTCTCCTTGTGTGTCGTCAAGTCAAGTCTAGTCTAGTCAAGTCCCTGTCAAGTCAAGTTTAAGTTATAGTCTGTTTTCCCCCTCTGGGTTGTTTTTGTTGTGTTTTTGTTTTTATTTTTATTATTAATAAAGCCCTTCCTTTCCTGCAATTGAGTCCTCGCTCCTTCCACCACCCACCCCACCTGACAGTTTTGGGCTTGTTTTCACAGGCCTGGTTGCTTATTTGTTTCACGAGATCTGGCAACACTGAGTTGCATGATTGCTGCTAGATCACTCCATCTGCAGTTTACTAGACAACGGTTGTACAGGGCAGTGCAGAAAACAACAGTGAACAAATCCAGGAATCGGGCAGAGAGCCAGGGCAGGCAGCAAGCAAAACACAAACGATAAACAGGCGAGGGGTCGAGGCAGGCAACAGAAATCAGAATCCAGATAAACAGTCCAAGTCAATACACAAGCAGGCAGAAAGGTAGTAAACGCTCAGAAATGACAACCGGGGCTAATCAAGACTTCGCACTGAAGCGCGAGTGTCTTTTATTTGAGAGTGAGTGGATGTGTAATTGACAGCAGGTGCAAAGTAATCAGTCCCAGGTATGAGGGTTGATGGGAAATTGAGTCCAAATAAAGTTAATACTCAGGTGAAGGCTCCCTCTGGTGGTGCGGGAGACTCATTTGTAACAGGTGCATGGCTGAATATGTAATCTAGTATATAGTGCTGAAGTGTAAATGTGAAAATTATGCAGAAACTTGAGAAAATGAGTTCCAGGCAGTAGATAAAGTTGATAAGAAACTATTTATTCATTACAATTAAATTTAGCCTCACACGCAAACTTTAATCGATAATGAAAATACTTAAACCAAAAGGTAAAATAACCATCATAAAGGAGTAGTCAATAGTTAATAATAAAATTTAGAGTATTGTAAAATCCAGAGTATTGTATCTAATAGATGAAGATCAAAAAGAGCAATAATTAAGACATTTGCAGATAAGAGACAAGAAGTAGAAGCCAAGGAGAGCAAAGGAGGGAAGAAAGCTGAATTATCAATGACCCGGTCAGCTTTATACCATGAGCATATAGGGAAATTTACATCCCACACAAATGGATGTTTTTTGTTAATAGAAAAGGTTCAATAGTTTTACCCAGTGTCAAAAATAGATATAAGAGTTGTTTTGACCCCCTTTGGGAATTTTGCAAATCTTACCTTTTTAAATGTCATCAGGAATAATAACAGACATATTTTGATCAGATTTCAAATTCAAATGGTTAATTCTGAAAAACATCACTTATACAGTAATTGGCAGGCATCCAATGTCTAACCACAAACATGTCAGCGTGACCTGTCACACTGGAACACTTGAAGAACAATTGAACATAACAAGCATACTCTCTTAAATATAAAATAAGTACATAAATATAGGAAATCAAAAGTGAAACTGATAAATCATAAGCCACAAATGATTAAAATAAATATTAATAGAAATGCATGAATATGAATATTGACTATTTCGGATCCATCAGCTTATTTTCTTTATTCAGTTCTAACAATGTTTATTGCGAGCAGAGACATTGACATAAAGGACTTAGATATAAAGGCACATGTTTAATTAAAAAGAATAATAAGCTGGATTCATCCTAGACGAACTGGTCTAAGATAGCCAGATTTTGAGCAAATACAGCTTTAGTTCATGTGCATCCACTCTCATTTTTTCTTTAATTTTCATGATCTTTATTAGTTCATGTGCATTCTCTGGCTTTCTTCATAGGCAGAGACGCACAAATGAAATAGGTTATAGTATACACAAACCGGAAATTGTAACGCATGCGCACGACATACGTTTCTCGTGCACACACAATACATTTTTCGTGAGCACGCGAAAGTTTCTCGTGAGCATGCAAAAGTTTCTCGTGAGCACGCGATAGTTTCTCGTGCACACACGAAGGTTTCTCGTGAGCACGCAATAGTTTCTAGTGCGCACGCGATAGTTTCTCAAATTTTTTTATTTTTTATTTTTTTACAAAGGTCCCTTTAGGGGCTCCGTACAAATATGCAAAAAAAAAAAAAATGCTTGAAAACTTTTTTTCTAAAGAACAGAGCTCAGTTTAACTGTTCAGGAAAACAAGGGACTCATGAACAACCATCACAAAACAAACAAACAAACAAACAGTCATAGATCATCCAGGTAACCACACACAGTATTAAGAATCAATAGTTCACAAATGTTTGAACAGGGTCTTGTGAATTATATGTAAACATATTTTATGTAAAATATCTTACTCTGGACAGTACTAAATAAAAAATAACATGCATTTTGTAAGATCTCTCTTATTTTGTTAAAATTTTTCACATTTTCACAGATTCTGTAAGGGGTTCACAAACTTTCAAGCGGCACTGTATGACTACAATGTGTCCAGCAAAAACTCTACTATCTAAGTATCAAGTATGTATTTGCATTTTTTGAGAAAATGTTTATGCATGGTTAGTGAAAAATCATATTTTTTTTTGTAGTCACTGAAATAAGGCCATAAAACAGACTGAACAAGATTTTTGAAAACTGGCTCTTGTAGACTAGAATATTTATTCCAAAATGATGTGAAAATCTCCATTCTTATACATTTATTTAAAATTTGTAAGACACACTTTTTGTCAGAACGACTGTGTGCGAGGAGGCATGAATCATCATGAATATTGCCTTGTAACTACATGAAACGAGGGTAACCAGCACCACTTTAATTTACAGCCTGTAATGTCACACTTACCTTGTAATTTCATGAAATGGGTATATTTCCCCAGTATTTAATTTTTTTTTTTTAATATTTTGTTTTACTTGCATTGTAACATGAAAGATCAAACTTAATCAGTGCAATTTTGCTATCAAAAAAATTACTATTTAATGCACTGATATATATATATATATATATATATATATATATATATATATATATATATATATATATATATATATTGTTCAGTCTGTTTTATATATATATATATATATATATATATATATATATATATATATATATATATATATGAAGACTTCAGATGCAAAAGCCTCTAAGTGCCATCTGAAAATGCTTGATATAAATACTCACTTTAGAAGAACATTTCAGATGGCACTTAGAGGTTTTTGCATCTGAAGTCTTTATATATATATATATATATATATATATATATATATATATATATATATATATATATATAAATATATACTCAGAATGAAAACCGCTACTGTACAAACAGGGTTAGAGACTTGTAATTGTGGCACAAACCCTTCTGAACCGCAGGAAAGACACATACTGTCTACGGCGGGGTGGTTTCACTACGGTCCTCTGGGCCTGATAAAGTTCTCGGTCTCCCATATATATATATATATATATATATATATATATATATATATATATATATATATATATATATATATATATATACATTTATTTTATAATAGTTTCCCCCCACTTTCAATTGTTTTACTTTGATGAAAGGTTAGAATTTTATGAATTTTGAAAGATCAAAATTATTTTCACAGCCACCTTTTGCACATGCTACTAAGGGTGCCAATATTTGTGGAGGCCACTGTACATTAGGATCAAACATTTTATTTAGATAGTGTGTCATCAAATGGTTTTGCATAAAACATAGTAATAATTGTTTACAAAAAGTCATCCTCACAGCTTAGTTGCAGTAATAATTGCACAAAAAAAAAAATATTTCAACAGGTAACAGTCTTTAATCCAATAATACAAACAGGAGCAATCACAGGAAGCTAACAACCAACAAAACAATGTCACGGAACAAACAACAGAATGAACTGAGGTCTTATATACGAACAGAGGTAATACACATAAAAACAGGACAGGTGTTATATACTAATACACTACTTAGGAGATTAACTAGATTAACAAATGACAGTGAACAAAGATCTGAAGGACTGAACCAAAACACTGAAACTAAACAGGGGTGCGTTTCTCAAAGCAAACTATGGTCGCAAGTTGCGTTATTACCAATAGAGTTCAATATGACTTATGACCATAGTTGGCTAACAATGTTTTCGGGAAACACACCCCAAAACAGAAGTATAACCCTGACATTCATTTAAATTGCTGGTGATTTGTTTTACTAGTTCTTTTTTTTTTTTTTTTTTTTTTGTCTTGAGATCAGTAACTAAGAATATATGCAGGACAGACATTTGAAATCATTTGGATTAATAAATATAGGACAGATAAATAAATAAATAAATTGTAATGAAAATTGAAATAAATAAAATGGTTGTATACATAGAGATTGTTCATTGATTCATAATTGTTTTTTACTATCATACAGACCACTGTGAGGCATAAGCATGCAGACTTTATATGGGTAATTTAATTTCTAATGATTAAAAGAATCGATGAATGCACATTTTATTCATTTTGAAGTAATTCCAGTTGGTGCAGATCTGTTTTTAAGCACTTTTCGAATTTTGTCTCTGATTTCAGCAGTGTTTAAAACATAAATTATGGGATTTAGCATTGCTGGAACAGCATATGCCAGAGATGTGCTGATGATTCTGGAATTTGGAGTGCTATAAAGCAATAAGACCCAAAAAGAATTAATGTATGTGAAGAATATTGGGATGAAATATATTCCTACTAACAACAGGTGCGAAACACAGGTCTTCAGTGCTTTAAAACGTCCTTCCCAAGTTGCAATTTTGCTTACAACATAAAAAATGCACAGATATGACAGGATTATAATGAGCAATGGTGCTATAAGGTATAAAGATGTGTAGAGAAGTCCCATAATCTTATTAATGCTATTGTCATTACATGCCAACCTATACATCGGTCCATGGTCACAAAAATAACTCTGTATTACATTGGTTTTACAGAATGAAATTCGAGTGATCAAAGACACCATCATGGCCACAATGAAAAAATTAAATAAAAAAATTGATAAGAAAAGTAAACACATATTAGTATTGTTCACAAAAACATGATATCTCAATGGCAAACAAATTGCAATTAAACGATCATATGCCATAACAACAAGAGTCAGACTCTGCATGGCACTAAAGAGAAACAAAAAAAACATGTTTACCAAACAAGCATTGAAGGAGATGTACTGCGAATCAAACAGAAAAGTTTTCATCATGTTAGGAATCAGGGCATTAGTTTCACAAATATCAGCCAATGCCAAGTTAAAAACACCAATGTACTTTGGACTGTGCAAGCTTCGGTCAAGAGCTATAATGAGGAGGACTGTAGAGTTCCCAATTACAGTTATAAAATAAATGATAAATAAGAATATATAGTAATAGTTGCTGTACGGTATACCTGTAAGTCCAATGATGAAAAAGTATCCAGGATGGACAATGGAAAAATTCTGTGAAAAGCTTGCATTTAAAGAACTCATGGCAGTTTTTGCATGTGGTGTTTTGTTCAAGCTGAAAATAGAAATGACCAAAAATATATAAGAAAAATCTAGAGAATTCACAAAATTGTCATATCACCCTTTTTAACAAATATTTTTTGTGTTCAAAATATACCTAAATAAACATTTGCATAATACAAATACTGCATAACATTTGAAACAGAACAAAGTTTTAGAGCCAAAGCAAACAATGACTGACTGTCTGACTACTTATAAATTGCTTTGAAATCCTCTCTAGTCAAAGCTTGTCCTTATTCTTTCATTCCACAAAGATCACTGGATAACTGAATCAACGATCCAAATATATGTTCTGTTTCACCTCTTGAGAGCCTTCAGATCACACAATGATGTAATACTTGTATGTTGTTGTAAATGCTTTGGTCAGTAGTTTGGATGGATGTTACCTTTTCTTACTGGTCTGCAAAAATTTTCTGTAACAACAGCTCTTTGTGTTCTCATTTGTGCATTTGAGGATAAATTGAAGGAACTTAGTCTATTATGTGACAATAATAACTTTAATTTTTATGTTTGAATTTTATCACACTTTAAAATGTAAATAGGCCTGTTAAGTAAAGAAAGAAATAGGAAAATAACAAATCCAAAGATGCAACCAAATGAGCCATATCAGCAGATCTCAGACCAGCATTGTTATTTCAAAATGGACACCTGAATTACACATTTAGGCTACATAAATAAACAATATTGTGCAATAATATTTTATTTATAAAATGTTTGATCAAATTTGTCACATCACAAAGAAAATTAAAGGTGCCCTAGAATTGAAAATTGAATTTACCTCAGCATAGTTAAATAATTAGAGTTCTGTACATGGAAATGAAATACAGTGAGTCTCAAACACCATTGTTTCCTCCTTCTTATGTAAATTTGATTTTTGCAAAAGACCTCTGAAGAACAGGCGAATCTCAACATAACAACAGTTGGGATCATTAATATGTATGCCCCCAATATTTGTATATGCCAGCCCATGTTCAAGGCATTACACAAGGCAGTATTAACATCTGGAGCTGCACAGCAGTATCAACAGACTTTACACAGGTAAGCAAGCAAGGACAACAGTGAAAAATGGCAGATGGAGCATTAATAACTGACATGATCCATGATATCATGACATTTTTCGTGATATTTGTAAATTGTCTTTCTAAATGTTTTGTTAGCATGTTGTTAATGTACTGTTAAATGTGGTTAAAGTTACCACTGTTTCTTTCTGTATTCACAGAGACCAAAGCCATGTTGTTATTTTCATTATTAAACACTTGCAGTCTGAATAAGTCATGGACACAACTTTATTCTTTGTAAATCTCTCCAACAGTGTGTAATGTTAGTTAACGCTCAGAAACCGCACATTTTTAATTATGTCACATCACAAAGAAAATTAAAGGTGCCTTAGAATTGAAAATTGAATTTACCTCAGCTTAGTTAAATAATTAGAGTTCTGTACATGGAAATGAAATACAGTGAGTCTCAAACACCATTGTTTCCTCCTTCTTATGTAAATTTGATTTTTGCAAAAGACCTCTGAAGAACAGGCGAATCAACATAACAACAGTCGGGTTCATTAATATGTATGCCCCCAATATTTGTATATGCCAGCCCATGTTCAAGGCATTAGACAAGGCAGTATTAAAATCTGGAGCTGCACAGCAGTATCAACAGACTTTACACAGGTAAGCAAGCAAGGACAACAGTGAAAAATGGCAGATGGAGCAATAATAACTGACATGATCCATGATATTATGACATTTTTCGTGATATTTGTAAATTGTCTTTCTAAATGTTTTGTTAGCATGTTGTTAATGTACTGTTAAATGTGGTTAAAGTTACCATTGTTTCTTTGTGTATTCACAGAGACCAAAGCCATGTTGTTATTTTCATTATTAAACACTTGCAGTCTGAATAAGTCATAGACACAACTTCATTCTTTGTAAATCTCTTCAACAGTGTGTAATGTTAGTTAACGCTCAGAAACCGCACATTTTTAATTATGCCCCAAAATAGGCAGTTAAAAAATTTAATAATAAAAAATCTGGGGTATTTTGAGCTGAAACTTCACAGACACATTCAGGTGAAACCTTAGACTTATATTACATCTTGTGAAAAAGGGTTCTAGGGCACCTTTAAGATGCAGAGAGGCATAGCGGATCTAATTGCAGCTTAACTTTATTAAATCAAACAAAAGAATAAAAAGAAAAACAAGACATAAGCGAAACTGTGCACTAAACACAACCAATACAAGTCAATGAACTCAGAGAACTGAAGGAATTATATACACAAGATAATCAAACTCAATAACAGGTGTGCAGTTTTGCACTAATCAATGAAACAATGAATTACAGTGACAACAAAAGGAAAACATGAAGAAAACACAGAAGTACAGCAGAAGAGACCACTTGGTCAGAGCAGATGGAGCAAGAGAACAGCGGAGCAGAGCAGAACATCACTGGGCTGAGTTGGTGGAAGAGGAGGAGCCAAGGAGCCATACAAGACCAGCATAGCCAAAACTGAAGGACTGGATGGTTTACCTGGAGGACAAGGGAATGGGAGGCTGGGCAGGAGCATCAACAATGATGGAGACTTGGTGCTGTGTGAAACCATCAGCAATGATCAAGACTTGCTGGGCAGGATCAATGGCAACAAAGAAGACCTGGAGCTGGGCAGGACCAGCGATAACAAAGGTGACTTGGAGCCGGGCGGTACCAGCGGTGATAAAGAAGACTTGGAGCTGAGTGGTACAAGCGATGATAAGATAAGAAGCCTTTATTGTCATTGCATTTAAAATACAATGAAATTTCGAGTGCCCTTCTGACTACATAACACAACATAACATGCACACTAACATAAATACATACACACAACCATATAAATAGAATTGCACTGATACTGTATTGTATATTGCACAAGAACAAACAGAATGAAAGGTGAAAAAATAAACTATGAAATATGGGGTGCATAGACATAATGTGTATTGATTAAGAGTGTGTACGTCCTTAAGATAAAAACAGTTGAATGAATCTGAAAGTCCGAGCTTTTATTGACCTATAGCGTCTGCCCAAGGGCACGAGGTCAAACAAGAAATGGCTGGGGTGGGAACAGTCTATGATAATCTGTTATGCTCTTGAAAGGTAGCGGGTGTTCGCAATTTCCTGGAGTGAGGGAAGAGGACAGTCAATGATTTTCTGTGCTGTATCAGCAACCCTCCATAGTGTTTTTTTTGTCAGCTGCTGAGCAGCCAGCATACCACCACTGTGAGGCAGTATGTTAAAGGATTAGTTCACTTTAAAATGAAAATTACCCCAAGCTTTACTCACCCTCAAGCCATCCTAGGTGTATATGACTTGAACACAATCGGATTTAAGCCTGGAACACACCAAGCCAACGGTGACAAACTAGTGGCGACAAAAGCAGACTGTGGGGTTGGCTCATGTCTGGGTCCAAAGTTGCCCTGACACATCAAACTGACGTTCAACACCCGATAGCCAAGTAGCATGTCCATTCTGCACCTGCATAAGAAGAAATGCCTTTCTGTACCAGCAGGTGGCAGTAGCTGAACAGCCAATCAGAATGATCAGATGACCCAACTGACCGACAAGCTCCAACGCTGATTCAACATGTCGAATAGGTTTTTTGCAATCACGTGGTTGCAATGTCTGGCTCTGCCCTGGTCAGATCAAACACCTTGGCCAGTACAGGATCTAGATTTTTCTACCATTGAATTTGAGCACTCGTGACAAGCAGGGGTTCCAACATATCCGTGTCATCTACAACCTCCTCTTGTTTCTCCTGAGGAAGGCGTGACAATCCGTCTGCATTGCCATGGTACTTTGTGCCTTTGAACTTGAATGAATAGTCATGACTACCAAGGAATAATGCCCAACGCTGTAGTCGTGCTGCTGCCATCACCGGAACACTTTTACTAGGGCTGAAAATAGCCACTAAAAGCTGATGATCAGTAATCAGAGTGAAGTGTTTCCCGTGGAGGTACTGATTAAACTTCTTCACTCCCCATATCAAGCTTAGAGCCTCTTGATCAATCTGGGTGTAATTGCGTTACGTAGCAGTCAAAGACTTAGATGCAAATGCGATCGGTCTCTCAGATCCATCAGTCATTTTGTGAGACAATATGCAAGTAAACATTATTTCACAAGTTCACCAGCCCATTCAGTCTGAATGGTTAATGGTAAAACAAACTTGGCTTGCTGTCCTCGAAGGAGGCTCGAACTCTGAGTTAAACCCCCCTATAACAGTACTGCATAGAGAGAGAATAAGAGAATTAGAGGAGGAGATGGGGAGGAGCAGGAGGGATGCTGGAAGAATTGACGCTGGGATGATGCAGTGACTGCTGCTTATATATATGTTCGTAATGATGATTGACAGAACTGAATGTTTAGGCTACTCCTGAAACTACATTTGGAACTACATTTCACAAGTTTGCCTGCCCATTCATCTGAACGGTTAATGGTAAAACAAACTTGGCTTGCTGTCCTCAAAGGAGGCTCGAACTTGAGGCTCAGCTCAAGATCCAAGTTAAACCCCCAAAAAGATATTTACAAGGACAGCAATCTGAGCAGTCAACTAAGAGTAGTTCAGCAATATAAGTAAAGAAGACTTAAAGGATTTAATTCTTCTCCCCTACAAAAATTAGCAGAATATTTTTTGCTGTTGCTGTATTAGGGGAAAAATAAGGCAGCTTGTGTGGTGAATTTCCTGCGGGAGCTAATAGAGAAAACGAAAGGCTCCTGCAAGAACAGAGAGAGAAATCACTGCTGGGGTAGTAAAGGAATACTTTTCTGTCCCTACAGATGGTTAGCTGGAGAATTGCGTAGAGAGTGGAGGCTGAAATCGCTGCTGCGGCAGTGAGAAATAAGTTTAGAGAGCAGTGGGAGAGATACCATTGCTGTGGTAGATAGAAATAAAGTTTTAGTCTGAAAGCTGATGCGAGAGCGCTGGCCAAAATCACTGCTGTGGCAGTGGGGAATAAAGTTTGATCTGAAGAGTGTTGCGAGAGTGGTGGCCGAAATCACTGCTGCGGCAGGGAGGAATAAAGTTTTGATCTGAAGAGTGTTTGTGAGAGTGGTGGCCGAAATCACTGCTGCGGCAGTGGGGAATAAAGTTTTAATCTGAAAGCTGATGCGAGAGCGCTGGCTGAAATCACTGCTGCGGCAGTGGGGAATAAAGTTTGATCTGAAGAGTGTTGCAAGAGAGGTGGCCGAAATCACTGCTGTGGCAGTGAGGAATAAAGTTTGATCTGAAGTGTGTTGCAAGAGTGGTGGCCGAAATCACTGCTGCGGCAGTGAGGAATAAAGTTTGATCTGAAGAGTGTTGCAAGAGTGGTGGCCGAAATCACTGCTGTAGCAGAGAGGAATAAAGTTTGATCTGAAGAGTGTTGCGAGAGTGGTGGCCGAAATCACTGCTGTGGCAGTGGGGAATAAAGTTTTAGTCTGAAAGCTGATGTGAGAGCGCTGGCCGAAATCACTACTGCGTAGTGGGGAATAAAGTTTTGATCTGAAGAGTGCTGCGAGAGTGGTGGCCGAAATTACTGTTGCGGCAGTGTTGCGGCAAATACCTGCTTTGGTAGTATTCAATTCAGTTCACATTTATTTGTATAGCGCTTTTTCACAATACGTATTGTTTCAAAGCAGCCTTACAGAAATGTATGTATCTACATTACAATTTAGTGTGGTCTGTTATCAGAGGTCACTGTGTCCAAGTAGTGTATTTCAGAAATGTACATGTACATCACGTCACTTACTGTTTGTTGCTGCTGCGCTGTTGAGCTGATTCCTAATTGCTTGTTTTTGTCTCTTAAAATCAAACATATAACATATCACTCTTTCTTTTTCAGTGGGGGAACACATCCCCAACAATATTTTACATAAAAAACACTCGGATTACCTTGATATCGCTATTTTTATCTGACTTCCCGAAGCTTTAGCTTATTAGCTTTAGCCCGTTAGCAATAGTGGCATGGTCACTCTAGCGTTTGTACTCTTCTCTCACTATGATATTGTTCATCTATTCTAATGGTGAGTGTATTGGATGTTTCTCTACCTTTGTGTGCAGGTGAGGACACGTTTGAGCTGCATGCGGTGCAGTTGGAACTGGAGAACGTGGAGCTAACGATTCGGACCCTTCTCGAGAAGGCCGAGCTACGTGAGCGGCAGACAGCGCTGGAAACTTCCCGTGCTGACGCTCACCGCTCCTTGGTAAGTTTGCAGCGCGATATTAACACTCCTGCTTCCTCTACGCCATGTGTTTCTCTGCACAGGGCCCGAGCACCCAGAACGCGTTCATCCCAGCCCTCGTTCACTCCGGCGCCGTCTCACCAGGGACCTTGGGTTATTCAGCAGTGGAAGGCGTGAGCCAGGCCTCGGACCAGGACCTCTCCTGCAGAACTGCTTTTCCCCTCTTCGCAAGGTGGAACATGACACCGTGGTCATCGGAGACTCCATCGTCCGCCAGGTCCACTCTACCACAGCCAAAGGTAAGGTGCGCAGTCACTGTTTTCCTGGTGCTCATGTTCTTGATGTCGCTGCGCAGGTTCCCGCGATCCTGAATGGTGATGAGAGCACTGGAGCTGTAGTGCTGCACGCGGGGGTGAACGACACCAGGCTGCGGCAGACGGAGGTGCTGAAGCAGGACTTCAGGATCCTGATCGAAACGGTACGAGCCACATCGCCCACTTATAAAAAATAAAGGATCTAGAAAAAATCTGATCGTGATCAAACCAGAAATTCGCAAAATTACTGAACAAAAACAATTTCTAAAGCTAGGGCTACTAAACATTAGATTACTGACACCTAAGGTGGTCATTATAAATGAAATGATCACAGATAATAGTCTTGATGTAATTTGCCTTACTGAAACATGGCTTAAACCAAATGATTATTTCGATCTTAATGAGTCTTGTCCACCTGGCTACTGTGCCTTTCCATACCAGTAGTTGGCAGTAGCCAATCAGAATGATCAGATGGCCCAACGGACGACGAGCTCCGACGACGATTCAATGTCGACCAAAAAAAAATCTGACAAGGACCAACTTCAGCCGATAGTGAGGAACACACTGCCAGCAGGTGCATAAATACACTTTGTTTTTGTTTACTCCATGTAGTTCTGAGAGATGAGGTGCATATTTTGATTTTCTCAGACACACACCCACTATAATGTGCTGTTATACTCCATATAACTCCAAATAAAAGCCAGAAATTAACCTTTTTTTTTTTTTGCACAGGCCTATCTAAAGGGTTAATGGTGCCACCTGGTGATCAACTGTAAAAATGACAAATTGTACCTCTTCCCAACAAGGAAAACCACCATAAATCAAGAATGCATGTTCATATGGTGTCATGGCTTTGCAATCAAAAAATGTTTTTATAATGGAAGTCAATGGGGCAAAAACAGCCACGAACAGTAAATGAGGGAGAAAAAAATAAAATCCGATGCAGCACAAAAACTAACAATGCATCAAAACCAATGTTGTTACTAATCTTTCACACGTCCAAGACTGTGATAAAAGGTAAAAAAAATCCAGTCCACAATCACTTTTTATATTGAAAATAAGTCATTTTGTGTGTTTTTTCCCCCAAATCAGTGACATCATTTATAAACTTGGCAATAAAAGAGTAAAAATCCTGGATTTTTTAAAAACATTTAGTAGTTTTGATCAGGACTGAGGTTGATTAACAGATTTATGCAAAAAAAAAAAAAAAAAAAAAAAACAGGCAAAAGAGGGGGTGACATTTTAACACTTAGAATCTTAGCTTTACAGTGAATATAGAGAAAGACCAACTTTTTAACAGCAGCTTTTAAATTTGCTGATGTATAAGAAATGCTCATTTTTCATGGCAGGAAAAGAAAAAATACCATTTTACTTGAAAATGTGATCTGTAAACATACTCAACAGATGGTCTTGTTGTGTTATGTCTAGTTTGGGAAGACTATTTAACTAGCAGACTAGAAGAAGAATACTTGGTGTAGATTTTTTCTCTTATTAAAACAAGTTTTTGTAGATAAATGCCACATACACAAATGTAAGTCAGTGTAAACGATAGGCTTTGCACCACGTTTTAGTTCGTAAATTCACGAAACATTAGTTAAGCACAGTAATTTGCATGTAAATATTTTAGGGCAGTTGATCTTGATTCAAACGAGCCTATGCACAATATTACGCGATGCATAGACTTACGGAATCTGATTGCGTTGCAAAGATGATGCAGTGTTGAAAACGTATTTTTTAAAAACATAGTCTAATCCACTGATGAAGAGTAATTAGAAGGTGAAGTGAAATTACTTAGAGTTAACGAAAGCTATCATGAGCTTTGTAATGTTTGGAGTGGATGTCAACAGTTCATTCATAAAAAAAAAAGTAGATCTTTACCTCCATGCGGTGTGAGAAAATACAACCCGGAAGACAGAACGCAACGAGCGGCCCATGAGGTCTATCATTGCTTTACTCTCATCGGGTTAAAATGCTTGGAAGAGATCAGCGCTAGGAGCGACGGATCAACTGCCCCATTTGCGAATCGAGGAAAAAAAGAGCTGGGATTTTATTTGTCTTTCATGGAAATAGGAAGTTCGCTGCAGCAAACCAGAGGTAGAGGATCCTGGTGTAACTTGAAAATGTCTCGGGTTACGAGTGTAACCCCTGTTCCCTGAGTAAGGGAACGAGACGCTACGTTGAATGACGTGATGGGAACCCTCTGTGTTTTGTGTTCGTGAAGCACCTCTGTATCCAACCAATGAGAAAGACGTGACGTCAGAGGCAGGTGACATCACGGATCAGGAAGCTATAAAGCATACCCGGAACAAAGCACGCTAGCTTCTGTAATATGTCTGAAGCAAGCGCTCCAGGTATGTAGGAGGTATGTAGGAGGTACAGCTGTTGTTTTGTAGAACTCTGGCACCCGGAGTAACATTTAGGTTGAGATTATAAAATCTAATGAAGGTGTGCTGGGATGACCATCCAGCCGCACCACATATGTCGTCCAGAGAGACTCCGGACAAGAGAGCTTTAGATGCAGCCATACCTCTTGTGGAATGAGCACGCACGATTAAGGGACATGGGCGTCCCACTGTTTCATACGCTAGTGAGATGGCCTCAACCACCCACTTACTCATCCTCTGCTTGGATGCTGGGCCCCCTCTCTTAGGGGACCCATAACACACAAATAACTGATCTGTTTTTCTCCACAGGGCAGCTCTGTGGACGTAAGCATCCAGTGCCCTCACAGGGCAAAGCAGATTTTTCTTTTCCTGATCTGGATTTGTGAACGGAGGCGGGCAGAACACCTCAAGAATGATGGGACCTGGGACCCTCGATGGCACCTTCGGAACATAGCCCAATATAAGCAATATAAACCTTCAGTGTTGAAGGGGTTAAGCCTTCTGAAAACTTTTCTTGAAGGAACTGTAGCACATAGCTGATAGGAGACTGGACAGGGTCCAAATTACGTTGTTCACACCATGTAGCGAACAATTTCCATTTATATGAATACAACTTACTCTTGGAGGGAGCTCTGGAGTGAAGTATGGTCTCCACAACCTCGGTTGGGAGACCAGATTCTATGAGCCTTGCCCCCTCAGAGGCCAGGCCCACAGTTTCCACATTTCCGGAAGGGGATGGAGAATCATACCGCCCGCTTGAGACAAGAGGTCCTGTCTGAGAGGAAGCTCTAGGAGAGAACCGCTTAGTAGTGACATTATGTCTGAAAACCATATCCTGGTCGGCCAGTAAGGGGCCACCAATATTAGGTCGACCTTCTCCTGGCGGACCTTCTCCAGAACTCCCAGGAGCATTGAGACTGGGGGAAATGCATACAGACGCAGCCTCTGCCGCGTCTGTAGCATAGCGTCCAGCCCTAGAGGTGCTGGGTGCTGTAGGGAATACCACAGAGGACACTGAGCTGACTCCTCTGTGGCAAATAGATCGACTTGAGCTCGACCGAAAGTTTTCCATATCAACTCCACCACCTCGGTGTGGAGTTTCCATTCCCCCGGTCTCGTGCCTTACCTCGACAGGGAGTCCGCTCCCACATTCAACCGCCCGGGGATGTAAGCTGCTCTCAGCGAGAGGAGCTTTCCCTGGGACCAGAGGAGGATGCGACTGGCCAACTTTAATAACATGCGAGACCGCAAACCCCCCTGATGGTTGATGTACGAGACCACCGCAGTGTTGTCCGTGCGGACCAACACATGGTGATCTCTCAGGTCTGGGAGGAAGTGTTTCAATGCAAGAAACACCGCCATCATCTCCAGCCGATTTATGTGCCAGGAGCGCTGATTGTCCTCCCAGAGACCCTGAGCCGAGCGACCACTCATGATCGCCCCCCAGCCCGTGAGGGAAGCATCTGTCGTAAGCATTACACGACGACCAGAAGTCCCCAGCACGGGTCCCTGGGATAGGAACCAAGGCTTCTTCCACATGACCAGAGCACGAAGGCATCGCCGCGTGACTTTGATCATGCGAAAAGGATTTCCCCTCTGAGAAAACCCCTTGGTCCTGAGCCACCACTTTAAGGGTCTCATGTGCAGGAGGCCAAAAGTAATAACTTTGGACGCGGCTGCCATCAGACCCACCAGTCTCTGAAACTGTTTTACAGTGAGTGACTGGCCTAATTTCACCCCATTCACAGCCCCGAGAATGGAACTCACACGAGCAGGGGACAACTGCTCCTTCATCGTGGTGGAATCCCAGATTACTCCTAGATAGTTTGCAACCTGACTCGGGACCAGCACACTCTTTTTGGCGTTGAACCTCAGCCCAAGCCTTTTCATGTGTGACAGGACAACATCTCGATGTTGAACTGCTAATTGTTCTGTTTGAGCAAGTATCAACCAATCGTCGATATAGTTCAGTAAGCGGATGCCCTGGAGTCTCAGCGGAGCCAGTGCTGCATCCATGCACTTCGTGAACGTGCGGGGTGAGAGGGGTAGGCCGAAGGGAAGAACCCTGTATTGGTAAGCTTCACCCCCGAAGAAACTTCCTGTGAGAAGGATGGATGGATACACGGAAGTATGCGTCTTTCAGATCTATCGCTACAAACCAGTCCTCGGACCTGATCTGAGGGATGATCTGTCTGAGTGTAAGGAATTTGGAACTTCAGCTTCTTTACGGATCGATTTAGCACACGTAAATCTATGATCGGACGCAACCCTCCATCCTTCTTCGGACCAATGAAGTAGCGGCTGTAAAAGCCCGACATTTTGCTGGGAGGGGAAACCCTTTCTATAGCCCCTTTTTGCAAAAGCGTCGTAACCTCCTGTTCCATCACCAGAGACTGCTCTGGGGTTACCACTGTGGGAAGCACCCCTTTGAACTTGGGTGGTCGAGAACCAAACTGAATTCTGTACCCCTGTTCTATCATGAGCAGCACCCACTTCGAAATGTTCAGGAGACTTTTCCATTCTTCCAAATATTCTACTAAGGGAACCAGTCTCTCGAGACTGGTCTCTGGTGTTTTTTGAGCACTTGGCTCGTCTGTCTGACGCGCCGCACCGGCAGACAAACGAATTACGTGCTGACCGACCATCCTCTGAGGATTAGCGGAGACCGCTGTGCCCTGACACACACTGGGTGGCAGGGTTGACAGGACGGTCACCTGAGGGCACCAGGGAGGACCCGATATCCCCATCATAGATGTCAGGACCTCTTCTTTGAAGCCGGGTCGGGCGGCACAGGCGAAGCCTTCCGGGGGTAGGACGGATCTGAGGACCGTCATTATCTCCCGGAAGGCTTCGCCTGTGCCGCCCGACCCGGTCCCCAAGATTTTTGAGGGGGAGCACGGGAGGCAACACTGGCCTTCTTTTGCGCCCTGTGCGCTGAGGAGCTGGCTGTCGGCCGAGGCTGCTCCCGCCCAGCAGCCTCGGGGGAATGAGAGCGGCGAGGAATAATTTTTGAGAAAGCCTGTTTGTTTCCGTGTCTCCTGAAACCTGTCGACGACGGCTGACATTGCGTCGCCGAACAGGCCAGCAGGAGACAGCGGCGCGTCATTGAGCGTGTTCTTGTCTCTTTCTTTAATATCAGAGAGGTTGAGCCAAAGATGCCTCTCCGTGGCCACCAGGGCCGCCATAGAGCGGCTGATGGACTTGGCCGTCTCCTTGGTGGCACGGAGAGCTAGATCTGTCGCCTTTCTTAGCTTATGAATTGCCTCAAAGGACACTTCCCCACTCTCATCAATTTCCCCCAGCAGATCGGCTTGATATGCCTGTAAGATTGACATAGTATGAAGGCATGCAGCCACCTGACCTGCTGCCGAATAAGCCTTGCCGTCGGGGTCTTGAGGGATGATGCCGACTCGGGCGAGAGATGGCTCGCAAGCGTCTCTTCGATCCGAGGCATCGCCCCATAGCCATGATGTTTTAGGCCAACAATATTACTATACAGAGATGTCTGTGGACTGTATAGCCGATACTGGACCGGTCTCTTCCACAACCTCGACACCTCGGTGTGGAGGTCGGGAAAAAACGGCAAACCCCGACGCTGGGGTAGTGACCGTGCAGGGAGAAACCTTTCGTATAGCTTGCTTTTTGGTTTACTATCAGGTCTCTCCGCGGGCCAGTCAATATTTAATTTTTCTACTGCCCTGGTCACCACCTCCAAAAACTCCTCATATGCAGCGGATGAGGCTGGCGGTTCCTCATCAACGCTCTCCACATCAACCTCCTCGGAGAAAGATATATTGAGCATCGGTGTCTCCCTTCGGGGGGAAGAAACCGCTACGCGTGCTTCCGCCACCAAAGGAGAGACACATAAGGCAGCGCCCGTCTCTTCCCCCTCTGCTAGATCCATCTGTGAACCTCACAAGTGCAGCCTTCGCTGTGCCTCAGCAGCAGCGGGACCAGACCGGCGCGATCGCAGCACTCTGAGGGTGAGCCGTTCGCAGTGTACACAGACAGCTCCCTCGAGAGCCGCCTGTGCATGCTCAACCCCCAGGCATTTGACGCACATCTCGTGTGTGTCTCCTTCCACAATGAAACGCGGGCAAGGAGGAGCACACTTCTTAACACTCTGAGGTCTAAAAACGCGCCGGCGCGTTTTGCAGGTTTTTTTTCACATTGCAGCAAAACAGACTTAAAATACTCCGTCATTTCTTGTCATAGAGACATAAGTAATATATCAATTGAAACTATAGACTATCTTCTTTTATTTATATACACTCAAAGTAAAAACAAAATGTTGTGCTTTTTGTAAAATAAAGAAAACTAACATGATGCGTGATCTCTCCTCTCCCTCTGAACGAAGTCCAATCTGATAATTCTCAGAAAATGAACTGTAACTTAGTGAATACTAATCACAGAAAAATTAAACTTATGTCTAAAAAACGTTAAGATGTCAGGTTTTAAATCATGTAAGTCAAATCGAAAACAAACCTTCTGTGTTTATGTAATCTGTATGAAAAGAGAGCCATGTCAGAAATCCGTGATTCAGCTCATTATCCGCTAATTCGGCCACACCCACGGAGCCAGCGCTATTCAGACGCAAATTCAGAGGCAATACATGCATTCATCGTCTCAATTGTGTATTTATTGTCTTGAAAAGTGTTTATCTGGATGTAAAAGTCATGGTTAGCGATCTCTAGAAGACATGCAGTTACTTCCTGTTTACTTTTCTTCTATGGATGAATTTTAGATGAGTTTTTGTTTCTTTAGCGCCCTCCTGCTGCTGTATGAATTGGAAACTCCATTCATGGAATAGCCTCTTCTTCTTTTAGATGAATTTGTGGACTAAAAATACACAGAGCGCCCTCCGACTTCAAGGATGAATTGAAAACACCAGCGCTTATAGTAATGACAATGAATATTAAATTAATATAACTCCTCTGTATAGAAAATTGACATAAGCATATGAGAATCCAATATTTCTCCAAATGTGCATGTTTTTAAACTAAAAGCCTATATTCAGACTCTTTGCATCACAGAAATACATTATATTTTAAAGTATAATATAAAACCATTACTTTATATTGTAATAATATTTTTCTGTATGTTTCATTTATCATAATGAGCTTGAGACATCACAGAAGGTTTTTTTTCACAGCCTACCTGACTGAAATGCCTCATTAATATGCAAGTCATTTCAGCTTATTACTATCCAGTTCTTTTGTCTTCTCAGGTGAGAATGGCCCATTTTCAGTGGTGATTCACGCCTCCTCGCATACTGTGTTTCTTGGCAAAAAGTGTCTTACAAAAACTAAATCAATATATTGTTTTATATGAAGGAGTAGGCAGCATAATTTTTACATAATTTTGAAGCAAAAACTCTAGCCTACAACCTCCAATACCCAAAAGTTTTGTGAACACAGATTTTCTATACTTTTTTTGGCCTTATTTCAGTGACTTAAGTTTTTTGTTTTTTCAATAACCACGCATAAATGTTATTCCTTCAAAAACACAAACATGTACATATATGTTCCTCACATATTATTGTAGCCTAGTTTGTGCTGAATACAGTGTAATGACACTTTTGTCATTTATATGTTTATGAACAACTGAAAAAAGCACAAATGTCAGGGCATGTCAAAACTTCTCCAAGCCCCAAATCAGCCTCAGACTCCAGAGGGTTAAACTGCTGCTTTTCCGCCATTCTTATATATATATATGTGTGTCTTATTTGTGCTTGGGAACTCTTGTCCTCGGACGAAGAGACCACAGTGTGTATGATAGACAATACAACAATAAATAAGACAGACAGATACAGATAGCGCTTGCTGAAGACAACAGAAGCTAGCGTGCTTTGTTCCGGGTATGCTTTATAGCTTCCTGATCCATGACGTCACCTGCCTCTGGCGTCACGTCTTTCTCATTGGTTGGATACAGAGGTGCTTCACGAACACAAAACACAGAGGGTTCCCATCACGTCATTCGACGTAGCATCGATAGTTCCCACGAAAGGGAACGGAAGAGTATTCTGCGGAAAACACTCTTTGTTGAAGGTAAAATGCTGCTAGAGCTCGTTGGATTGGGACCAAATGCTTGAAGAATGATGACTGACAGGACTGAATGTTTAGGCTCCTCCTGAACCTATGTTTGGTCTGGGGAGGGGTGTCCAGGGGGGCCCGAAAACCAGTCAGTATCTGGTGTGACCACCATTTGGCTCACACAGAACAACACATCTCCTTCGTATAGAGTTGATCAGGTTGTTGATTGTGGCCTGTGAATGTTGGTCCACTCCTCTTCAATGGCTGTGCGAAGTTGCTGGATATTGGCAGGAACCAGAGCATCCCAAACATGCTCAATGGATGACATGTCCGGTGAGTATGCTGGCCATGAGTATGCTACTTTTCAGCTTCCAGGAATTGTGTACAGATCCTTGCAACATGGGGCCGTGCATTATCATGTTGCAACTTGAGGTGATGGTCGTGGATGAATGGCACAACAATGGGCCTCAGGATCTCGTCATGGTATCTCTGTGCATTCAAAATGGCATCAATAAAATGCACACATGTTCATTGTCCATAACATACGCCTGCCCATACAATAACCCCACCACCACCATGGGCTACTTGATCCACAACGTTGACATCAGCACTCACCCACATGATGCCATACATGCTGTCTGCCATCTGCATCTTGAAGAGAACACCTCTCCAAAGTGCCAGACACCATCGAATGTGAGCATTTGCCCGCTCAAGTCGGTTACGACGACGAACTGCAGTCAGGTCGAGACCCCAATGAGTACGACGAGCATGCAGATGAGCTTCTTTGAGATAATTTCTGACAGTTTGTGCAGAAATTCTTTGGTTATGCAAACTGATTGTTGCAGCAGCTATCCAGGTGGCTGGTCTCAGATGATCTTGGAGGTGAAGATGCTGGATGTGGAGGTCCTGGACTGGTGTGGTTACACATGGTCTGCGGTTGCGAGGCCGTTTGGATGTACTGCCAAATTCTGCGAAAAACTCCTTTGGAGACGGCTTATGGTAGAAAAATGAACATTCAATTCACAGGCAACACCTCTGGTGGACATTCCTGCAGTCAGCCTGCCAATTGCACGCTCCTTCAAAACTTGCGACATCTGTGGCATTGTGCTGTGTGATAAAACTGCACATTTTAGAGTGGCCATTTATTCTGGCCAGCCTAAGGCACACCTGTGCAATAATCATGCTGTCTAATCAGCATCTTGATATAACACATCTGTGAGGTGGATGGATTATCTCGGCAAAGGGGAAGTGCTCACTTACACAGATTTAGACAGATTTGTGAACAATCTTTGAGAGAAATAGGCCTTTTGTGTATATAGAAAAATTCTTAGATCTTTGAGTTCAGCTCATGAAAAATGGGGACAAAAACAAAAGTGTTGCATTTATAATTTTGTTCAGTATATTTATGTATATATGTGTAAACACACATCGGACGCATCAAAGCCAACATTCTAAATTGATCTTAACATTCTTCTTTACTGATTTGTCCTGTTGTAAAATTAGTATGTGATAAATTGAACAAAGCTTCCTTATACTGGACCTGTTAAGGCCAATTCACACCGCAGAGACAAACGCCAACAAACACGCTTAATGATGTTTTATTAACAAAATTCGGGAGGAGCAACATTCAAATAATCTGACTAATCATCACATCATTTCGGCCAGCTGTCAGCAATCAGCTATCAACATATCTACCCAATCAGCATGAGTGAAAGCATATATATATAAGACACGGTCGACTCACCCATATTCCTTGACAGTTTGACAGCATCTGACCCGACCTAAGTTCCCACCATGTCCGAAATTAATCTCTTTGTGTCCGATGAAGAATATTTCCTCCTCTAGGAATCTTTGCCAAAATCCTCTGGCCTTACTAGGAGCAATTACACCCAAACAATTTCAGCCCAAACAAATGGGTCCCCGCATGCCAAAACGCCGAAGCCGACTCTCGTCACTGCGGTCGAAACATCCACGATCTCCTTCCGTGTATTTTCCTAGTCCTGCCCATTCTATCATCCCTGACATAAAGAAATGGACAACAAGGCAGTCAAGCACCAAGCTCGAATCTCGGGCAATGCCGCCTCTTCCCGCGAAGGAACGGGCCTTCTTCCAGCATCAGGCCGCCGCAGCAGGCCTTCAGCAAGCCAGAGCTGTTCTGCAGATTCAGTCCCAGCCAACTCGGACTTTCCTCCCCATCGGCTCAATCCCGTAAAAGCACAGTTTAAAATCCTTCTCATTTTCTGTCCCTGAATTAATTTCCACAGTTATGCCATCTGTATCAATGTTGATAGGAGGAATTCACGTTTTAAACTGTTTCTGTAAAAGTTTGTCGTTCTAAATTAAAGTGCCACTTGTGGTTTAAATACTCAATCAGCTGTTATATGCTCGTAGCCTATGACGTTCAGATTGCACGCACGGTCGCATAGATTAATTGAAACTCAGAACTTATTGTCATCGCTGTCCTGTGATTTATCAACAAATCGCTTAGAAACTTAAAGTAATAATACGTATTTTTGTTTCGAAGTATAACCACAGCTTCACTACTGGAGATGCAGAGACTGGTAGGACAAATTCTTTTCTAATCGTTATTTTGATGCATTTAAATAAATCTTACCGTTCCCTTTTCGTCTGTATCTGTTTTATAACGAGCAGAAACCTGTAAGTAACTTAAACCATACACCGATAACCAATGAATAAACTATTACTTTGCAGTTTGGAAAAGTATGGAATTTGAGTAATTTCCAGGTCTGGATGGAAATATAATAAATATAAATAAATAATATTATACAAGCAGCATGTTCATGGTAAATTTTAGTGATTGTTGAAAATAATTGAATAAATTCAAGGTGCACATTTTTATTATGCAAAGCTCTGTCTTTTACAAATGAGTCTCTTTTGAGCTTTACTAAATGAAGGCGCTTGTGACTGAAACCAGCAACAGTTAAAAGAACAAGGATCATCTAAATCATACTGTACTTTGTTTGTTGAATGATCATCAAACAGCAATGACAGTACAAACAGTACTGTCATTTACAAACCATCAAACCATTGTGTCAGAGGTGAACATATGCAGGTTTAAAGGATTTCAGGCTGCTTCTGAGAAAATAAGAATATGTACAAAGTTTAATAATCTATCTCTTGGCCCTGTTTCGCTGAGCTCAGGTTTCAATCGCCCCGGATAAAACGATGGGTCCAGTCCATTGAATTTCTGGGCTTTAACTCGAATACAGTTAATTTCCAGGCATAAGGAATCAATAGGATATTTATGTTCGCTTCTACCTTCCTAAACAGTCCAAAATGTTCTAAACAGGAATTACTATCTTTGCTCAGCTACTTAAACTTCATGATGCAAGTAATTCCACAAGGCCACTCTTTCATCTTACATCCTCACTCTTGTATCTTCAATTCATGCGCTAGAAACAAGCGTCAGGCCACAGCAGCAGCAAGCCTGTGTTGTGCCCCATATTCTCCATTTTCCTCCTCCCTCCGCTTAGCCACACACCGCGGCTTTCACTGGTGCCGCACACAATCCAACAATGCCTGCCCCTCTTGGTGAATGCCTTCCCTCCTAACGTGAGGATGCCTCTACTAGCGGAGCAAGCTCAGCCGTCTCAGCCATTTCATCCCGCCATCTCTCACCCTACCTCTCTTTTGTCTTTGGTCTACAGATTCAACTACGGACCTTAGCGTGAGGCTGCCTCCACTATCACGGCAGGCCTAGACTTCCTATTTTCCCCAGATTCTCCCTTTTTCTAACCACCCTGTTCCTTCCCAGGCTGCAGCGGCCAACCCGAGCAAGAGGCTGCCTCTGCTAACGATGCACGCCTCAATTTCCCTTTCTCAGTTTCCCTCTTTTCTAACCTCCTCATCCCTCCCCTGGCTCCAGGGGCCGACCCGAGCATGAGGCTGCCTCCGCTAACGGCCTCGATCCCGGCCTTTCTTCCTCCTTGCACTTTCCCATAAGCAAAACGCCGTTCACGCTGTCTACTACAACACTGATGCCCATCCCACCAAATGCTACAGCCTTGGAACCAAACCCCGTTGCCAACAACATCAGATCCTCTTAGAAATTCATGCTGTTGGCAAGAATTGCCTGTAATGTGGACCCATTCACAACCCCTGTACCTTATTATTCAGGGCTGATATTTCCATAAACCACCCACTTAAAACTCTCCTTGACACTTCTCTCAACTACATTCTTCAAGCTGTCTCCCCTAGAACCCTACAATCCATTCTGCATAGGAGCAGCCATCTACAGCCACCCAAAAAAGCATCTCCCAGCATCAGATTCAAAGATTTGGTCACTGGTCATCAGAAGCTTTTAAGAACTACATCCAATCTAATCGCTTCCATAATAAAGAAGCCCAACGAACACCTTTCAGCTAGTTTCAGCTCCAGCTCATTCTCTCACACATACCTGCAAGCCACCATATCCAACTCAACTAATACCATCATTCCAATACAACGAAAATCTTCTATCATTGCCGCAGCAGTGATGTGCCTCGGATACCAGTAATAACCAACTGCAGAACCGCAGAACCATACGTCATGACAGTCTGAGGACGACAGCGCCAGACTAACAGCCTGAGGGCGGAAGTGGGCGGGGTAACAGTCTCACGCCCGATGTGGGCGGAGTTAACGACAAACAAAACAATGGCGGAAGAAGAGAACGCGGTAAAAAGTTTCTTGTGTTGTGTTTTTAATCTATCGCGTTTAATCAATAGTTTTAGCACTTAACATGACTCAAATATTTTGTAAATGGGATTCAAAGTCACTTTATCGCGTCTTTTGATATTTCACAAATCGTCTCACGTTGCTTGCGCCCAGGTGAAAAAAATACTATAGTAATTTATAGTAAATACTAGTGTTTTTGAACCATACTATAGTACTATAAGTACTTGAACTAATTTATTGTGGTAATTCTATAGTTTCTGTGATAATATAACAACTATAGTAATATAAACAAATTACTTTAACTTACCCAATATTGTTCTAAGTTTTCTACGACTAGGGTATATTATACTACAATATACACTACAGTTTACTGTAGTAAAAACTAAAGTATACTACAGTATTACAGATTATCAGTTCACTATAGTAGTTAATACTACAGAATTCTGTAGCATTCATTAACAAAGTGTTGTAAATACCATAATGTATACAGTATACTGCAATTTACTAGTATTTTTTTCACCAGGGTGGTTACATATTCATGCTTTGTGATTTTACTTTGTTGTTGGTGCTGCATTTTATTTCATACTTGAAATAGTTCACCCTGGGTGATTGTAAACCCCAGGTAAACAGAATCCTGGGTCATCTTGATTCACATTTCACACTGATCATCATTTACCTGAGGTTAACAATTAATCCAGAGTATTCATATGCTGCGTTTCACACTGTACATTACTAAGACCTGGGTTAACGTCCTTCTTTGCATATTTGCAGTGTCAGTGTCACTGATTGGATGAACAAAGCACACCATATGTTTACATAAATGCTCAGGCATTGCATGTCCTCATTACATATAGTCAACTTCACTATCAAGTTTATCCTGAATGGACATTTCAGACTATAAAATAATTAAACTTTTAAACTTTTAAATTTTCTGCACTGCAATTGTTGCAATTTCTGTCATCATTTGTTGTTGTTTTTCTTTCCAATGCTGAATTTTCTATTTATATACAATGCACAGTTTTCTGTGACTGTCAAAATCACGTAAATATACAAGCAATATGTGGAGCATTACTTTACCCACGGTTAAAAGTGGTGTTTAGGACGACAATAACTTTGGGTTAAGTGCAGCGTGAAAAGCCATGTGAATGGCTTGCCTTTTTAAAAAAAATAAAATAAAACTGAACATAATAGATTAATTTCATTAGTGACAGGGTATGATTTATGTCTTCAATATATAAACATGAGAAAAACAGAATGTCAAAACTTTATTATACATGCTGTGCTGCATCCTGACTACAGCACAAAGTATTGTTAAATACACTTCTAACATTTCATCCCATTTGTTTGTACCCTTCTCTCATGACGGAGCTGTGGATCACAGAAGACGTCTGCGCTGCACAACAACCAAAAGAGGTTTAGTGGAAGAGCCGTGCTTTCTGATATTGAAAGTTGAAGACCAGGAAAACGGCCTTCTTCAGTCTTCACAGGCTGAAACGGATGATGACAACTGGCCAAAAAGCTTTTAGTGTTTTGCTTACAAATTAAGGATGATATGGAGATTTTTCTTAATGAGTGTTTTTATGGAGATTTAAATTGTCATCATGCACCTGCTGTTCAGTTTACACTCTTTGATTTGATTTTGTAATTTTTTAGAGAAAAGCACAGCTAGTAGCTATATAATGCTTTTGCTATTTAGGGGGAAAAGTACATTTTATTAAAATTAAATAACTTTTGTGTTTTGTTTTTGGGTTTGATGGATCTGAATTTGCTTAATTCATGCAATCTAGTGTACAACCATGTAACGTGTATTATATATTATGAAAAACAATGGTTCATTCTGAAATGCTTGAGTAAAATATACATTTTATGACAAATTAATAAATGTTTATCATTTTTAGTGTTTAAGCTTTGTGTTCAATTTATATTCAGTTAATCATTTAAGACAAAACAAATTGATGAACTTTTAAAACATTTAAAAGGTTACGGGGGGGGAGGGTCAATACACACACATTAGCAATATATATATATATATATATATATATATTTATATATATATATATATATATATTTATATTACTTTTATGTGTTTGTGTGTATATGATTAAACTATTAACACAATGCGAGTATCTATATATCTATCATTTCAGTTAGATCGTTTTAATACAATATTTGACATTAACATGGTTTTAAACTTTAAAAAGCTCAAAATGGAGCAATGCCTACGAATATAAATAGGCTCCGCCCACTTCCGCCCTCAGGCTGTTAGTCTGGCGCTGTCGTCCTCAGACTGTCATGACGTATGGCTCTGCGGTTCTGCAGTTAGTCCTATCGCTCGGATCCCGCAGGAGCTCAGTTCCTCTGGCTATTCTCTCCACTGTCGCAGCAGTGATGTCGTCTCTGCTCCTGCAGGAGCTCAGTTCTTCTGGCTAATTTCTCCACTGCCGCAGCAGTGATGTTGCCTCGGCTCCCGCAGGAGCTCAGTTCCTCTGGCTATTTTCTCCACTGCCGCAGCAGTGATGTCGCCTCGGTTCCCGCAGGAGCTCAGTTCTTCTGGCTATTTTCTCCACTGCCGCAACAGTGATGTCGCCTTGGTTCCCGCAGGAGCTCAGTTCTTCTGGCTATTTCTCCACTGCCGCAGCAGTGATGTCGCCTCGGTTCCCGCAGGAGCTCAGTTCTTCTGGCTATTTTCTCCACTGCCGCAACAGTGATGTCGCCTTGGTTCCCGCAGGAGCTCAGTTCCCCTGGCTATTTCTCCACTGCCACAGCAGTGATGTCGCCTCGGCTCCCGCAGGAGCTCAGTTCCCCTGGCTATTTCTCCACTGCCGCAGCAGTGATGTCGCCTCGGCTCCCGCAGGAGCTCAGTTCCCCTGGCTATTTCTCCACTGCCACAGCAGTGATGTCGTCTCGGCTCCCACAGGAGCTCATTTCTTCAAGCCAATTTCTCCACTGCCGCAGCAGTGATGTCACCTCGGCTCCCGCAGGAGCTTAGTTCTGGCTAATTCCTCGACTGCTGCAGCAGTGATGTCACCTCGGCTCCCGCAGGAGCTCATTTCTGGCTTATTCCTCCACTGCCGCAGCAGTGATGTCGCCTCAGCTCACGCAGGAGCTTAGTTCTTCAGGCCAATTTCTCCACTGCCACAGCAGTGATGTCGCCTCAGCTCATGCAGGAGCTCAGTTCTTCTGGCTATTCTCTCCCCTGCCGCAGCAGTGATGTCGCCTCGGTTCGCGCAGGAGCTCAGCACTGTCTAATGTCTTCATCCATATGACGAGAACTCTACCGGTCCTTTACTAACCCTACTAGCAGCACATTCAGCCTAAGCAAGGCAATTTTGGGGGTCATCAGTAATGTTCCGGCTGCTGTCCTGCATTGGTTTGCAAATTTTGGGGTTCAGGCCAAAATACCGAGCTCGGAGCCCTCTCCTCGGACAGCATGCCAAATACACATACTACTATGCATACTATTTATTATCTGATTATTTGTAAGTGTATTTTATTAACAAAATTCTGGAGGAGCAACATTCAAATAATCTGACTAATCATCACGTCATTTCAGCCAGCTGTCAGCAATCAGTAATCAACATATCTACCAATATGTTGGGTATTGGGGGGGGGGGGGGTACTCTGGGTTCGGGCCAAAATACCGAGCTCGGAGCCCTCTCCTTGGACAGCACGCCTGTAACGACGGCGGGACTCAGATTAAGATCCAAATGCAGCGTTTATTAGAAGTAAGAGTAGTCGTACAGGCAGGGTCAATCAGGAGCAAACAGGAACAGCAAGGGACAGGCAAAATCGTAGTCAGGAAACAGGCAATGGTCAGGCTAGGCAGATATCACTCACAGAACAGTATACAAGGCAAAGGTCAGGACAGGCAGCAATGGAATCGTGAACGGGTAACAGGCAGGATCAACAACAGATAGGCAGACAGGATATAAATGCTCAGAAATGACACACGGTGTAATCAAGACTTCGCAAACTGGTGGTGTGAGTGTGAGTCCTTTATAGTCCTGATAATGAGCTGCAGCTGGGTGTGGTGATCAGTGTGGTGTACTAGGGTGGATGTGGCAACAGGTGATTGGTGGAGTGAGTGCATGTGATTGACAGCGGGGATGATGGGAAATGTAGTCCGGAGTGAACAGGAACATGACGGGAACAGATGGTGATCGTGACAACGCCAAATACGCATACTACTAGGCATAGTATTTACTATCTGATTATTTGTAAGTGTGAACTCGTGAATTGGGTTTTGTTGGATCAGTGTGTTACCCCTGTCGGCATCTGTTGGTGTTGGTCTGGGTTTGTTTTCACCTGACAGCTTTCAGTCAGTGTTTGTTGTCTGTTTGGGCAGTGTGAACATGACAATTATATTTCATTAAATTCTAAATCCACTGGCTTTTGTCTGTGCGATGTGAATTGGCCTTTACACTTGCTGTCTTTGCACTTGATAATTGTCTACTTACATTACGTATTTCCTATAACACATACCAAGTGTTCAAGTGGGGCATGAAGATCGCAAGTATATGAAGAACTTTTGATTAATTTGGATTAATGTGATGAGTTGAGGTGCACTGTTGTGCCAATGGTTTCAGATAATCGCCTATAACTTTTACAGCAAGTAGCTTTAATGCTGTTATTTCGACGTTTTGAAATCAATTGTTTTAAAATAATGATACAAAAGTTTTTAGCTCTTACTATCAGATAATGGTGGAAGCTATAATTTGACAAGGATTTTTATACCCAGGATTTTTATGCCCGGGCTGCGATTGCAACCAAGGGGGAAACACACACGCCTCTCGGGCATGCAAGTGCAGCTTTTATCTCTTTGAATGGGGAAACATCAAATTCTCCAAAGCTGTTTGCCAAGTTTTCGATTAAATTTCATAATTAAAATCACCAATGAAATCTGACAACTATCTCATAAAATTTGTTTCTAAACGCTCGAATCATGACAAAAAAAAAATTTTCAGACTGGATCAAGCTAATGCACATTCCTAAAGCGCATGTCTCTTTGGTCATTTCGGAGGCACGCTTCTGACTGTTTCTATAGGAACCGAAGCTTCTAACGGCCACTGCAGTGACTTGATGACTTTACCAATCGACGATTGGCTCTTATTTAGAAGATGGGACTTATTCCGCCATATTGCGTGGTGCACTTTCTCCCATTCAAAACCATACGGGTGACGGGTCTTGTGTTTTTCTATAGTCTTTGTTTAGGCTTACCATAGTGATTTAGGGTAAGGCAAAAAACATGGTTTTGAAGATATTTTTATGATGTACTTGCACTCGTTCATTATTTACTTTTTATTTATTATTTATTATTTATTTTGTTAATTTTGAACAAAAGGATACATAGTATTGCTTAAAAATAAACCTCTAAATGTCTGTTTAGTAGTCCCTATGGAACACGTGACACAAATCAGTAATTATCATTGTCAATAGTGTTGATTTAGTGTGCATTAAAAGCACTGATTTTTGGCATTTTTAAGACCTGGGACAGTCTTGCACACTTCCTGTCGCACACAAATGCTCGTAGACACTAATGGGTTCTGTTTGCTTTTGAACCTATGCATAACTTGTGACAGGATATGGCTGGTCAGTCAATGTTGTGATTGACCAGTCAGAATACATTTTTGCCAGACAGACATTTAACAAATGATGGTATGATTGATATGCTAAATTATGTATGCTTTCTGTATTGTGTTTAACTGATTGCAGTAAGCTGCATAGTTTTACTGGCGCCCTTATAGTTATTTACTCTGGTGTGTAAGAATATCCTGAGATAGGGTAATTAAAATGCATTATACTTAAAAAGGCTAGTTTAAAAAGGCTAGTTTTGCATAAGAGAGTATCCTATCTTATGCAAATATTGTGATAATAATACAGATTTACCTTTTTAGCACAAATAAATAAGAAGTAAAACACACACAATTTCAGTTTATTTACTAATAATGATTCATAATTTAGTTGTGCTCAGTGTAGAATGCTCTTTGTAAATGTTTTGAAACTTGTGTGCAAGAGTTGCATCATATTTGATTGAAAGTGTTTTTGCTCCAGGGTAAGATCTGTTTTTCAAACATTACCTGTTAATGAGCTGTGTAAAGGCACAGAGACATGTAGAAACAAAATAAATGTTTGATAAACAAAATGTCACTTAGTGATCATGAAGGAGGCCTGTTTGCTGTTTGAATGCTCAGAACACTTCAGGGACAAAGGACAGCAAGTAGCAAATTAAGCCTCTGTGGAAAAGACTACTGACTGTTACAGACTGTTTATCAGCAACAAAACAGTTGCTATTATGATGTTTACCATTCATTTCATTGAATGTCACCAAGCAATTATACAGTAAAGGTCCAGAGAGACACTGTATACATCTAAATGATGATCAACAAAGAGAAGCAAGAGAAAAAAAAAGAAAGAAAAAAAAATACAGAAAGAAGACAGAGGCCTGTTACCTACTGAAAGCCTGCTTTATCTGATGCAAGCAGGGGAAGCCATGCACAAAATGTCTCTCCTTTTTTGTTGACTGTTACAAAAGATAATAATAATTATAGGTTATTATTTCATGTGCCTTAGAGATACAGACCTGCGCAGTGGGGACTATTAGTAAATTAGGGTAGTGTGCTATATTAGTATCTGATTAATAAATTTGGGGCCTAGAGACAATTAAATAATCCCAGTGGAAAGATTATTAAAATAAGTGATAGAACTGTAAATCGCAGTCATGTGGCCTGCTGTCTGTCAAGTATAGTGGGATAACACATTTTAACACCAGTACAGACTGTCTTAAATAAAGCACTATAAAATGCACAGATTGACTTAGCACAAATTCTACATAAAATATATAAAAGTTTAATTTGTTTCCTTCAATGATAACTTCTCACTCTAAGCATGACATAAATACAGTCAAACCAAAATGTATTCAGACACCTTGAACATTTAATTCATTAATTCAGTGTTTTCACTACAATTTAAAAAAAATAGTAATAAAATATGATCTCAGAGTTAAACTGTGTCAGAAAAATTTAACCTTAATTATGTCAGATAACACTTAAGCAAATCATGGTCAAGTCAAAGTGTCTGAATAATTTTTGGTTCCAATCTTTGAGTATAATATGTCACAGTTTACTTTATTTTGCTATCCTCACATAAATTAACTATAGTGAAAAATATATAAGTAAAAATATAGTAAAAACCTATCAATATATATATATATATATATATATATATATATATATATATATATATATATATATATATATATATATATATATAGGTTTTTACTATATTTTATATATAGTAAATTTATATATAGTATGTATTTATATATATAGTATGTATTTATATATATATATATATATATATATATATATATATATATATAGGTTTTTACTATATTTTATATATAGTAAATTTATATATAGTATGTATTTATATATATATATATATATATATATATATATATATATATATATATATATATATATATACATATATCAAAAATATCAAAAATGTCTGAATAATGTTTGGTTTGACTGTATGTCAAATGTGTAACCAAGCTAAATTAAGCTAACTTTAAAAAAGGAAATACACTTTTAAACACACAGAATGCCAAGTATCTACCTATTGTCCGTTATAGTTATAGCATAGATACCATAGTTAATTTCTGACTTTTTCTCACAGTTCTAAATGTTAGAATTATGAGAAAAAATGTTAGAATTGTGAGATATAAACTCGGAATTGTGAGATGTTAACTCAGTTTTGAGAAGAAAACTATGAATTTTGAGAAATAACCTCACAATTGTGAAGAAAAAAAAAAAAAAACAGAATTGCCAAGTAACCAGAATTCTGACAAAAAACTTTTAATTAACATAAATTATAACTCGCAGTTCTGAGGAAAGATGTCAGAATTTCCAGGTATAAATTCGCAATTACCTTTTTTATTTCTTTATTCTGTGACGAAAGCTTCCAGACATGTTTTTAGTCTGTGAGGATTTTTTATTGACTCTTTCAGCAGATTACATCCTTACACCAGTATTTGGCACAAGAGACTGACTTTATGAAAAAGTCATTGGATCACTCATTCAAACAATTTGTTCAAAACTCTTATTCAGGAATGAAACAATTGACTGTTTTCATTAATTTAATGAAGTACTGTGTGTTGCATTGATTCTGTGGCTTTATTTGGAACTATTTTTGTTGGTGGAGCAAAACAGACAAAGTAGCCTAACTGGCAATATTGTCTCTAAAATGTAAGTCACTTAATATGAATGTATTTTACTGTTTATAAAAACAAAATCACATGACAGTGCAACTTTATTATTCAAATACAATAAAAATAATTAATTAGTAAGGACGCTTGGACACATCTGCAGGTGTGATGTTTGTAATAAAGAATTGCAGTACACTTGCAAAAGTTCACGTTACGTTTTCTGTGACTAAAGGTTGAAAACGTCTCAGGTTACGTATGTAACCATAGTTCCCTGAGAACAGGGAACGAGACTCTGCATTCAATCACGTTTTTGGGAACGTCACACGTGACCCAGTGTCTGAAAACCAACTATCCAACAACTCCAATCCTTATTGGCCAATCCTTATTGTTCCTTATTAGGAAGTATAAAAGGAGCGCCTGGAGAAACAGTCAGTATCTTTTCATCTTGAGGGACTGTTCAGCAGGCAGCCCCAAAGCATGGCAGGGCAACGCAAAGTCTTGTTCCCTGTTCTCAGGGAACTATGGTTACATACGTAACCTGAGATGTTGAAGGGAACTTCAACTCTGCATTCAATCATGCTTTGGGAAACGATATACCCACGCCGCCATGCTTAAGGAGAGTACATGCCAAAAGATGGCTGGACAAACGTCAAGCAGTTTCGAATGAAAAGCCAGATAGCAACTCACCCTCAGGTCACACAAAGGCTGTCAGTGACAGCATTCCCTACAGCCAACAGCCCAAGCTGAGCCTCAAAGAGGCCTTCCGTAGAAAGCCTACCAAGGCTAAAGGCATCTGGGACCAACTTTTCAGAGGAAAAGCGGTCCCTTAAAGGGAATGTGGCCAGGGAACCGAAAGGAGCCCCGGCCAGTCACTAGAGGGGGACGAGAGAAGTCACCCCCAATGCCACCAGGGAGGCCGACCTGGTCTGATGTAGGACAAACTTAGCCTTGGCCAACCCTGTCTGAATACAGAATCTCCATAACACATTCTTCAGAGAAATTAGCAGGTAAGAGCGACTGCAAGAAGGGCAGTAAGCAACTCAAATCCACGCGTAGAGACGCGCATCCTGGAGAGCAGAACTCAGCTGAGTCCTATGAACCTTCGTATTGAGGGGAGTATAATCCGCTCATCCTAGGATCTACTCAGCGCCTGATTTTTTGCACTGAGGAGACTGTGCACTAGAAACCCTGATACAGGGGAGCACAAACCAGCCTAGGGCTGAACCTCAGGAGGAGGTCTCATAGAGTCCTACAGCCCATGATCAGCTTAGGGAGCTAAGCACTATTACACAGACAACCCTAGCAAGGAAGTACAAAGCTCAACCTAACAGGTAGACCATACTGTGGGCACATAATCATGGAGGCCAGAAAGGGGCCTACATCATGATAATAGCTTTATATGGAGCATGACTCACATACGAAAAGCATTTTGTCATATTAGAAGGACATTCATTGGTGGCCTGTGCTAGGTAAAAGGACCTTTTTACTCTTTAAAGCAAGAGTAGTACAACATATGCCAACACACACTAAGGAAGGCCTATGACCTCAGCAGACACGTGGCATCAGCTCGTGGAAGTGTTTAAAGCACCAGGAAGGATAAATAACTGAACCAGATTAAATTATCACCTGGGGCCCTGGCCAACCAGAAGTGTATTCAGTAGGATACTGATAGCTCTCTAGTAAGGGGATTACACTACAACATACGCTAGTATGTTCAAAAAAGGCCTAAAACCTTTAAGACATATGGCGTTAGTCTGGTGGCTATTAGGGTTCTAGGAGCAAAAATTGAACCAACCTAGATACTAGGTAGCTATTTAGCTCAACTAGAGTAGAATTCCAGACTCAATGAGGCTGATGTAGTTAAAACCAAACCTCATTAAGATTTCTCCACAAAAACTCAACCCTGAGAAGTCAGCCACTCAGAAGAGTACTCGGAAAAAGCACCTTTTGACTCTCAAAGTAAGAGGAGTACATAACTGAACTCCAACATGCTACACGGGCGACCCATAGGGCCTACCTTAGTAAACACGTGGTATCAGCAAGTGGCGACCATAACCACACCAATCATCAGGCCATGCATTCAACGATTTAATTTCTAAAAGGAAATGCATATTACACCACCATACTCCACGAGAGGCCTGCTTAAGGCCTACTCAACAGAGGTGGGGCGTGGCTGATGGTAGTATTGGATTCACAAGCATCCTGCAAGGAGACCTTGTGGGGCCTACAATCTCAGCAACAAGTGGCGTTCAGCCTGTTTGCAGAATAAAAACATAAACTTTGCCAACATGTGAACTAGAAAGGAGGCCTGTTGGGGCCTACCATTCCAATGACACGTGGCTTCAGCTCATGAAATTAAGGGAACCAAGCTACAGGGAACCAGCTCTAACCCAACAATAGCTGTGGGAAGCTAACTGCAACCTGAGCTAGGCTACACATTCCAACAGGCAATGTACCCTAAATCATATGTGACTAAAGGGAATGCCAGCATGGTCTAAGGGAGGCCTATATGGCCTACTACCTCAAACGGACATGTAGCAAAAAGCCTGTGGCAGTGTAAACTATGTGAGCAAACTATGATCAACTAACAGCACTTGTTAGAAATACAATTGCTAACTAGAAGGAGGCTAATGAACCATAAGAGCCTACAATCAAAGTTATATGCAATATAGCTGTTAACAAGATCACAAAAGGGAGCTAATAGAAACCAGCTTTTCTCAAAAAGTGTTTCTATACTACCCTGAGTATACAATCCAACAGGTGATATAATATGGGGAATATAATAGTCACCAATCTCTCCAATAGAGGCTAACATCAAAGAGCCAGCTATTATGAGAACAGGTGCTAACCCGTGGCAGCATAAGTAAGCTCACATACAAATGTAGGGCAAAAGTCTAGAACTCAGAGCAAACGTAATGCTTTGACATACATGCTGTTTCCAATGAGGATATACATTTTCTCCACACAGATTCTCAAATCTGTACTAAGCCCTAGAGGACAAAGGCTAAAAGCTAGCACCATCAACTCAAACTTGATTAAGAAAATCAAGTGGCTCAGAGGAAAAAACATTTGCCATAGCATGAAAAGTTCTAGAAAGTGGGGCCTAGCATACACCTACATAACTTAACTATGCAAAGATAAGGTCTACAACCTAGCTGTTAACCTCACCAATTGCACCTACATAAACAAGGGCAATGGGCATATGGCCTAACAACTCCATCGGGAGGAGGCCAGAAATAGGAACTATACCACCTGACAAGGGATAGTATACATAGGGTTAACATATAACACACCTAACCTAGCTATAGCCTGGCTGCTAAGCTACGGGCCTTCTTACAGGACCACAAGCCTAGTGAAGCCTGGGGTTCACCTCCAAATCTCATGTATAAGACAAAGAAAGCGAAGATCACAAGCAAACAATGTCAGGCGGCCGATTGAAGCCGACCTAAACATACATTTTAACTGAAGTGACGAGTGCTAACTCAAACTACTCTAGAAAACAGCAGATGAGAAGCTACTCTAAACAACAGGTGGCTGAGAAGCGGCCAGCTGTTCTTTTTAATAGTCAACTTAAGCTGTATCGGATAATCAGTCATGCTCGGTAAACACTGTCTGTCACAGACACGTAGATGTATTGTTAATTTCACCAAGGTGATTGCAATAAAAACCCCCACAGTCATCGTGTTTTCAGGCCTTTTCAAGTTTGATTTTGACATGAAATAAAGTGGTGATATCTAAGTGGCTGAGCTGTTTACTTACTTTTCAATTAGTCTTCCCATTGACACTGTCATTTTGTTCATTCATACTGACGCACGGAACGCGCACATAATGCGCACGGAACGCGCACAAACTAATCATATCCAATCATAACTAATTTCATCCAATTATAGCACAATGGAGGCATTGCCTCCTCTCACGAGACTTTCCCCCATTCATTCTCAATTACCCACAAAACCCACCACACATTTTAGGTGGTCTATTCATTTTCTATGAGGGGAAACGAGGCACGAGAGACACAGACTTCCACTGTAACTTTACCTGCAGGTGTTGCCGTTGGACAGTGTTTCTTTAGAAAAACGAGCAACTTGCACACTTTTTAATGTCACATTTTGTAATTTATTTGTGTTGTTTTATTTTGTTATATTGATTCTTTTCTCATTCAATTTTTTTGAGGAGGTACTGCCTCCCTTGCCTCCTCGGCAGTGTCACATTTTGTAATTTATGTGTGTTGTATTATTTTTGTAATATGGATTATTTTCTCATTCAATTTTTTTTTGAGGAGGCACTGCCTCCCTTGCCTCCTCGGAGGAAATGCCCCTGTTAATAACATATCAATTGTTCAGATAAATAAAAATAAACTTTATGTAAACAAAAACTCCATAAATTAGTTGTAAAAGTTATGTGTTGTTATAGGTAAAAGTTATAGTTGTAAAAAATATGTGATCTAGAACCAATGCATGCCATTGACTGTAAGTCTATTTCTCACAGCCTTGTTTTCTTCTGAGTTAAATTCAATATTGTGTCTTACCTAACTAAGGTACTAAAGATAGTTCCTTAGCCTATAAGAAACACGTGAGGTATACAGCCAGTGTCATCGACCAACCACTAAATGTCCCGCCTTAATTAGAAGAAAAAAAAAGAATGATTTATGAGCCTTAAATATCTTTGACTCAGACATATTTTTGGAGTGTAGAAAGACGTACAGTGTAAGTAAATGATTCTACTGGTATTTTTAGAGTTAGATCAGATGCTTTTCCAATTTATTACAAAACTTAAGTCAATATTTTTTCATATGATAATGTGCTAATTTCTGTAATTTCCTGTATTTTAAAAAAATATATAAAATACAACTTAATATTTTAACTAGCTGTTATGATTCTGTGATCCAATTTTGTAATTTCTGATATATATGATTTCATGCCAAAACCAGCAGTGTAACAATGCATTCAAGAATATGCATCTCACTGTACCTTAATCTAATTTTTCATCCAGTGATCAGGTCGTCATGTCAGCCGGAAACATCAGCTTTAAGGACTTTTTCATTGTTGGTTTTCCTGGGCTTCAAAGAGAATACTATGGCACAGTGGCTGCTCTGCTGCTTTTTGTCTATGTGAGTATCTTAGTAGGGAATGGAATATTTATAATACTTTTTGCTCTAGAAAAATGCCTTCATAAACCTATGTATTATGTCATCTTAAATCTGGTTGTAAGTGATATATTATTCAGCACTACTACCTTACCAAAAATTATTGCTAGGTATTGGTTCCAAGCTGGTAATATTTCATTTAGTGGATGCTTCATTCAAATGTATTTTGTGCATTATTTTGGTACAGTCAATGCTTTTATCCTGGCAATAATGGCCTTTGATAGGTATGTAGCCATCTGTAATCCCCTAAGATATCCTAATATAGTCACAAGGTTAAATATTTTCTATCTTTGTCTCGTTGTATGGGTGATAGGACATGCATGCCCTTTAATGATGGCAATAAGGGCATACCCTCTCCCTTACTGTGCAGAAAACACCATTATGCACTGTTACTGTGATCACATTTCTATTACATCACTTGCATGCACTAACAGGGCACTGTACAGCGTTCCAGCCTTTGTATTTGCTATGGTTGTGTTGCTTAGTCCTCTGGCCTTCATTGTTTTCTCTTATTGCACTATTATTGTGGCAGTTCTGCGTATATCGAGCGCTCAAGGAAGACTGAAGTCTTTCTCCACATGCAGTCCTCAGCTCATCATAATTGCTCTCTATTTCCTACCCAGGTGTTTTATTTATTTGTCTAGCAATATTGGTATCAACTTCAGCACTGATTTACGATTAGTCATTATTATGATGTATAGTCTATTTCCACCCATGATCAACCCCCTCATTTACTGTTTAAGAACAAAAGATGTCAAGAAAAGCTTGCTTAAAAGGCTAAATATTTCAATAAATCCCCAAAATAATCCAACAAAAGTAAATGTATCCACTGTGTGTACATAAATTATTACAGTCATACATTAGAAGAAACTACATTAACAAAATAGTATTCTTTGAATGTCATGCAGCATACGGAACTAGAGCAACTGTGAGAACTTTGGATTTATCCACAATATGTATAATAGGATATATATATATATATATATATATCTTTTGTTTTTTGCTTTTTGAAGCCAAGAAAACATAGCTGCTGTATTTTTTTTTTAACTGAAAAAAACCCTTAAGACTATATTTAAAAGAAAAAGCAAAGATTTTTGTTTGTAGATGACTTAATGTAACAATGTGTTATTGCAACTTTATTTTCTTAAATAAAGTCTATTTACTTACAAATTCATTGCATTTACACTGAAAGTGTGAATACATTTTGTTGTGTCAGGAACTGAATAATGACTATTAAGGAACATTTAATGATTAAAATACATTTTGGTGTCCCATTACATAAGCATTAGGGGCACTTTTTATTTATTTATTTATTTTATTTTATTTTTGTTTTGTAGTGAAAACCATTAGATACGTTTATAGTTTTCTTTTTTCTTTTTTTACAAAACAAGAATGACTCTCGTGCTGTTTAGAATGCACTGCAGTGTTACATAGTCCATGTTTACATTACAGTATAAAATTATTCCTAAGTTTTCCCATTTTGTATATATTGTAATGAAACTGAAAGGCTAACACTGCATTGGTGTTCAGCTACATCTAATTGTTTTGATAGTATTTAATTTTTTTAGATTCAGAATATATTTAAATATGGTATTACTTTATAAATGTTGCAAATTTATTATTCATTCAGTTCAAGTGTTGAAGTTTAACAGTTTTGAAAAAAAAAAAAAAAAAAAAACTATGTAAATGTGCAAATTAGCCTGTAGAGTACATGAAGTTATGGTTGTGTTTGTGTCTAAGTGAGAAAATAATTCATGTGATTTGAGAGAGGTCATTGAATGCATTTTGTATCAAAGCAATGATAAATGATCCACAGTTTAACTCACATAGACTACTGTTATGATCACTGTGTGAAGAATTTTTTGAGTCAGTTAATATATTGTTTAAATGAATAGATTGTTAGCTAACTGTCAGGCTTATATCTGTTTATAGTTTGTTTTTTTATCTGTTTGCTTGTTCTGTTGTAGTCAGTGTTTCTTAGTTGTATTCTAGGGCTGCGTTCCACTTCAGTTTTAGACACACACTCGCAAACTTCCCTAAGCACTTCCCCTTGAGGGAATCCCTGCTGCCATTTTGAAGTGCGTTCCACTTCGTGAAGTGGACGAGGGAAGTTTATATGGACAGAGCCTCACTCCTTCGATTTTGACAGAGGAAGCAAGTCTACTTCATATGTACACTTCAGGCAGCTCCATAACCCACAATGCAACACGATGACGTCACCGCATATCACGTTTAATTTACCCCACCACAAGCAACTCTATGATATAATAATTATTTTTTTAATATTTAAAATACACATTCTATATACATATAGAATGCTGCATTAAACAATTTTGTAAGGGGAAAAAATTAAATCAACTCCATAGAGGATTCCAAATGATCAAGGGCTTAGGGCATTCCAATTCAGCCCATTGCAATGTAAGCACTCATGCAATGTAAGCAATGACATACATCTGAGTCAACGATACTGAGGAAAGTTGGAGAGGGAAGGTAATAAAAAAACTAACTGGAATGCAGCCTAGGCTGTTCATTAGTCCTGTCCTAATTAGTTCCCTTGGTTACTGATTTGATTAGTGTCCTCATGATGAGATGAGTGAAGGCATGATCCATGTGCAGGAGAAAATTTAAATAATAACAATAACAAAGTAAACCAAAATAAGCATGAGAAAACCAAGGAGCAGAAATAGGACCTCAACAAACCCTCCAATAAAGAATGACCACCAGAATACCAAGAACACCAGAAAAGGATCATGAGAAACACTGGGGTTTAAATACACACAAGGGGCTGACAAGGGACAGTTCACGAGTTCACACTTACAAATAAGTCAGGTAAATTAATTGGTAAACGTATTTGGCGTGCTGTCCGGGGAGAGGGCTCCGAGCTAGGTAATGGGCCCGAACAAAGAGTACCCCCCCCCAAAAGTGCAAAATGTTGGCTACGGACAGCAGCCGGGAACTGTAACCCCCCAAAAATATAGAAATAAGGCTGATGTTTGCAAGGACAAAGCTGTCTGCCGGATCGGGAGGGTTCTATCTGATGGGAGTTCAATACTCACAGCGAACCAATGAATATAAACCTCTTTGACCAGCAAACTAAGATAAGGTTTAGATGTTTTGGCTGGGGGCATCTGCAGCATCCGGCGGGAGTTCAATACTTGCAGCGATCGGATGGGTAAAACCCCACCAGCCAGAACATTGAGAAGGAATGGCATCCAATGGGAGTTCGTTACTTGCGGCGACTAGAAGGGTAGCTTCAGCTGAGGGGGCCCCTTTAGGTGTCCGACGGGAGTTCAATACTCACTGCGATCGGACGGGTAAGCCCCTGTTGGCATGGGGTGAATGTTTAGTTATTTTAGATTGGGAGGGTTCTAGCAGTGTCCAACGGGAGTTCAATACTCGCTGCGATTGGACGGGTAAGCCCCCCCACTGATGGTGGGGTGGACGTTTAGTAATTTTAGATTGGAGGCTCGTGTGGTGTCCGACAGGAGTTCAATACTCACTGCGATCGGACGGGTAAGCCACGGTTGACATGGGGTGAATGTTTAGTTATTTTAGATTGGGAGGGTTCTAGCGGCGTCCGACGGGAGTTAAATACTCGCTTCGATCGGACGGGTAAGCCCCCCCGCTGGCAGAGGGGTTAATGTTTGGTAAGGGCTCTTGTGGCATCCGACAGGGGTTCAATACTCGCAGCAATCGGATGGGTAAGCCCCCACTGGCAGTGAAGTGAGCGTTAGTTATTTTGGATTGGGAGGCTCTCATGGCGTCCAACGGGAGTTCAATACTGCAGCAATCGGACGGGTAAGCCCCTGCTGGCAGTGAGGTAAATGTTTAATTATTTTAGATTGGTAAGCGCTCTAGCGACGTCTGACGGGAGTTCAATACTCGCTGCGAATGGACGGTTAAGCCCCTGATGGCATAAATGCAAAACGTTTAGCCATTTTCGACTGGGAGGGCTTTTGCGCAGTCCGACGGGAGTTCAATACTCGCAGCGATCGGACGGATAAGTCCAGACATAGTTGAACGAGAATAGAAAATGTATACTGTTTCTGAGGTTCTTATGGGAGCTCAATACTCATGGTGTCAGATTGAAGTTTGACTGATTTGACAGGGTGGTTTGAATCATCTGTTTAGAGGGTTAGTTTGAAGACCGGGAGATTTCTTGCAACATTGGATGAGGGCGAGTTTGGGCAGAGCTGGGCTCCTGCGGGAACTGTGGTGACATCACTGCTGCGGCAGTGGAGAAATTAGCCAGAAGAATGATCTGCGGGAGCCGAGGCAACATCACTGCTGCGGCAGTGGAGAAATTAGCCAGAAAAACTGATCTGCGGGAGCCGAGGCAACATCACTGCTGCGGCAGTGGAGAAATTAGCCAGAAGAACTGATTTGTGGGAGCCGAAGTGACATCACTGCTGCAGCAGTGGAGAGAAAAAGCCAGAGAAACTGAGCCCCTGTGGAAGCCGAGGTGACATCACTGCTGCGGCAGTGGAGAAATTAGCCAGAAGAAATTATCTGCGGGAGCCGAGGGGACATCACTGCTGTGGCAGTGGAGAGAAGGGCCAGAAGAATTGAGCTCCTGCGGGAGCCGAGGCGACATCGCTGCACTGGGACCGAGGCCGCTTGCAGAGGCAGCCTCATGCTCGGGCTGGCCCCTGGAACCTGGGGAGGAACAAGAAGTGTAGAAAAGAGGGAAGCTGGGAGTCCAATAAGGCCTCTGGGCCTGCGCCGCTAGCGGAGGCAACCTCATGCTTGGGTCAGTCCCTGGAGCCTGGGGAGGAACAAGAAGTGTAGAAAAGAGGGAAGCTGGGAGTCCAAAAAGGCCTCTGGGCCTGCGCCGCTAGCGGAGGCAACCTCACGCTTGGGTCAGTCCCTGGAGCCTGGGGAGAAACAAGAAGTGTAGAAAAGAGGGAAGCTGGGAGTCCAATAAGGCCTCTGGGCCTGCGCCGCTAGCGGAGGCAACCTCACGCTTGGGTCAGTCCCTGGAGCCTGGGGAGGAACAAGAAGTGTAGAAAAGAGGGAAACTGGGGAGTAAAATATGGCATCTGGGCCTGCGCCGCTAGCGGAGGCAGCCTCACGCTAAGGTCTGTGGTTGAGCTGTAGACCAAAGACAAAAAGAGAGTTTGAGACTGATGACCGGGCCTGCGCTATTAGCGGAGGCATCCTCACACTAACATCTACAGGCCACAGACAATGGATAGGGTAAGAGACGGTGGGATGAAATGACTGAAACAGCGGAGCTTGCTCTGCTAGCGGAGGCATCCTAACGCTAGGAGGGAAGGCATTCGCCAAGAGGGCGAAGAGAGCTGTATGTGGTGTGGCACCTGGGAAACTGCGGTTTGTGGCTAGGCGGAGGGAGGAGGAGAGTGGGGAATCTGGGGCCCAGCCCAGGCTCACTGCGGCCTGACGCCTGTCTTCTAGTGCATGAATCGAAGAAGCAAGAGAGAGGAGATGATAAAGCGACCTGCGGGATTATGCGCATCATGAAGATAGCTGAGCAAAGATAGAAGTTCCTGTTTAGAACAGTTTGGACCATCTATGTAGATGGAAACAACTAAAAAATATCATATTTTTCCTTATGTGGTGAGGCCTAGAAATTAACTGTATTTAAGTTAAAGCCCATAAATTCAGTTTGAGTTCAGCAAAACTGTGCAAGGCTGAGAAATCAATTATTAATTTTTATTAATAAGCCTAAAATGCTTTATAACCTGCATATATTCACCTCTGGCCCGATTGTTTGATACCATACTGTCGTTTACAGTTTGTACTGTAATTGATTGATGTTGAAAAATCATCAAACAGCAAATTAGGCTACAGACTGATTTAGATTATCTTTTGTTCTTTTAACTGTTGCTGGTTTGAGTCACGTGCACCTTCATTTAGTAAAGATCAAAAAAGACTAGCTTGTAAAAAGAGAGCTTTGCATAATAAAAATGTGCAACTTGGATTTATTCAATGGTGTTCAACAAGCACTAAATTTACCATGAACACGCTGCTTGAATTTTTTTTTTTTTTTAGTTTAATTAAATGTATTTGTTCACTTTTTAGTTCTATTTCACAAAACTTATCCAGACCTGGTACTCAAATTACTCGAATCAAATTCCATGCTTTATCAAACTGCGTAGGAACATACAACATAACAGTTTATTCACTGGTTATTTGTCTATGGTTCGTTACGTTACTTACAGATTTCTGCTAGTTCTAAATATAGATGAACATACAGATGAATAGGAAAAAATTAATTTAAATGCATCAGCAAAAGAACGATTTTAAAAATTTGTCCTACCAGTCTGTGCCTTGTCTCAATAGTGAATCTGTGGGTTGAAGTTACAGAAATGCATACCATTACTTTAAATTTCCAAGCGATTTGTTGATAAATCGCAGAACAGCAATGACAATAACTTCCGAGTTTCATAGTGATTCAGCGTGCGAACTGAACGTGATATATGAGCCACTGTTTGTGTGTTTAACCGCAAGGAAACGGCACAGTAATTAACGGCAAGTCACAGAAACAATCCCCTGATCAACATTGATCCAGATGGAATGACTGAAAATTTAGGAAAGAAGACGAGAAGGATTTAAACTGTGCTTCTTGCGGGGTTGAGCCGATGGAGTGAAGAGTGTGAGCTGGCTGGGAACTGGATCTGCGCTGCGGCGCGGCTCCGGGTTGACTGGAGGCCTGCTGCGGCGGCCTGGCGCTGGAAGAAGGCCCGTTCCGGCATTGCCCGCGACTCAAGCTTGGTGCTCGGCTGCCTTGTTGTCATTTTTCTATGACAGTAATGATTGAATGGGCCAGAGTAGGGAAATACACAGAAGGATATCGCGGATGATTCGGACGTGGTGACAGGCCTCGGTGTTTTGGCATGCAGGGACCCGTTTGTTTGGGCTGACGCCCCTCCGAAATAATACCGTTGGATTGGAGAAAAATTGTTCTTAAGGCCAGAGGATTGTGGCAAAGATTCCTCGAGGATGAAAGATTCTTCATCGGACGTGACTTCGGACATGTTAGGAACTTAGGGCGGGACCAAATGCTGGAAACTGTCGAGCATCCTTGGGTGAGTTTGACTGTGGTTATATACAGGCCTGAACTCATGCCAATTGGGTAGATACGTTGATTACAGATTGTTGACAGCTGGTTGAGATGACGTAATGATTAAGATGATGTAATGATTGGGTATCTTATTTGACTTGTTCCTCCTGAACTACGTTTATAAAACATCATGTAAAGGTAATTGGTAGTCATGGAAACTAACTAGGGTTGCTATGGTGACAAATAAGGGTAACTATGGGAACAAAGAAGGTTCAAAGCAAACAGGAACTGAATACAGAAAGATAACACAAACAATAGGAACAGAAAACACTTCAATTTAAGAGTCCTTAAACACAAAACAGGGGAACACAAGCCAGGAATGATGAAAACATCACAGACAATGACTGAGCAGAAGGCATAGCAGAGGACCACCATGATGGAACAGAAGACCACCAGGGCAGATCAGGGCAGGACAAGGCAGCCCACCACAGCAGAGCCGGAGGAACTGGAGACCACAGCAGCAGATCAGGTGGAGCAGGAGCCCACCACCTTGGAGCAGGGTGTAGCATATGCACACGTATCAGGATAATCAATAAACTTTGGAATGTTCAGAACACTTTTAGCATGCTGGACTGGGTTGTAAATCTCAGCTCGGTCCCGAAGAGACTGGAGAAGATGAGCCCACTTGACACCTTTGTTACCCTCCGAAGTAAAACAGAAAACTCCAACTTCCCAACTTTGGAGACTTCAAAAGGAGCACCCCCCCCAGAGACTGTCCAGAACACATTCCAACACACACACACACACACACACACACAAACACATACAGAAACACACAAACATACATTTTTGACTGTATATGTAAAATACGACTATGCCAAAATATACCCATCCTGTATTTTGAAGCGTATGCATGTTTCCTAGTGTTTAAATGAGTGTATTTGTGCTAGTGTTAGTTGTAATAAGGGAATTTTGTCTGTAAACCATAACTCCTTGTGTATGCCTTTCTGATCTTTCGAGTTTGATATTGTTTTAAAGCTCCGGACTCGAGCTATTCACTGAGAGATGTCACATAGCTGACAAATGCATTTTTCTATGTGTTAAAGGATATTGTGAAGTAAGCACTCCATCCCGAAATCCGATCTGATAGTTGTTAAGTATGCAAATTCATCTAGGAGACCAAACAAAGAAAGAGCTTGCCCGCCAACTTTGCATCAGTGTCATTGGCCATTCCACCTCAAGGAGGTGTGTTGGCCTATCGTCATAAAAAGGAACACCAGGATTCTCCTGTGTGTTCTCCCGATTGTCTCACAAGCACCTCGTGCACGTCCTTCCCGGACGTTTCCGGTGACCACGTGCTGCCATCGCGCTCAGCTTCGGAACCGCCATCTTCCAGCGAAACTCACTCTCAAGTCCTCAGTTCAAACCTTCCCGCGGAACGGAAGAAGCCAACGAACTGCACCAGCGCTAACCTGAAATTTCACACGCACAACCAATGCAAGTATACTGCCGTTTCTCAATCTTAGATGATGAAACTGATTTCCGTGCTGGCTTAGGACTGTTTGTAAGTTTGCTACTTGCCTTCTCTCTTTCCTTCTCTACTTCCACTCTTGTACATAGGTGTGTATATTCTTGTATATATATTTAGACGTATAACCTCTGTATTCGTAGTTTGCATATATTAAAACGCTATTCACGCTCGATTGTTCTGTTTGTTCTTTCAACTGAAGACCAAGTCACTTTAACGTTTCAATCCTATATCCTTGCTCTATGTTTGGATGCTAGAATAGGAAGTCTTTCCTCGTGGAAAGAAGGAAAGAAAAACCTTCCTTTTTATAACAGTTTGCTGGACAAACTAACAGTTTCTCTAAATAACTAGTAAACCAGAACTAAGCATATATGTAATTGATTATAATTCGTTGTAATTCATTCACAATATATGTTTAATTCCCTGTTGGGTCGATATATGAATCATAATTTATTCATAAGGCTTTATGAATTATTATATTCATATTTCATCCATAAATTGATTAATAACCGCTACATCGTTACAAGGGGGAACTGTAAGAGAGAACACAGAAGTTAGCAAAGGCCTCTTTGGTCCATACTGGAACGGCAGGGATTGCCTCAATGACCATGTTACAGCAGACAGCAAGTTCAAAGGCAGCCTCCTTGGTCATAGGGCAGACAGGAGGTTCAAGGGCAACCTCAGTGGTCATTTCAGGGGCGACACAGATTTCAGGGGTGACCTCCGTGATCATGTCAGGACAGACAGAGGGTTCAGGAGTGGTCACTGCCACCACAGGAGGCTCTGTAGGGGACAGCGCTGCCCGGGAGGCTCTGTAGTGGATGCCTCCATCTCGGGAGGCTTTGTAGCAGATGCCGCCACCTCGGGAGGAGCCATCTCAAAAAGAGCTGTAGCTGTGTGCATAGCATAAACACATATGATGACAACTGTCATTAAAGGGAAGTGCTGCTGATGGCGATAGGACCTCTGGGACCAATGGACAAGTTCGCCAAGTTCACCCGAAATGAGGCTGCTCGCACCAACACAAGCTGTGTGTCCACCACACTGGACACCAATGTCGAACACCTTGGGACAGTCTTTGTTGCTTTGGGCGTGGCGGGTCATGACAGCTAACTCTGGTGTGGTGGCTATGCTGGCTGGAGACTCTGGCGAGGGGTCCCACCACCCCAGGAAGAGAACACAGCAACAATAAGAATGTGTTTAGAGTAGGGCTGTGAATCTTTGGGTAGACAGCGATTCAATTCGATTCACGATTCATAGGTGCTCGATTCGATTCAAGAACGATTTTATTATGCATTTATAGGGATATTGAAATGCTTCCCTCAATGTGTCTTAGTCAGGGTGTAAATTACACAGCAGCGTTCAGGGGGTCAGACTCTTACTCTCTGACCATCAGAGAGTAAGGGCAAAAACAAACAAACAAAAAAACCTTTTGTCCATTGTTAATGTTAGTTCATGTTAATTCTCAATGATGCTACATAACTTTATTTTAACATGGGCATTTGTGGAAATTTACATAAGCCAAAACTTTAAAAGGGCTTTAAAAGTATTTTTAGGCCTAGTTCATGTTAAATATAGTGCTTATTAATCTGTTCCAGGTACATTAAAAATACTAATGCTTACATGGAGAGACTATCATGCACTTTCCCAACTAATCTTAAACTAACTTTTCTTCACAGAATAGTTATAAAAGCCATCTTTGTTCCCTTTCGTGGGAACTATCGACGCTGCGTGGTAACGCATTGGGAACCTTCTGCGTGATGTCGTCACTGAAGCACTCATGTATCTAGCCAATCGCGAAGCGAGACGTCAGACAGGTGACGTCACGGACCAGGAAACTATAAAGCACACTCGGATGCAGAGCACGCCAGCTTCTGTGTCTTCAGCAAGCGCTCTGTTATCTTGTGTGTCTTATTTGGTGTTGTTTGTCCTGCTTATTTTGGAAAACATTATCTCTTCGTCTGAGGACAAGAGTATTATTGTGCACCACATATATATATATATATATATATATATATATATATATATATATATATATATATATATATATATATATATATAGTGAATAAGACATGAGTGAAATGGCAGAAGGCAGACAATTCAAAAAGTGTGTTCACCCATGTACACAATATATTCCAGATGGGGACCATCACGAGATGTGTGTTGTCTGCCTGGGGGTTGAGCATGCACAGGCAGCTCTTGAGGGGGCTGTTTGTGTTCATTGCGAGAAGCTCACCCTCAGAGTTTTAAGAGGGGGTCATTCATTCGTGGGGTTCGCAAATGGAGCTGGCAGAGGGGGTTGAGACGGGCCCAGCCTTATCTCGCCCTTTACCTGCCAGCCCCAGTGCCTCTTCTCAGGCGGCGGAAGCACGCGTAGCGGTTTCTTCCCCCCAGAGAGAGGCACCAGCGCTTCATCTCTCTTGATGGAGGTTGATGTGATGAGCGTGGCAGAAGAGGAACCGCCATCCTCTTCCCCAGCACATGAGGAGCTCCTGGAGGTAGTGACCAGGGCTTTGGCCAAATTAAAAATTGACTGGCCAGCAGAGCGGGCAGATACTAGACCATCTAGTATCTCGGTCACTACCCCAGTGTTGGGGTTTGCCCTTCTTTCGGACCTCCACACCGAGGTCTCGAGGTCTTGGAAGAAGCCGGCATCATATCGCATCTTCAGCCCCCAGACCTCAATGTATAGTAACATCGTGGGGCTGAAGCAGCAAGGCTATGCGGCGATGCCTCGGGTGGAAGAGACGCTTGCGGGCTATCTCTCCCCCGAGTCTGCATCGTCGCTGAAAACCCCGACGTTGCCCACCAAGCCTGATGTAGTTTTTAATGGCTTGGTGGGCAACATCGGGGTTTTCAGCGACGATTCAAGGCTTATGCGGCAGCAGGTCAGGCGGCGGCATGTCTACATACCATGTCGCTCCTACAGGCATATCAAGCCGACCTGCTGGGGGAAGTGGAAAATAGCGGGTAGTCATGCTCTATGGCAGCGTTGGTGGCTACGGAGAGGCACTTGTGGCTGAACCTCTCGGACATAAGGGAGCGTGACAAAGCCTCCCTTATGGACGCGCTGCTGTATCCTGCGGGCCTCTTCGGCGACGCCATTACAACAGTCGTCGAGAGGTTCCAGGAGGCTAAGAAACAATCTGCGGCGTTCCAGAGGTTCATCCCCCGCAAACCAAGAATCCCTCCCCCCGAGGCTGATGAGCGGGATCAGCCTCGGCCGTCGACGAGCTCCTCAGCGCACCACAGAGCGCAACAAAAAATCAGCGTGGCCGCCCGTGCTCCCCCGCAGAGAGCTTGGGGATCAGGTCGGCCCGCTCAGCTGAAGCCTTCTAGGGGCAGAACGGACCTGCGCGCCGTTATCCTGGCCCGGAAGGCTTCGAAGCGGTCCTGATGTCTGTGGGTCAGGAACCGTTGAGGGCGGCCCCCTCCGAAGGGAGCCGGCGAAAAATACATCTAACAGCCGCTCCCCTTCGGCACCCTCAGGGGATCGTTATGCCAACCCTGCCACCCAGTGTGCGTCAGGGCGCAGTGGTCTCCACCGACCCTCCGAGGAGGGCCGGCCACTTGATTCGATTGTTCTCTCTTCAGAGTGTCGAATCAGGTGCTCAAAAAACACCAGAGGCCAGTCTCGAGAGACTGGTTCCCTTAGTAAATTTTCTGGTAGAATGGAAACTTCTTCCGAATATCTCAAAATGGGTGCTGCTCACTATAAAAAAGGGTTACAAAATCCAGTTCGGGTCTTGCCCGCACCGATTCAACGGGGTTCTTCCCACAGTGGTAACCCCCGAGCAGTCTCTGGTTATGGAACAAGAAGTTGCGACACTTTTGCGAAAAGGAGCTATAGAAAGGGTTCCTCCTCCCAGCAATCAGTCAGGGTTCTACAGCCGTTACTTCATTGTTCCAAAGAAGGATGGAGGTCTATGACCTATCATAGATTTACGTGTGCTAAATCGCTCAATACAAAAGCTCAAGTTCAAGATGCTGACACTCAAACAGATTATACCACAGATCAGGTCCGAGGACTGGTTTGTGCCAATAGACCTGAAAGATACGTACTTTCATGTGTCCATCCATCCCTCTCACAGGAAGTTCCTCAGGTTTGCTTTCGGGGGCGAAGCTTACCAGTATAGGGTTCTTCCGTTTGGCCTATCATTATCACCCCGCACATTCACGAAATGCGTGGACGCAGCTCTGGCTCCGCTGAGGATCCAGGGCATTCGCATACTGAATTACATCGACGATTGGTTGATTCTAGCTCAGTCAGAGCAACTAGCAGTTCAGCATCGAGATGCTGTTCTGTCCCATATGAAGAGGCTTGGTCTGAGGCTCATTGCCAAAAAGAGTGTGCTAGTTCCAGCTCAATCCACCAACTATCTGGGTGTAGTGTGGGACTCCACCACGATGCGGGCACATTTGTCTCCCGCTCGGGTGAGTGCCATTCTTATGGCTATGAAAGGGGTGAAGTTAGGCCAGTCACTCACAGTAAAACAGTTCCAGAAACTGCTGGGTCTGATGGCAGCTGCGTCCAACGTGATACCTTTTGGCCTTCTGCACATGAGACCCCTACAGTGGTGGCTCAGGACCAGGGGGTTCTCCCCGAAGGGAAATCCCTTTCGCATGATCAACTCAAAACGATGTCTTCGTTCTCTGACCTGTCCCAGGGACCCGTGTTTGGGGCCCCTACTCGTCGAGTAATGCTTATGACGGACTCCTCCCTCACGGGCTGGGGAGCGATCATGAGTGGTCGCTCAGCTCAGGGTCTTTGGGAAGACCATCAGCTCTCTTGGCACATAAATCGGTTAGAGATGATGGCAGTGTTCCTAGCTCTGAAACACTTTCTCCCAGGCCTGAGAGGATACCATGTGTTGGTTCGTACAGACAACACTGCAGTGGTTGCATATATAAATCATCAGGGTGGTCTGCGGTCTCGCCGACTATATTACTTGGCCCGTCAGATCCTCCTGTGGTCCCAAGGGAAGCTGCTCTCGCTGAGGGCAGCTTACATCCCGGGACATCAAAATGTGGGAGCAGATGCCCTGTCGAGGCAGGGGTCAAGGCCCGGGGAGTGGAGACTCCACCCAGAAGTGGTGAGTCTCCTATGGAAAAATTTCGGTCGAGCAGAAGTCGACCTGTTTGCCTCGGGAGAGTCAACCCAGTGTCCGCTCTGGTACTCCCTAACACATCCAGCACCTCTGGGTCTGGATGCTATGGTACAGACGTGGCCGAGGCTGCGCCTGTACGCATTTCCCCCGATCGCCCTGCTCCCGGGAGTTCTGGAAAAAGTACGCCGAGAGGGGGCCAATCTAATACTGGTAGCCCCATTCTGGCCATCCAGGATATGGTTCTCAGACCTAGTGTCTTTACTCAACGGCTCCCCAATGGAGCTTCCTCTCAGACAAGACCTCCTGTCTCAAGTGGGCGGCATGATTATACATCCCCACTCAGAACGACTGAAACTATGGGCTTGGCCTCTGAGGGGGCCGGACTCGTAGATGCTGGTCTCCCAACCGAGGTTGTGGAGACCATTCTTAATTCCAGAGCTCCCGCCACGAGGAAGTTGTATGCCTACAAATGGAATTTGTTTTCTAACTGGTGTAGACACAATAAAATGGACCCTGTCCTTTCTTCTATTAGCTTTGTGCTAAAATTCCTCCAGAAAAAAATTCTCGGAGGGCCTATCTCACTCAACCTTAAAGGTTTATGTTGTAGCAATTTCAGCATATCATGCTCCTCTTGAGGGGAATATCTCGGTAGGTTGAGACCCCCTCGTCACACGCTTCCTCCGTGGCACACTGAGGTTGAGACCTCCAGTGCGCACAAGGGTGCCAACCTGGGACTTGGCTGTGGTCTTACAAGGGTTAGCTGAGTCTCCCTCTGAACCACTAGAGGAGGTTCCTGAGAGGTTCCTCACTCTGAAAACGATTCTTTTATTGGCTATCACTTCTCTGAAGTGGATAGGAGATTTACAAGCACTTTCTGTTGCTCCCTCTTTCCTTGAATTTGCTCCAGGAATGGTGAAAGCATTCCTGTATCCTAAACCGGGGTATGTCCCAAAGGTCCCTACCAATGTCCCAGGCCCCATTGTGCTTCAGTCTTTCTATCCTCCTCCATTTGAATCTGCAGATCAGGAAAAATTGAATCTGTTATGCCCAGTGAGGGCGTTTTTATACTTATGTCCACAGAGCTGCCCTGTGGCGTAAGTCAGATCAGTTGTTTGTCTGTTATGGGTCCCCTAAAAAAGGGGGCCCAGCATCAAAACAGAGAATGAGCAAGTGGGTGGTTGAGGCCATCTCACTTGCATACGAAGCGGCCGGACAGCCCTCTCCCTTGAATGTTCGCGCCCATTCGACCAGGGGTATGGCGGCATCAAAAGCTCTGATGTCAGGAGTCTCCATGAGTGACATATGTGATGCAGCTGGATGGTCATGCCAGCACACATTTATTAAATATTATAACCTTGATGTTGGCTCCACTCCGGGGTCTTCTGTCCTGTCAAGATAACCTTGGCAAGTGCTTGAGCTACGGCTCAGCTGGGATTGCGTTCCCAACGCGTTACCACGCAGCGTCGATAGTTCCCACGAAAGGGAACGTCTCAGGTTACAGATGTAACCCTGGTTCCCTGAGTAGGGAACGAGACGCTGCGTCTCTTGCTGTACCGCTGCACACTTGCGAGTGCTTGCTTCAGACTTACTTAGAAGCTGGCGTGCTCTGCATCCGAGTGTGCTTTATAGTTTCCTGGTCCGTGACGTCACCCGTCTCTGACGTCTCGCTTCGCGATCGGTTAGATACATGAGTGCTTCAGTTACGACATCACGTAGAAGGTTCCCAATGCATTACCACGCAGCGTCTCGTTCCCTAATCAGGGAACCAGGGTTACATCTGTAACCTGAGACGTTCTCTTTATATGGAACACTTTCCTTAAGGTGATTCTGAAAGAAAACGCACTAGGTTTCTACTGTAGCTATATTAACTAACGCAACTTTAACACGCATTTGATTGATAAACCGCGCGCTCTTATGTCAGTGTTGTTAATGGTGTAGTTACTTCAGCAGTTTCCTCGCACATTAAGTTTAATGACATTAAGTTCATAATTTCATTTATCATTCACTGAATTGTGCGCATGCATTTAGACAGCATTATGTGTTTGCTCCGTCCATGCAATAAATGCGCGCCTTGAAACTGCTCAGGTAGGCTAATGTCAAATAACCATTTCCGACTTTTCCACGCAAAAATGGCTTGAACAGTTTGATCAGGACTATTGCTGTCTTAATGGAGAACTGTCATATGCTCATGTGAACAGCAGTGGCCGTCCTGAGGAGAGCTCAAACGTGGACTACGGACTGAGCGTGAGCGCAATCCAGTGAAAGGGTAAAGTGCAGCCGCGCGTATCTGTGAATGAGAGCTGTGAGGGAAGGCGCAAAATGACTCCATCAATTCGCGCATGTAGTAATTTAATGTTTATATATTTTAAAGCACTGAATCACTATAGAATCGTGATTAATCAGATTCTTTGCATTTTACATCGATTATCGACCAAAATGAAGGATTCACAATTCAAAAAACATGTTTCAAGATCGATGCACATGCATCGTCAGGATTTGTAATAGATGCATCGAGAAAATGAGTGAATCGTTACTGTCATGATCACCGTCTGTTCCTGTCAGTTCCTGAACTACATCTCCCATCATCCTCTCTGCCACTCACCTGCACACACTTCACACTAATCACTAATCACAACACCTAGCTGCAGCGCATTACCAGGACTATAAAAGACTCTTACACACATCACCTCATTGCTAGTGATGGGCAGAGCGAGGCTTCGTGAAACACTGAAGCAGTTGAATCAAATATGCCGTGATGATTCGAGGCTTCGAAACAATCTGACACTTGACTCCACGGTGACCCCTAGTGGTCAAAAGAGTGTAAATGCAACAAAACTCAAATTAAACATGCAGTAAAAACACCTTTTACAAATATATTGCAAATGTTTTATTGAAAGTAAAATCTATTAAATGCAATTAACTAATTCTCTAATAAGATTAGGCTACATATAGAGTGACTGTATATCTGTTTTTTTATCAATTTTCAAGGCTTGTTTCTCTGTTCCATGGCTCAAGCTAAACAGGCCAATAAGGGATTAATAACTACCATTATTCATTTTAATTATTCTAATGTCTAATTAAAACATCTACAAATTTATAAAACTGATCAGAGATCAGGTAAAACCCATAGACACTTGTTCAATGCTTCTCAGTGAATCTGCATGATTCATGGGTTAACTTTATCATCGCCCTCTACCGGTGAACCACTGAAATTTCGAACTATTTTGAAATGTTTCGAAACAGTGAGGACGTAATGAAGCCTCGTTTACTAAAATCATGTGACTTTGGCAGTTTGATACACGCTCCGAATCACTGATTCGAAACAAATGATTCATGAAGCTTCGGAGCTTCATGAAGCATGTTTCGAAATCGGCCATCACTACTCATTGCTAGGTCTTGTTTTCTCAGTGTAACATTTCCAAGCGTTTGTCCTGTTTATCCTGTCTGTTCCGGTTCCGGTTCCGGTTCCTGTTTCGGTTCCTGTTTCTGATCCCTGTCTGGTTCTACTGTTCGGTGATTGATAGCTGCCTGCCTTTTGACCACTGCCTGTTCTCTGACTACATTTCTGCCTGTCTCTGATGTTCCTGTTTGCCCCGTTTGACCATGCCTGTACGACCACGCTCAACATTTAATAAAGCTTCGCATATGGATCTCACTCTGAAGTCCCGCCTTCGTTACAGTTACACCCCTTGTTTAGAGTTTTGCAAAAAGCATGCACGAGATTTGCAAATTAAGTCCAACTACATGAACTTGTTTATAGTTTTGCAAAAAGATTGATTTATTTGACAAATATGTTTAGGCCACTGAGTATTTGGTTCAGAGAATGGGATTTAGTGTTTTAGCAATTGAGAAAAACTATAGAGGTTTTGAAGAATTACATGGTAATTTTGTCACTGTCCCTGGAGCAACTGCATCATTTGTTTTTCTGGCCATAGACTTTTTACAATGTACATGTCAGATATATATATAAAAAAATGAGACCAGCACATCTCAGTGCAAGGAGCATAATACACTTCAACAGTAGCCTGTGAAACAGAGAGGTTTGTTTCTTTTAATTTGTTAAACTATCCAGCTATTGCTATTATTACAGTTATAGTGTATTCTGTAGCAAGTACATTATAAAAGCAAACCTTTACTTATATATATATATATATATATATATATATATATATATATATATATATATATATATATATATATATATATATATATAATTATATATATATATATATATATAGTACTAACATTAAATATAATTAAATGTTATGCATACAGAAAGAAGACACACAGATTTCTTTAAGGACTAATTCATCTTATCAATGGGAAACATCAGCTTTGTAAAGGATTTTGTCATAGTCGGCTTTCCTGGACTTCAACCTCATTACTATGGCCTTGTATCAGCACTTCTCATTTTTGTTTATGTGTGTACACTGGTGGGAAATGCTGTATTTTTTGCATTGTTTGTAATGACTAAGAGCCTTCAGAAGCCTGTATATTATTTCATTATAAATCTTGTTGTATGTGATGTATTATTCAGCACCACAACATTACCAAAGATAATTAGCAGGTATTGGTTCCAAGATGGAACCATTTCATTCTTGGGATGCTTTGTTCAGATGTTCTTTGTGCATTATTTAGGCAGCGTTTGTTCACTTGTTCTGGCAATCATTGCTATAGATCGCTATGTAGCAATATGTTACCCACTTCAATATCATAGTATCATGACAAACAGAAATGTAGTCGTTTTGTTCTTTGGCTCTTGGATTTTAGGCTTGTTAGGCCCGTTGGCAATGGTAATTCGAACTTACCCTCTCCCTTATTGTACAGAAAACACAATTATTCACTGTTACTGTGATCATTTTTCCATCACAACATTGGCATGCACAGACAGAACACTATATAGTGTTCCAGCTCTCATCTATGCCTTTGCAATACTGTTGGGACCCTTTGCTCTTATTATTTTCTCATACTGCTCCATATTTGCAGCAGTTATGCGAATTTCAGGTACTCAAGGAAGGATAAAGACTTTCTCCACCTGCAGTCCTCAGCTCATCATAATTGTTCTCTTTTTCATACCCAGGTTATTTAATTATTTATCTGGCAACATTGGTATAAAATTCAGCACTGATTTGCGATTAGTTATTATTATGATGTATAGTCTGCTACCACCCATGATCAACCCGCTTATTTATTGTTTGAGAACAGAAGAGGTAAAAAAGGTATTTAGAAGACATTTTCAAAAGAAACAAATTAGTATTCCTTTACGGTTGCTTTGATGTGCTTTATTTAAATAGGTGGTCAAACTGTTGCCATTGTCTTAAGGTCCTCAACTTTAGATAAAATCCCCTTTTTTTCAAAACATACAAAAACTGAACTGGACTGAATGCCAAGAACAGTAATGTAAGCCTTTTGAAGGTCTCCTGAACTTGAAAAATTGAGTTTTAACTTTCAGAAATGAAGGCATTTTTGGTCCCTTTGGTTCTAACATTATTTACAGTGGTTATAATATATTATGGACAATATGGTAGTTTTGTAATGATAATTTATGAAATAGGTTGGCCTAATGTTTGTATTTAGAATTGTTTGTTAGAATTTTTCACTATGCCTCTAAAAATACATGAATTAATCATATACATAATGTAAATTCATAGAAATGTAAAGAGTATAAAAGGAAAGATAAATGTGAATGATATGCCATATTGTTATGATTCAAGATGAGGTCAAGATTTCCTTGAACACCCCATTTTTATTGCATGTGATGTTCAGTATGTTTGTCATGAAATGGAACATAAAACTCTCCTATAAGTTATTTTATCTTTGTTCCTGTTTATGTTGCAGAGGAAAGTTACTTATTTTGTTGAACCTATTGTATTTGTTGTTTATATTGTTAGTTTAGGAGCTTGTACATGCTCACAAGAAACTTTACCTAAGCGTACCGGAAAATGTGATGTATACAAACCAGAAACAATAATGAGTGATAACACATTTTTCATGCACGGGAAAAGTCGACACAGAAGTTGCAATGATTCATTGGGAATTTATTGTATAACTTAATTTGATTAAAGATTACAGTACAAGGGCACATGGATAAAAAAAAAAAAAAAAAAAAAAAATCAAGTAAATCAGTTATGATTGATAAATACTACAATAATAATTGTTAATTTTGATGTCATGGTGACTTTAAGTTCATGACACGAAAAGCTTGCACTGTCAGCATTCTACTGATAGATAAAGTTGGATGCACTGTGGTGCTCAATCCAACTCTCACACTTATATAATGACAGCATTTGAAACAATATATGATTGACCTTGCCAGTTGTTTAAATAAAATGGTTCCCTATCTGTCAATCACGTTCAACGTTGTGTCAATACTGACAAAGCCGAGCATCTTTTTTAAGGGTTAGTTCACCCAAAAATGAAAATTCTGTCATTAATTACTCACAATTAATTAATTGCACACAAAAAGTATTCTCGTCGCTTCATAACAGTGAGGTTGAACCACTGCAGTCACGTCAACTTTTTTAACAATGTCTTTAGTACCTTTCTGGACCTTGAAAGTGGTGGTTATATTGCTGTCTATGGACGAGTCATATACCTCTTGGATTTCATCAAAAAATATCTTTATTTGTGTTCTGAAGATGAACGAAGGTCTTACAGGTGTGGAACAACATGAGGGTGATTAATTACTGAAAGAATTTTCATTTCTGGGTGAGGATCAGATATCAATAGCTGCATCAGAGAGTGAGCTATTGTCCTCTGGAGAGGCAGATGAAGCTGAGCTTTTCTCTTCTGGGGTGATCGATCACACTGAATCAGATTTAAAGTTGATGGCCAGTAGATCATCCAGTCATCCCCGGTTGGAAGACTGGTTCCTGTGTACGGCTTGCGGTTCACAGCCACGTCCTGCATCAGTGCCTTTCTTCCCGGAAGTGCGCAAGGAGGTTTAGAGGTCATGGAAGGCACCTTTTACTGCTCAAAACTTGCAGATGTGGGATGCTGACAAAGTGCAGTTTCTCGACGCCACCATCTCACAAGGTGGCCTCTTCAGTGACACTGTTGAGGACTTTGTCCAGCAGTTCTAAGCAGTCCAAAAGCAGACAGAGGTCATAAAGCACATCCTGCTCTGGCGTGATACCACCGCCACCAAGCTGCTGCGGGTTGGCCCCCAGTCTGCTCGTTGCCAAGGGGGGAAATTTTCAGGTATGTTGGTTGTCCCTTTGGTGCCACGTGTGCAGAGCCTGGGAGCCTGGGAGACAATTTGACATTGTCTCCCAATTTGCCATTCAGACAATTCGGCTACATGATTTAGTTCACCAGGTGTCCCCACAGGTTCAGCGGTCTGTCGGACTGTCCTATGCATGGAGATTGTGGTCATTCTGGCGAAGGACGCAATAGAGCCTGTCCCTCAAGCCGAGATGAAGTTGGGTTTTACGTACCCAAGGAAGGCGACAGGTTACGGCCAATCTTGGATCTACGAGTTTTGAACCGGGCCCTTCAAAAGACACTCAGAAAGTGACCTGAAGGACACTTACTTCTGTGTCTCGATTCTGCTTCGACACAGACTGTTTCTTCGGTTTGCTTTCGAGGGTTGAGTGTTTCAGTACAAGGTCCTCCCCTTTTGGCTGTCCCCATCTCCTCATGTCTTTACCAAAGTTGCAGAGGCTGCCCTTGCCCCATTAAGGGAAGTGGGTGTGTGCATTCTCAACTTACTCAACGACCTTTCAGCAATGCCTACACAGTCCCAAGATGGACATGGTGCCACAGCACACTCCGTGTGACCATCACACCAATCTGTCGCTGAACTTTCAGCCCTTGGTCACACCTTGCCTTTCTACAGGTCGAACTGTCCTTAGAACAAGTGTCAAGGCATGTTGTTGTTACAACAAATGCCTTCTAAGCAGGCTGGGTCACTGGGGCCCAGTGCAATGGGGACACAGACCTGGTCTCCTGGACGGGGCCCCAACTGCAGTGGCATATCAATTGCTTAGAGTTGCTGGAAGCGCTACTCGCCCTGTGCCGGTTTAGACTACTGCTTCAGGGCAAGCACATGTTGGCCCACACAGACAACACTGTGATGGTTGTGTACATCAACTGCCCAGGCAGGGTACGCTCACGTGGTATGTCAAAACTCCCCCGCCATCTCCTCCTCTGGAGTCAGCAGGGGCTCAGGTCGCTCTACACCATGCACATCATGCAGCCGATGCACTCTCATAGCTCACGCTTCCGGAGAATGGAGACTCCATCCCCAGGAGGTCCAGCTGATCTGGAGTTGATTCGGGGACGCACGTGTAGACTTGTTAATCTCCCAGGAGTCCTCCCATTACCCACTCTTTTACTCCCTGACTAAGGTAATCCCACAGCACAGACACTTTCACACAGAGCTGGCACCGGGGCCTATGCAAAATGCGTTTTCGCCAGTGAGCCTACTTATATAGACACTGTGCAAGGTCATGGAGGACGAGGAGCAGGTCTTGATGGTTGCACCTTACTGGCCCACCCAGACCTGGTTCTCAGACCTGATGCTCCTCACGTCAGCCCCTCCCTGGCAGATTCCCCTGAGGAAGGAGCTTCTTTCTCAGGGATGGGGTACCATATGGCACACGCATCCAGACCTCTAGAACCACCATGTGTAGCTTCTGGACGGGACGCAGAGAACTTAAGTGGCCTACCATTTAGACACTATAACTCAAGAGCTCCCTCTACTAGGTGAGCTTGTGCTTTGAAGTGGAGTCTGTTCACTGAGTGTTGCTTTTCCAGGAGGGAAGACCCCTGGAAATGCTGGATAAGCTCTGTGCTTTTCTTCCTGCAAAAGAGTTTGGAGCAGAAGCAAAAACATATATAGCAATTGGCAGTTTTGACATAATGAGAAAGAGTATATCATATCATATTAAATGCATCTAACAAAAAATTACTTTAATCAATTATCAATTAAAACACAAAAATGTCACAATTTTTATTTAATCTGTTGAACTGATATTCTATGAGCATATGACTACTTTCATTTTGAACCTGTATGCTCATATTTTTATAGACACTCGGTAGGGTAAAAATTCTTGAAGTATGTTTGTTTGTGTTCAGTGAAAACATTTTAGCATATGAATTTGGATTTACATTAGGGTGAGTAAACAAAATTGTCATTTTTAATCATTATATATTCATCATCCTTATTCACAGTAACTGCTGAAGTTGTTCCTCAAAGTCATAATTTTCAGGGTCAGAACTCAATAGCAAAAAAAAGAGAGAGAGTGAGAGAGAGAGAAAAACATTTTGCTTGAATGTATACTTTCTTGACTAAGAATAAAATTACAGGCTAAGAACTGCATGGAATTTTGTCAATGTCCCTGGAGCATCTGTGTCATCAGTGTTTCAGGCCATAGTCTTCATGATTTACATGTCAGATATAAACTAACTGAGTCCAGAACATCTCGGCGTAAGGAGCAGAATGGACTATAATAGTAGTCTGTGAAACAAATGTGGCAGGTTGTTTCTCTTTATTCTTTGTTATTATTTGTTAAACAATCCAGCTATATAGTGTATTTTAGTAGCATGCTAAGTGAAGTATAAAATCAAAACACTTTTAAAAGTGTATTTTTAGAGTTGTAAATATTGTACTAATGTTAAAGTCTACATTTCCTTCATACAGAAGATGAAAAGTCACATTTAGAGATTTCTCTAAGGAGGACTAATATTCATCATGTCAATGCGAAACATCAGCTTTGTAAATGAATTTGTCATAGTTGGCTTTCCTGGACTTCAACCTCATTACCATGGCCTTGTATCAGCACTTCTGTTTTTTGTTTATGTGTGTACATTGGTGGGAAATTCTGTATTTTTTACTCTGTTTGTAATGACTAAGAGCCTTCAGAAGCCTGTGTATTATTTCATTATAAATCTTGTTGTGTGTGATGTACTATTCAGCACCACAACATTACCAAAGATAATTAGCAGGTATTGGTTCCAAGATGAAAGCATTTCGTTCTTGGGTTGCTTTGTTCAGATGTTCTTTGTGCATTATTTAGGCGGTGTCTGTTCATATGTTCTAGCAGTAATGGCTATAGATCGATATGCAGCAATATGTTACCCACTTCAATATCATGGCATCATGACAAACAGAAATGTACTCATTTTGATCATTGGCTCTTGGGTTTTGAGTTTATTAGGACCCTTAATGATAGTCATTCGAGCTTACCCTCTCCCTTATTGTGCAGAAAACACAATTATTCACTGTTACTGTGATCATGTTTCAATTACAACACTGGCATGCACAGACAGAGCACTGTATAGTGTTCCAGCTCTCATCAATGCCCTTGTAGTACTTATGGGGTCCCTTGCTGTTATCGTTTTTTCATACGTTTCCATCTTTGTGGCAGTTATACGAATTTCAAGCACTCGAGGAAAGATGAAGACTTTCTCCACCTGCAGTCCTCAGCTCATCATAATTGCTCTCTATTTTCTACCCAGGTGTTTTATTTATTTGTTTGGCAACACCGGTTTAAAGTTCAGTACTGATTTGCGATTAGTCATTATTATGATGTACAGTCTGTTACCACCCATGATCAACCCCCTCATTTATTGTTTAAGAACAGAAGAGGTAAAAAAGATTTTAAGAAGACAATTTCAAAAGAGGCAAATTGGTATTTCTTTACGTTTATGATCTACTATATATTTATTTTTTTTTTATATTTTATTGGTAACACTTTAAAATAAGGTTCATTAGTTAAACATTAGTTAATGTGTTAAAGGTGCAATATGTAAGAATTTTGCAGTAAAATATCCAAAAACCACTAGGCCAGTGTTATATATTTTGTTCACTTGAGTACTTACAATATCCCAAATGTTTACAACTATTTGTAAATCGTGAGAAAATTGCAATTTTAACCAAGGCTCCAGGACGTGTGAGGAGTCACCTGCGTCATTCCCGCGTTACCCTCGGTTTCTGGTTTTATTTTGTAGAAACCATGGAAACACCAAAGATGCTTTAATATTTACATGTTTTAATAGGCAAGGGAACAACTGTTTTGATATATTTATAGACAGAAACCGAAATATTGTTATATAGCTCAACACGTTTAGTCTTATTGTTTAAATATCATTTTCTTGTTTGTTTGGTTTTTTTTTTGTTTTGTTTTTTTTGTTTTTTGCGAGTACCATGCTTTACCATGCCTCAGAGAAAAACACTATTTTGTGAAGTAGCTAAAGCATAATCAGATGTAGCTTTATTTTTATTAACAGTAATACAGCATTTTCTCCATCATACAATACGTTTTAAAATTAATTGCATGCCATTTATCAACACAAGCCATCCATCATTTAATATGATATTCTAAAATCGATCTAGCTTACTGCAGTGTGCAACAGTGTCTCACAGCAGCTGCTGAAGGAATGTTATAACAGGGCTCCAGACAAAACAATTCATTAAGGAGCCATTGGCTCCTATAGGGGGAAAAAGAGGCACCAAATATTTTTTTAAGAGCCACACAACAATGAACTTAGAATTTTAAAATTACTTATGTTTAGTCATTCTTTTGAGTTTTTAAATCTCCCCTTTACAGTTTCAGCTTTTTCATCTTGTGACTTTTCTGGGAAATGAATATCACTATTTTCACTTTATACTATTATAGTTTTTGTTAATATTTTGAATCCGACTAGATTTTTATATTTTCTGCTTTCATTTTTTTGTTTTATTTATTTATTTAATTTTTTGTTTTATTTGTTGTTGTTTTTAAACATGTCTGTTAGTTTGTATAGATTTTTATTTTAGTATTTTTATTTCAAGCAATAAATTTTTTTTTAATGGTTTTAGTTAACTATAATAACCCTGATGCTAGTAAAATCGTTATATTGAATAATATGTGTCAAATAATGTTCTTAGTCCTTCCTTCCTGAAGCTACAACAGTTTACTTTGAATCAAATGAAACAAATATAAATATATGGAAATAAATATATAAATATATTAAATGTGTGTTTGTGTAACTAAATAACAAACAGGGGCAATTGATATACATACTGCTTGACTTTACTTATTTTAAAAGGTCTGTGCTTTACTTTTCCTGCTCATTCAAGTTCAGATAAGGATTAAAAAATTACGTTGCTACAACCGTTTACAACACAATATAATATAAATAATATAAAGTAAACTTTGTGATAATTGATCAGCATTAGTTCATAAGCAATGGTTGACAAATGTGCGCTAATCATTGAATGCGAGCTGCTCTGAAGAACGCGCAACAGCGCCATCTTTTGACTTTAAAACATGCAGCCCTCACATTTATTTAATGAAATTAATAATAATCACATTAGGAAGTATCGCGATTTGTTTTTCCATCTACAAAATATAAGACGCCTTAAAATGGTTATACTCTTGTTATACTGTTTAAGGCACTGACGACTTTTAATGACCTTAAATTCATCTGATGCGCATGAGCGGTGTGGAATAATGAAAGTGATCAGCATGAGTGATATTAAAAATGGTAAGCACGCGCTGCATTGTGTGTGTATCTGCAGTCTGTAGAGGTAATCTAATGTCAATTAACCATTTCCGACTTTTCCATGCAAAAATGGCTTGAACAGGTCATAATGGAGAACGTCTCGGGTTACAGATGTAACCCTGGTTCCCTGAGTAAGGGAACGAGACGCTGCGTGAAACGCATTGGGAACCTTCTGCGTGATATCGTCATTGAAGCACTCCTGTATCCAACCAATCGTGTAACGAGACGTCAGAGGCGGGTGACGTCACGGACCAGGAAACTATAAAGCATGCCAGGATGCAGAGAACGCTAGCTTCTGTGGAAAATCTGAAGCAAGCACTCGCAAGCATGCAGGGGTACGGCAAGAGACGCAGCGTCTCGTTCCCTTACTCAGGGAACCGGGTTACATCCGTAACCCGAGACGTTCCCTTTCGTGGGAACTATCGACGCTGCGTGAAATGCATTGGGAACGCAATCCCAACTGTGCCGTACTTCAAATGCTTGCTATGTTAGCTCAACAGTCTCGGCGGGGATTTTAGAAACGCCGCAGATTGTTTCTTGGTCTCCTGGAACCTCTCGATGACAGTTGTGACTGCATCACCGAAGAGGCCCGCAGGAGACAGCGGTGCGTCCATAAGGGCAGACTTATCTCTGTCCCTTATGTCGGAGAGGTTCAGTCACAAGTGCCTCTCCATGGCCACCAGGGTTGCCATAGAACGGCCCACTTCTTTAGCCGTCTCCTTGGTGGCACGGAGAGCCAGGTCTGTCGCCATGCGCAGTTCCTGGATGCACCCAAATGTGGCCTCCCCGCTGGTATCAATTTCCCCCAGCACTTCAGCTTGATAAGCTTGCAGCAGCGCCATGGTGTGAAGACACGCTGCTGCCTGCCCTGCTGCCGCATAAGCTTTGCCCACCAAGGAAGATGTAGTCTTAAGGGGCTTGGTGGGCAACGTCGGTGCTTTTAATGACGATGCCGACTCGGGTGAGAGATAGCCCGCGAGCGTCTCTTCAACCCGGGGCATCGCCGCATAACCATACTGTTTCAGCCCCATGATGTTGCTATAGACCGAGGTCTGGGGGCTGAACACTCTGTGTTGGACTGGTCTATTCCATGATCTAGACACCTCAGTGTGTAGATCTGGAAAGAACGGTAAGCACCGATGTGGAGGTAATGACCGCGTGGGGAGAAAGCGCTCATTGAGTTTGCTTTTAGGTCTTACATCTCCCCGCTCTGCTTCTGGCCAGCTAATATTTAATTTGGCAACAGCTCTGGCCACTACCTCCATGAGCTCCTCATCTGCAGAGGAAGAAGATGGCGGTTCCTCTTCCACTGCGTCGACACTCATCACATCAACATCCTCAGATGAAGACAGATGAAGTGCCGATGTCTCTCCCCGAGGGGAAGAAACCGCTAGGCGTGCTTCCACCATGGCAGGAGAGACAGTGGGTCTGGCAGCTAAAGGGAGAGATAGGGCGGGGCCCGTCTCAACCCCCGCTGCCAGATCCATTTGTGAACCCCACGAATGGAGCCTTCGCTCTGCCTTGGCAGCAGCGGGACCCGATCCGCAGGGAACATCAACCGAGGCACCCTCCGCTCTATCAAAGAGTGCCCGGAGAGATCGCAGCACTCTGAGGGCGAGCCTTTCGCAATGCACGCAGACAGCTCCCTCGAGAGCTGCCTGCGCATGCTCAACCCCCAGGCAAACAACACACATATCGTGCGTATCCCCGTCAGGGATAAAGGGAGTGCAGGGATGGACACATTTCCTGAACCGCTTGCTGCTTTCATCCGCCATTTCTTTATATATTTTTGTGTCTTATGAGGTGTATGTATGTATGTATGTATGTTGAAACTCTTGTCCTCAGACAAAGAGAGATAAATCACAAACAATAAGACGCACAACAGCGATCTTAGACACACACACTTGTTGCTGCAGCTCTTGTCCTCAGACGAAGAGTGAAACCAATAATATATATATGGACAGACAACAATAAATAAGACACACGGGATAACATAGAGTGCTTGCTGTAGATAACAGAAGCTAGCGTTCTCTGCATCCGGGCATGCTTTATAGTTTCCTGGTCCGTGACATCACCCGCCTCTGACGTCTCGTTACACGATTGGTTGGATACAGGAGTGCTTCAATGACGATATCACGCAGAAGGTTCCCAATGCGTTTCACGCAGCATCAATAGTTCCCACGAAAGGGAACTGTCATATGCTCATGTGAACAGCAGTGGCCGTCCTGAGGAGAGCTCAAACGTGGACTACGACTGAGCGTGAGCACAATCCAGTGAAAGGGTAAAGTGCAGCCGCGCGTATCTGTGAATGAGAGCTGTGAGGGAAGGCGCAAAATGACTCCATCAATTTGCGCATGTAGTAATTTAATGTTTATATAGTTTAAAGCACTGAATCACTATAGAATCGCGATTAATCAGATTCTTTGCATTTTACATCGATTATCGACCAAAATGAAGGATTCACGATTCAAAAAACATGTTTCAAAATCGATGCATATGCATAGTCAGGATTTGTAATCGATGCATCGAGAAAACGAGTGAATCGTTACACCCCTTGTTTAGAGTTTTGCAAAAAGATTGATTTATTTTAAAAAAATTTGTTTAGGCCACTGAGTATTTGGTTCAGAGAATGGGATTTAGTGTTTTAGCAATTGAGAAAAACTATAGAGGTTTAGAAAAATTACATGGTAATTTTGTCACTGTCCCTGGAGCAACTACATCATTTGTTTTTCTGGCCATAGGCTTTTTACAATGTACATGTCAGATATATATATAAAAAAATGAGACCAGCACATCTCAGTACAAGGAGCATAATACACTTCAACAGTAGCCTGTGAAACAGAGAGGTTTGTTTCTTTTATATTCGTTAAACTATCCAGCTATTGCTATTATTACAGTTATAGTGTATTCTGTAGCAAGTACATTATAAAATCAAAACTATATATATATATATATATATATATATATATATATATATACAAAAAAAAATATATATATATATATATTGAACTAACATTAAATGATAAATTTTATGCATACAGAAAGAAGACACATATATTTCTTTAAGGACTAATTCATCTTATCAATGGGAAACATCAGCTTTGTAAAGGATTTTGTCATAGTCGGCTTTCCTGGACTTCAACCTCATTACTATGGCCTTGTATCAGCACTTCTCTTTTTTGTTTATGTGTGTACACTGGTGGGAAATGCTGTATTTTTTGCATTGTTTGTAATGACTAAGAGCCTTCAGAAGCCTGTATATTATTTCATTATAAATCTTGTTGTATGTGATGTATTATTCAGCACCACAACATTACCAAAGATAATTAGCAGGTATTGGTTCCAAGATGGAACCATTTCATTCTTGGGTTGCTTTGTTCAGATGTTCTTTGTGCATTATTTAGGCAGCGTTTGTTCACTTGTTCTGGCAGTAATTGCTATAGATCGCTATGTAGCAATATGTTACCCACTTCAATATCATAGTATCATGACAAACAGAAATGTAGCCGTTCTGTTCTTTGGCTCTTGGATTTTAGGCTTGTTAGGCCCGTTGGCAATGGTAATTCGAACTTACCCTCTCCCTTATTGTACAGAAAACACAATTATTCACTGTTACTGTGATCATTTTTCCATCACAACATTGGCATGCACAGACAGAACACTATATAGGGTTCCAGCTCTCATCTATGCTTTTGCAATACTGTTGGGACCCTTTGCTCTTATTATTTTCTCATACTGCTCCATATTTGCAGCAGTTATGCGAATTTCAGGTACTCAAGGAAGGATGAAGACTTTCTCCACCTGCAGTCCTCAGCTCATCATAATTGTTCTCTTTTTCATACCCAGGTTATTTAATTATTTATCTGGCAACATTGGTATACAATTCAGCACTGATTTTCGATTAGTTATTATTATGATGTATAGTCTGCTACCACCCATGATCAACCCGCTTATTTATTGTTTGAGAACAGAAGAGGTAAAAAAGGTATTTAGAAGACATTTTCAAAAGAAACAAATTAGTATTCCTTTACGGTTGCTCTGATGTGCTATTGTCTAAAGGTCCACAACTTTAGATAATATCCCCTTTTTTTCAAAACATACAAAAAAAAAATCCAGTAGGTGTTGAACTGGACTGAATGCCAAGAACAGTAATGTAAGCCTTTTGAAGGTCTCCTGAACTTGAAAAAATTATTTTCAACTTTCAGAAATGAAGACATTTTTGGTCCCTTTGGTTCTATCATTATTTACAGTGGTTATAATATATTATGGACAATATGGTAGTTTTGTAATGATAATTTATGAAATAGGTTGGCCTAATGTTTGTATTTAGAATCGTTTGTTAGAATTTTTCACTATGCCTCTAAAAATACATGAATTAATCATATACATAATGTAAATTCATAGAAATGTAAAGAGTATAAAAGGAAAGATAAATGTGAATGATATGCCATATTGTTATGATTCAAGATGAGGTCAAGATTTCCTTGAACACCCCGTTTTTATTGCATGTGATGTTCAGTATGTTTGTCATGAAATGGAACATAAAACTCTCCTATAAGTTATTTTATCTTTGTTCCTGTTTATGTTGCAGAGGAAAGTTACTTATTTTGTTGAACCTATTGTATTTGTTGTTTATATTGTTAGTTTAGGAACTTGTACATGCTCACAAGAAACTTTACCTAAGCGTACCGGAAAATGTGATGTATACAAACCAGAAACAATAATGAGTGATAACACGTTTTCCATGCACGGGAAAAGTCGACACAGAAGTTGCAATGGTCTTTTCTTCCATATAGTGAGTATTATATCCCAGTGAAACGGCTTCTTGAACAAGAAAAAGTATAGGGTGGAATGATTTTGTCCATTGGGAATTTATTGGATAATTTAATTTGATTAAAGATTACAGTACAAGGGCACATGGATTCAAAAACAAATCAAGTAAATCAGTTATGATTGATAAATACTGCAATAATAATTGTTCACTTTGATGTCATGGTGATTTTAAGTTCATGACACGAAAAGCTTGCACTGTCAGCATTCTACTGATAGATAAAGTTGGATGCACTGTGGTGCTCAATCCAACTCTCACACTTAGGCAGATAATGACAGCATTTGAAATAATATATGATTGACCTTGCCAGTTGTTTAAATAAAATGGTTCCCTATCTGTCAATCACGTTCAACGTTGTGTTAATACTGACAAAGCTGAGCATGTTTTAAAAGGGTTAGTTCACCCAAAAATGAAAATTCTGTCATTAATTACTCACAATTAATTAATTGCACACAAAAAGTATTCTCGTCACTTCATAACAGTGAGGTTGAACCACTGCAGTCACGTCAACTTTTTTAACAATGTCTTTAGTACCTTTCTGGACCTTGAAAGTGGTGGTTATATTGCTGTCTATGGACGAGTCATATACCTCTTGGATTTCATCAAAAAATATCTTTATTTGTGTTCTGAAGATGAACGAAGGTCTTACAGGTGTGGAACAACATGAGGATGAGTAATTACTGAAAGAATTTTCATTTCTGGGTGATGATCAGATATCGATAGCTGCATCAGAGAGTGAGCTATTGTCCTCTGGAGAGGCAGATGAAGCTGAGCTTTTCTCTTCCGGGGTGATCGATCACACTGAATCAGATTTAAAGTTGATGGCCAGTAGATCATCCAGTCATCCCCGGTTGGATGACTGGTTCCTGTGTACGGCTTGCGGTTCACAGCCACGTCCTGCCTCAGTGCATTTCTTCCCGGAAGTGCGCAAGGAGGTTTAGAGGTCATGGAAGGCCCCTTTACTGCTCAAAACTTGCAGATGTGGGATGCTGACAAAGTGCAGTTTCTCGACGCCACCATCTCACAAGGTGGCTTCTTCAGTGACACTGTTGAGGACTTTGTCCAGCAGTTCTAAGCAGTCCAAAAGCAGACAGAGGTCATAAAGCACATCCTGCTCTGTCGTGATACCACCGCCACCAAGCTGCTGCGGGTTGGCCCCCAGTCTGCTCGTTGCCAAGGGGGGAAATTTTCAGGTATGTTGGTTGTCCCTTTGGTGCCACGTGTGCAGAGCCTGGGAGCCTGGGAGACAATTTGACATTGTATCCCAATTTGCCATTCAGACAATTCGGCTACATGATTTAGTTCACCAGGTGTCCCCACAGGTTCAGCGGTCTGTCGGACTGTCCTATGCATGGAGATTGTGGTCATTCTGGCGAAGGACGCAATAGAGCCTGTCCCTCAAGCCGAGATGAAGTTGGGTTTTACGTACCCAAGGAAGGCGACAGGTTACGGCCAATCTTGGATATACGAGTTTTGAACCGGGCCCTTCAAAAGACACTCAGAAAGTGACCTGAAGGACACTTACTTCTGTGTCTCGATTCTGCTTCGACACAGACTGTTTCTTCGGTTTGCTTTCGAGGGTTGAGTGTTTCAGTACAAGGTCCTCCCCTTTTGGCTGTCCCCATCTCCTCATGTCTTTACCAAAGTTGCAGAGGCTGCCCTTGCCCCATTAAGGGAAGTGGGTGTGTGCATTCTCAACTAACTCAACGACCTTTCAGCAATGCCTACACAGTCCCAAGATGGACATGGTGCCACAGCACACTCCGTGTGACCATCACACCAATCTGTCGCTGAACTTTCAGCCCTTGGTCACACCTTGCCTTTCTACAGGTCGAACTGTCCTTAGAACAAGTGTCCAGGCATGTTGTTGTTACAACAAATGCCTTCTAAGCAGGCTGGGTCACTGTATGCAATGGGGACACAGACCTGGTCTCCTGGACGGGGCCTCAACTGCAGTGGCATATCAATTGCTTAGAGTTGCTGGAAGCGCTACTCGCCCTGTGCCGGTTTAGACTACTGCTTCAGGGCAAGCACATGTTGGCCCACACAGACAACACTGTGATGGTTGTGTACATCAACTGCCCAGGCAGGGTACGCTCACGTGGTATGTCAAAACTCCCCCGCCATCTCCTCCTCTGGAGTCAGCAGGGGCTCAGGTCGCTCCACACCATGCACATCATGCAGCCGATGCACTCTCATAGCGCACGCTTCCGGAGAATGGAGACTCCATCCCCAGGAGGTCCAGCTGATCTGGAGTTGATTCGGGGACGCACGTGTAGACTTGTTAATCTCCCAGGAGTCCTCCCATTACCCACTCTTTTACTCCCTGACTAAGGTAATCCCGCAGCACAGACACTTTCACACAGAGCTGGCACCGGGGCCTATGCAAAATGCGTTTTCGCCGGTGAGCCTACTTATACAGACACTGTGCAAGGTCATGGAGGACGAGGAGCAGGTCTTGATGGTTGCACCTTACTGGCCCACCCAGACCTGGTTCTCAGACCTGATGCTCCTCACGTCAGCCCCTCCCTGGCAGATTCCCCTGATGAAGGACCTTTATTTCATTATAAATCTTGTTGTGTGTGATGTACTATTCAGCACCACAACATTACCAAAGATAATTTGCAGGTATTGGTTCCAAGATGAAAGCATTTTGTTCTTGGGTTGCTTTGTTCAGATGTTCTTTGTGCATTATTTAGGCGGTGTCTGTTCATATGTTCTAGCAGTAATGGCTATAGATCGATATGCAGCAATATGTTACCCACTTCAATATCATGGCATCATGATAAACAGAAATGTACTCATTTTGATCCTTGGCTCTTGGGTTTTGAGTTTAGTAGGACCCTTAATGATAGTCATTCGAGCTTACCCTCTCCCTTATTGTGCAGAAAACACAATTATTCACTGTTACTGTGATCATGTTTCAATTACAACACTGGCATGCACAAACAGAGCACTGTATAGTGTTCCAGCTCTCATTTATGCCGTTGTAGTACTGATGGGGTCCTTCGCTATTACTGTTTTCTCATACTGCTCCATATTTGTAGCAGTTATGCGAATTTCAAGCACTCGAGGAAGGATGAAGACTTTCTCCACCTGCAGTCCTCAGCTCATCATAATTGTTCTCTATTTTCTACCCAGGTGTTTTATTTATTTGTTTGACAACATTGGTATAAAGTTCAGTACTGATCTGCGTTTAGTCCTTGATATGATGTACACTCTTTTACCACCCATGATCAACTCCCTCATTTATTGTTTAAGAACAGAAGAGGTAAAAACGGTTTTAAGGAGCCTACTTCAAAATAAACAAATTGGTATTCCTTAACAGTTGCTCTAATATGTTTTATCACTTGAGCTGGACAAACTGTAGTCAAACTAATATTAATCCTTATATTAACATAAAACAGATTCCAGTGTTGGATATCAATTTGATTGATTTCTTATTTGCATTTGACATTAATTACATAAGCATTAATAATAATTGTGACAATTAAATTGATTCAGAAAAAAAGTATGAACATGATTAATATATGGCTTGCTGTGGAAGATCATGCATTTGTTTATGGAGATTGGAGGATTTCATGGAACATTCAGTGATTTTGTCAGAAGGATCTGAATAGTCTGACTGAAGATGAATTGTGTGATAGCGCACTCATTAAAGCTAATTAAAATCAAGTTGTTTATTTAAAGCAATTTAATTTAAAACTGTTTTGGCCTCAGCTTAGTCTCAAACATGAACTACTCATCAAATTCTCCTAAGAAATTTGTATCTCAGCTATATGCTACTTCATAGCTCTTATTGTAGACCAGTGGTTCCCAACCACATTCCTGGAGGCCTACCAACACTGCACATTGTCTCCTCAATCAAACACACCTGATTAAGGTTATCAGCTCATTAGTAGTGTCTCAAATATCTAAACTGGGTGTGTCAGACAAAGGAGACATGCAAAATGCGCAGTGTTGGTGGGCCTCCAGGAATGTGGTTGGGAACCACTGCTGTAGGCTATGTCAACAATTGAGGTCACTTAATAGTAGCATGCCCCCCAAAATTTTGTAGGGATTATTTCAAACCATAGCTTGACACAAGTATGTCAGTTTTGTCAAAGAAATCAAACTGTTTTCATGAAAAAATATAATCATCATGCTGTAATGAGACAGGAGAAACTCTAAACAACACGTCACCCTGTAGGAGGTGTCATTAGTTTCAAAAGTGATGATAAACGGTGTCTTTGTCATTGTCAGATGGATGCACAGAGAGAAAGATGTTTTTATATGTCATACCAATGGCATACATGGCAGATTCTTTTTTGTTTTGTGTATTAATACAATTAGTGAATTAGTGAAGTCTGGTGGACAGATCCCATTAAACTCAATTTATTACATTATGCTATTCATATCTAAATAGTTTCCATGGAGGTATGTATGTGAATTATAGCTTATCAATATAATCTGTACTTTATAAAGAGAATAATTGTACAAAATGTTTGTATGTTGTTTAATTTTGCCTTGACAGTCAAATGCTTGTGTAATTGTCAATGTAAAAATTGTATTTTTTACATTCTTGTTGTATGAGGTAATTGTGAAGCTGTATAGAGTCATGACCTATACCAATATCACTGTCTTTACCGAATTCTACCTGCTGGGATTTCCAGGACTCCATCCTCAGTATCATGGAGCTGTAGGAACCCTTTTGTTCTTTGTCTATTTGACACTGGCAGGAGGAAATATCTTTATTATTGCATTCATTGCTTATGAGAGAAGCCTTCAGAAACCCACCTATTTAATCTTCTGTAATCTTGCTGTGTGTGATCTTGCTTTTGGAACTGCAACGCTGCCTAAAGCCATTGCAAAATACTTTTTCAATAGCAGTGATATATCATTTTATAGTTGTTTTGTGCAGATGTTTTTTGTTCACTACTTAGGGAGTATTAACTCTTTCCTAATGCTATTAATGGCCATTGATCGGTTTGTTGCAGTTTGTAACCCACTGAGATACTGTGTCCTTATTACAAACAAAACAATTTTTTTGGCATGTGCTGCGCTTTGGGCAATCTGTATATCGTGGATGTCAGTCATTGTTTTTCATGCCTTCAGTGAGCCCTTCTGCAGTTCTAATGTAATAACCCAAAATTACTGTGACCAAAATTCAATAATTAAACTGTCTTGTGGAGATGTAAGGCAAAAACATTTTTTTTCATTTTCATGTGCTATGTTTGTTCTTTTGGGCCCATTAATATTTATTATATTTTCTTTTATTGCCATCATCACATCTGTTTTCAAAATCTCAGACATTCAGGCCCGATATAAAACATTCTCAACTTGCACTCCTCAGCTTCTTATCATTTGTCTGTACTATGTGCCCAGATGTGTTGTTTATGTGCATGATGTGACAATTGCAATCTCACCTGGCATCCGGGTTTTGTTAATTATGTGGTACAGTCTGCTCCCACCTGTTGTCAATCCGATGATATACTGCTTCAGAACCAAAGAGATCAAAGATGCATTAAAGAAAAAAATTAGAGATAGGAAAGTGCTTATGCAGATATGAATGGAGAATATATATATATATATATATATATATATATATATATATATATATATATATATTACTTTACAGTTTTTTTTCAACTTCACACAAAACCACACACCAAGTCTGCAAAGCCATTCACTACTTCTCGGCCTTTGACTTGGTTTCATGAAACACTTTTTGCAAAACACAACACACCATTCTCTATGAAACACACAAAAATCTAACAGGAAGTATTTTAATTTCATTTTTCAAACACGGCCATTGTTTCTGTCCAACTATACATGGTTGATGTATTTCTTTTCTTTCGTACTGTGTAATGCTGTATTCACAACCACAAATGCTTACAGTAAAAAAGAAAGAAAAAAAGTGTGCTTTCAATCTTGCTTTCGTGTTTACCATGAATTTTTCATGGTAAAACAGTAAAAGTAGCTACTAAATGTATAAAATATGTGGTCCTGTCTCAGAGGTCTCAACCTTCTTGACAGTTTCTAAGAATTAAAATAAAGTCATAATTTTTATATAATGTGAATTGTATGCATCCTGTTATTGTAGTAGCTGTAGTATTAGACAGATTAGACAGCTTCAATATTTGACCACTATCAATCAATAGTTATTGAAAAACAAACCTCTACATTCAGTTGCGTTTGCCCTCAGTTCTTTTTGATCATAGTGCATACACATACAAACCTTTAGTCCAAAAAGCGTGCACATTTGGAGAAATATGTAGCCTATTCACACATTTACCTCATATTTCATTAGATAGAATAGAACTAGGGCCATAAGCAGGGTTTGTAAATTCCCAAGGTCACAAAATGTAGTTTGGCAGGGGGGTTCGGGTACATACTCCCCTGCAATGCATATTTCCCTGGTGTACATAAGTGCATTTTAAGACTAAATTGAATAATATTATCTTTAAAACATCACAACAAATACATACATGCTTTAATCGCAATTTTGGTCATTTCATGACTTAATTTACAAAAGAACAATGATGGTTCATGGTCGTAGTTTCTTTTGCGCTTTATTTACAATGAAGTTATATACAGCGCGCCACTGCATTTGTGCATTCAATTCTTGAATGTGCGCCGCGAGCATAGTATAACAGCTGATTGGACAGATATGTTCATTTTTTTACTGACATAGCCTGACAACATCTCATCTGACTGTAATTCACTGTTGTTCAACTGAAGCTCCCTTCACCTGTACCATTTCCGCGCTCGTTTGACTTGTGCCTGGCGCTGAGGCGAAGTTGAAATGCTCGTCTGAGAAGTATCCTGTTTGTTGTGGTCATAAAGAGACGGTTCTGCGTCTATATAAACGCAAATATAGTTGAGAAAAAAAGAGAAAAAAGGTGGCCAAGCTTAGGCCAATAGTGGCCACGACCTTACGGTGATGGTAAAATTATGTGTTTACTCAATACATTTATGTCAGTTTATTATATACAGTATCTGCATTAGGTAACAATAGAGTGAGTTTTTGAGCAGAAACGTATTAATATCATACTGTCACTCATGAAATAGATTAGTGCGTGTTGACTTTCTGAAAAGCTCTGCATGGATTGAGGCGTGTGAAACAGGATCACGAATCCTGGACGGTCTCTAAGCGGGACCGTTAACAGTTAAAGTCCATTTCTGATTACATTGTTGTTTGTATTGACATGTTGCAGCATTTTACTTGGCGATGTTTTTAATCGCACCCTGTGTATCTATCTATCTATCTATCTATCTATCTATCTATCTATCTATCTATCTATCTATCTCTCTTTATATATATATATATATATATATATATATATATATATATATAAAGTAATGCACTTTTTTTTAAGCTTAAACAAAAACAAATAGTTGTGGCCTAATGGTTAGAATCAAGGGTTTGAGTCTCAGTACTGGCAGGAAATGTAGGTGTGGGGAGTGAATAAACATTACATACAAACGAGGTGCTCTTGAGCAAGGCACCTAACCCCCAGTCACTCCCCAAACACTGCAGCAAAAATGGCTGCCCACTGTTCCGGGTGTGTGTTCATGGTGGTTCACTTGGATTGGTGAAATGCAGAGCATAAATTCCGAGAATGAGACACTTCAACTTTCAATAAAACGGCTTTAAAAAAAATAAAAATAATTAATGGACTATATGCACGGGTTACTTCCTGGTTGTCGTTAAGCCAGCTCGGGCACTTCCGGTGAACTGTTAGCTGTTCATTCTGTAGTCGTTGTACATCGACACAAAACCATCTATGGTTGACTTTTTAATGTTGTATTTATATTTTAATGCAGTTATTACATTTACCTAATTTGCCAATAAACCAGTTTTATTGATTGCAATAAAGACGAAGCTATTGGGACTATTTAAAAATGCCCTGTCTGTAATTAGACACGCACACACATTTTTTCCCCAGCACTTCAAATGTTATTTTTAATGTGATGACCACAAGCATTATTTGTTCATCCTTCTGAGATTGTCCCCATTGTAAAACCGAACGTTTAAAATGTAGGAAATTTAACATTTGATAGAAAACACTTATTTAAAAATAAAAAAAGACAGTAATTAGCACTTTAACCAGCAGGTGGCGGCAAAGTAGCATTTATTTGCGCACATATCAGCCATTTCCTCTAAACGTTTTTCACTTCGTTTTTGACTAAATATTAAACATTATAAAATAACTAGGTTTGAAAAAACATTTTGTCAATTATAAGTATGAAATACTCACAAAATCTTATGAAAAACAATAACTTTTATTGTGAATTAATTACACAGAAAGCGAGCACCGCGCTCTCCCTTTGTAATCACAGCAGCTGTCAGTCAGTGCAGCGCAAGATCAATGATTTCAGCACACTTGTGAAAACACACATTTTATTCAATTAATCTAACTAAAGTGCACAATAAATATTTAATTTTTGAAGCTTTTTTCACATAAAAGTGTGAAAACTAATGGTCGAATTGAATTTAGCCGAGGAGGAACATTGAGGTACGTCGTTATTTATTTATTTTCTATGCTGTCTTACGTTTGAATAACTAAATTAATGCTATGCCTGACTATTTAAGTGACTATATTCTGATTATAAACTAAGTATTACACTACTGATGCTCAACACACCAGCAAATGACATCTCACCGGAAGTTTTCGAGCTGGCTTATATTAATGCGGAAGTTCTAAAGAACGATCCGTGCATATAGTCCATTGGTTTTCTCTGAGTAGAATCTGTATTTTTATTTTATTTTATTTTATTTATTTATTTATTTTTTATTTAGTTATTCCTTGCTTGCTGATAGCCTGCTTTATACCAGAGCTTGAACTGAACTTTCATACTAAGAGCTTGAGACTAAACCTTGTAACTAGAGTGTATCCATTGTCAGCAAAACTTCATACAGTAGCCTCACCCTCCTCAATTGTGAATGAAGTCTTCACACATTTTGGAGACTGTGTCTGCTTGTTTGCATTGCAAGGGTAAATAAATAATAATAATAATAATAATAATAAAAATTATTTGAATATACAGCGTATTCTTTATTCAAAACACAATATGTGTAAAGGCTAATGTTTTATGTATTTGAGAAATGGAGAAGAGTGTCTTAGTCTGGTATTTGCAATCTAACCGTAACAGTTTGTCTTTTATAATACAAGCTTTTTGCCAAATATATTAAATGACAATAAAAACTGATCACCCACATAGCTACAATAAACTTTGTAACCTGTAAATTGATAAAAACTTGATGTTATGCACTTACGACTGATTCACCTCTGTGTTAATGCTTCTCATTCACTTGTGGGTGGGTGATGTCATGTGTTGCTGAACTGTTCCATTATGTTGCGTCAGTGGCATTGCTTGTGGCATAAGTTGAAAAATGAACAACTACTCAAGCGCCAATGCAGGTGTCAGCCAATCAGATCACCTTATGCAAATATCCTAGCGCAAACACTAGCCAATTGCATTCATGCAACACCAGAAATATTCAGGAAATATTCTAAGTGGTCAGAATATAATAATATTCTAAATGTGTTTTTAAAAGGAAATGAAGATGTTTGTTGTATAGGCTATATTGTTTCAATGCTGCAATATTTGTTTTGTTATTTAAAGAGCGCGTTCACAAGGTGGACTGCAGGACCCAATGCAACAGAGTGCGGCGCGGGACAAGATTTGATGGGCGCAGGTGGTGAGACACTACTCGAGTGCGGGTTGCAGGAGAATCAAATGATTTGCGGGACGCCCACAAAATAGAAATATCTAAACATAAAATATCTAAAAACTAATAAATTGTTATTCATATATTGCAAAAAAGCAACAAGATCAACTTATATTAAATAAAATAATTTACAGTCGCAATATGCAAGATACTATTTATAACACGTGTTTGCAGTGTTGAGCAATGTAGATAATCACAGACATATCTGTTGATTTTGAAGACGCAATGGAGACGCAACACAATCAGGTGTTTATTTTAGAATCCTCTCACCACTCAAAACGGCTGAGTTTTAGGCAGTGCTGAAATTTGCGTGCTGACGAATCCTGTTATTATAACACGTGAATAGTAAACATTATGAAAGATTCATTGTTCATATATTCATTGTGTTATAACAGTGTCACAGACACGCCAGGTTCCAGCACCCTCCAATCACAGCGCACACCATCCCCTGAGTTCTGATCACCACCACCTGCACCTCATCAGCACACTCATCACCAGCACTACTTAAGACACACTCACACGCAGTCACATTGTCCGGTCTCGTTTGCATCAAAAGAATTACCTGAATGCTTACCTCAAGGACTCCTCTTGCTACTTACCTGTACTCTGGGTTTCCTAGCTCCTCTCCTCGATTCCTATCTGGCGTGAAGTGTTGTCTGAAGTCATCTACTCCATTCAGCAAGTATCATTCTCCATTGTTACTCTGCAAACACAAAGGACTGTGTCATTCTCCATATCACTCGTACATCACCAAAGTGCATCTGCTACTTACCTGTCTGCATCATTATACTCTGCTTGTGTTCAATAAACAACCTGTTATTCCTATCTTCTGTCTCCTGCCTGGTCCTATTGTAACAGTATACCGGACCATAACAGCGGAATATAAGCATGAGTCAACCCGATCCTTTCAAAGAGCTGGTAGATGCTTTTCGCCGCACATTTGCGGTACAACCACCGGTCTCAGACCCACCACCAGCTCCAGCACCCATCATCACTTCCGCATCCACCGCCACTTCTTTCTCTCCTGTGGCGCACTTCAGTCCCATGGCCCAACCGTGTGCGGCGGAGGATTGCAACGGCTTTCTTCTGCAAGTGTCTCTGATTCTGGAGATGCAACCGCACTTATTTCCCACCGAACACTCCAAGGTAGCGTACATTATCTCTCACCTTTCAGGCAAAGCGCTGCAGTGGGCCGATTCTATCTGGTCACAGAAGCATCCAGTAACACAGACATATGCTGGCTTTGTTGAACACTTCAGGGAAGTGTTTGGAAAACCATCTTGGGATTCATCCATTGGTGAGAAGCTTTACAGATTAAAACAAGGAAAGTTGTCTGTTAACGAATATGCTTTGCAATTCAGAACCCTGGCTGCCCGGAGCGGATGGAATGAACAAGCGCTGTTGACGTCATACCGTCAGGGTTTGGATCCTCAAGTGCGATTGCATCTCGCTGTATACGAGGATACCATCGGGCTCGAACGTTTCATCCAGCTGTCTATACGCTTCGCCACTCGTATGCAGTCATGTCTCGAAGAGCACCAGGGTCAGAGTCTCACCAACACCATCCTCTGCCGCCCAGAATCCGTCAGCACTCCAGAACCAGTTCCTGAACCCATGCAAATAGAATCATCACGGTTAAGTTCTGAGGAAAGACAGAGAAGGCTGACCCAGAATCTCTGCCTCTTCTGCGGTTTACCAGGACATGTACTCCCCTCATGTCATATCCGTCCTGCACGTCCCATGGTGAGTGCCATTATTTCAACTCTCCAGACTTCATAGCCACTCACCACGACGATCACACTTACTGCCGCTGATATTTCTCTTCCAGTATGTGCCCTCATCGATTCTGGGTCAGCAGGAAACTTCATCTCATCAGCACACTCATCACCAGCACTACTTAAGACATACTCACACGCAGTCACATTGTCCAGTCTCGTTTGCATCAAAGGACTTACCTCAAGGACTCCTCTTGCTACTTACCTGTACTCCGGGTTTCCTAGCTCCTCTCTTCGATTCCTATCTGGCGTGAAGTGTTGTCTGAAGTCATCTACTCCATTCAGCAAGTATCATTCTCCATTGTTACTCTGCAAACACAAAGGACTGTGTCATTCTCCATATCACTCGTACATCACCAAAGTGCATCTGCTACTCACCTGTCTGCATCATTATACTCTGCTTGTGTTCAATAAACAACCTGTTATTCCTATCTTCTGTCTCCTGCCTGGTCCTACTGTAACAAACAGAGCTTTGTGAGATAGCGATGAACTGAGATGTCAGCTTTTTAGTGATAAAGAGAGCACTCTTTGTGTGCTTTCTGACATATCAATGCATGCAGCAGCTTGCTTTTCGGTTAAAACTAACTGTGGTTTGTGAATGTTGATGCTTTAATAACAAATATTTTATCAGAAGCGTTTATGCTGGGATGTTGTGTGGGTGACACATAACTTAATATTTCATGGATGTATGGACAAAAATGCATATAAGCTACTTTTATGCGGGATTTTGCGGGACGATAGGCCTATATAACATTTTTAATCATTTTAATAATATAATGCTTTGGTGGAATCCGGATTGTCCTGTAGATGGTCTGCTTGTGCACTTTAACTTCACGCACAAGCAGATCCGTTTCCTCACTAGAGAAGCGCTCAGTTTTTCCACTTGCAAATTCTGCCATGTAAATAGCGAATCTGCCATGGCGCAAGTGCAACTGGCTTTTAAAGGGAATGGGAGATGATAGTCTGATTGGTTTATTGCACAGTAAGCCCAAAACACACCCATTAACGGACAACCCTTTTAGACCATGCACCAGGCGTGCAGACCATTTTTCCTATCCTTAAACTAGCAAAAGTGTATTTGTACATGCCCTAAGTGTACTTGCGCTGTGCACTTTAGAATATGTGCTTAGATCGTTAAAATAGGACCCAAAGTATCACAAAGGTATCTCGGTTCTAATAAGTACTGTTAGTGTTTTTTTTTAAGTGTTTTCTTTATTCAAAACATGTTGTGTGTAAAGGGTAATGTTTTATGTATTTGAGGGATGGAGAAGAGTGTCTTTGCCATCTAGAAGAGGGTATTTGCCATCTAATCATAGCCAATAAAGCCTGTCTGTAACACTTCATGTTTTATAACACAAGTTTTCTGCCAAATATATTAAATGACAGTAAAAACTGTGTCCCCACATAGCTACAACAACCTTTGTAACTTGTAAATTGATAAAAACTCGATGCTATGCACTTATGGCTGATTCATGTCAGCGTTAATACTTCTCATTCACTTTAAATGGGTGACGTCATGCGCTGAGTGAATTGTGGGTTCCATTATGTCACGTCACTGGCGTTGCTCACGGCAGAAGTTGAAAAATGAACAACTTCTCAAGCACCAATGAATAAGAATTACGTTTTAGTAGCTCAGAAGTATTTTGTCACTGTCCCTGGAGCAACTGCGTTATTTGTGTTTCAGGCCATGGTCTTTATAATTAGAAAGTCGGGTATAAACAAACCAGCACAGTGTAAAAGGAGCAGAATGCACTTTAACTGTAGCCTGTGAAACAAATGTGGCTGTCAGGTGTAGGGAAGGACGAGGACTCAATGCAGGGAAGAGGGCTTTTTATTAATAATAAAAAATAAAACATAAACACAACAAAAACTACCCCGTGGGGGAAAACAGACTTAACAAAAAACAAGACATGACTTGACTTGACTTGACTTACTAAAAACACCAGGGAAAGTATGACAACGAACCAGCACAGGACTGCAAACACAAGGAGAATAAATAGGAGAGCAAACAAGGCAGGTAACAAGGGAGGACAGGTGGGGCAAATCAACCAATAATGAGGTAACAAGGTGGGCGGGGTCAAGACAATAGACATGAGAGCACATGGCACAAAGAAACACATGACAAGCCATGTGCTCACACCAAAACAAAACAAAGACACAAGCACATGGCCAATGAAGACAAAAGACAAGCCATGTGCTTACACAAGACGAGACATGAACACGTGACTATGAAAACTCATAAGCCACGTGTTCACACAAAACAAGACAACATGAGAGCACGCAGCCCGTGAAACACAGACTGCGTGCTGCACAAGACAACACCACAACATGAAAGCACGCGGCAGGTGGAAATCACCGCATGCTACACAAAACATGAGACAAGAGCGCACGGCAAGTGAACATACACACAAACCGTGCGCTCACAATAAAGACAGGACTGGGAGCGCGAGTGTCCGAATCCCGACACGAAACCGAAACCAAACTAGACACGAGTGCCGGGATCCGAACGCCACGCTCCCAACATGAAACAAGGCACGCAGACAAGAGAGCGCACAGCCCCGAGAACACTCGAGACCGTACGCTCACACAAAAACACGACAAGAACGGGAGTGTCAGAGCTCTGTCACAAAACCAAGAAATAAACAAGACCGAAGTGACAGAACCCTGACACTACCCCCCCTCTAAAGGGACGCCACGAGGGACACAAGACAAACATGACAACATACACGACACAAGACAAAAACACACCACCAAGACAACATGACAGAACATCAAAACACAAAGACAAAGAGGGGAGGGAGGGAGGGGAGCCAAGTCAGTCAACAAAAAAAAACAAACAAAACAGAATGTCTTTAAGGAAACCAGGGAGGGACGGGAGGGTTGAGCCAGGGAGGCTCAGGCAGGTCTGGGGTCCCAGCTGAGGGCCAGGGAGGAGCTGGAGGGACAGACCAGGGCGGGACCGGCGGGACAGACCAGGGCGGGACCGGCGGGACAGACCAGGGCGGGACCGGCGGGACAGACCAGGGCGGGACCGGCGGGACAGACCAGGGGGGCTTCAGCTGGTCTGGGGTCCTGGCTAAGGACCAGGGCGGTACTGGAGGGACCATCCAGGCAGGCTCCAGCAGGGCAGACAGCTTGGCAGGCGCTGGCAGGGCAGACAGCTTGGCAGGCGGCGGCAGGGCAAGGCGCTCGAGTGGCGCTGGCAGGGCAGACCACTTAGCTGGCGCCGGCAGGGCAGACAGCTGGGGTGGCGCCGACAGGGCAGACAGCTGGGGTGGCGCCGGCAGGGCAAGGCGCTCGGGTGGCGCCGGCAGGGCAGACAGCTGGGGTGGCGCCGGCAGGGCAAGGCGCTCGGGTGGCGCCGGCAGGGCAAGGCGCTCGGATGGCGCCGGCGGTGGCGCCGGCAGGGCAGACAGCTGGGGTGGCGCCGGCAGGGCAAGGCGCTCGGGTGGCGCCGGCAGGGCAAGGCGCTCGGGTGGCGCCGGCAGGGCAAGGCGCTCGGGTGGCGCCGGCAGGGCAAGGCGCTTGGGTGGCGCCGGCAGGGCAAGGCGCTTTGGCGGCACAAGAATGGCCTCTGGGGTTGGAGCGGGCTCACGGGTTGGACCGGGCTCTGGAGCGGGCTCTGGAGCGGACTCACGGGCTGGAGCGGGCTCTGGAGTGGCCTACGGGCCATGAGGGACGGAGGAAGCCTTCCTCCTCCTCTTCCTCCTCTTGTGAGGGTGAGGCAGTGGCACTGTGCCTCCCTCCTCTGTGGGTGCTGCAGCTTTTTTGGTCGGCTCTGGGGTGGCCTCCGGGCCTACAGCAAGCTCTGGGGTGGCCTCCGGGCCTGAAGCGGGCTCTGGGGTGGCCTCCGGGCCTGAAGCGGGCTCTGGGGTGGCCTCCGGGCCTGAAGCGGGCTCTGGGGTGGCCTCCGGGCCTGAAGCGGGCTCTGGGGTGGCCTCCGGGCCTGAAGCGGGCTCTGGGGTGGCCTCCGGGCCTGAAGCGGGCTCTGGGGTGGCCTCCGGGCCTGAAGCGGGCTCTGGGGTGGCCTCCGGGCCTGAAGCGGGCTCTGGGGTGGCCTCCGGGCCTGAAGCGGGCTCTGGGTTGGCCTCCGGGCCTGAAGCGGGCTCTGGGGTGGCCTCCGGGCCTACAGCGGGCTCTGGGGTGGCCTCCGGGCCTACAGCGGGCTCTGGGGTGGCCTCCGGGCCTACAGCGGGCTCTGGGGTGGCCTCCGGGCCTACAGCGGGCTCTGGGGTGGCCTCCGGGCCTACAGCGGGCTCTGGGGTGGCCTCCGGGCCTACAGCGGGCTCTGGGATCACCAGACTTGCCGGGTCGGAGGAAGCCTTCTCCTCCTCCGCTTATGTCGGTGAGGCACTGGTATGGAGATAGCTGCCTCTGAGGAAACAGCAGCATTAACAATCGCCTCTGGGGAGACTGCAGCATTCTTTCCCGGGCAAACAAGAAAGTCCACAAAAGCCTCAAAGTTCAGGTGGTCCAGCCCTCTCATTCTCCACCAGTTGAGGGGCTCATCAAGGGCATAATTAAATAGGTCCTTGAGAGCTGGATCGTTGAACCCCAGTCCTTCTGCAGCACCGCTGAACTTGATAGCAAACTCCTTCAAGTCAATCCCCTGTTGACGGAGGGAGCTCAAGTATTTAAACTGGAGAATGCGATCATAGAGAGGGCTAGAGAGAGTGGAGGCCGGTGGATGGCAGAAGCTCTTCTTCCGCTGAGTCCTCATAATGGCTGGTTCGTTCTGTCAGGTGTAGGGAAGGACGAGGACTCAATAATGCAGGGAAGAGGGCTTTTTATTAATAATAAAAAATAAAACATAAACACAACAAAAACTACCCCATGGGGGAAAACAGACTTAACAAAAAACAAGACATGACTTGACTTGACTTGACTTGACTTACTAAAAACACCAGGGAAAGTATGACAACGAACCAGCACAGGACTGCAAACACAAGGAGAATAAATAGGAGAGCAAACAAGGCAGGTAACAAGGGAGGACAGGTGGGGCAAATCAACCAATAATGAGGTAACAAGGTGGGCGGGGTCAAGACAATAGACATGAGAGCACATGGCACAAAGAAACACATGACAAGCCATGTGCTCACACCAAAACAAAACAAAGACACAAGCACATGGCCAATGAAGACAAAAGACAAGCCATGTGCTTACACAAGACGAGACATGAACACGTGACTATGAAAACTCATAAGCCACGTGTTCACACAAAACAAGACAACATGAGAGCACGCAGCCCGTGAAACACAGACTGCGTGCTGCACAAGACAACACCACAACATGAAAGCACGCGGCAGGTGGAAATCACTGCGTGCTACACAAAACATGAGACAAGAGCGCACGGCAAGTGAACATACACACAAACCGTGCGCTCACAATAAAGACAGGACTGGGAGCGCGAGTGTCCGAATCCCGACACGAAACCGAAACCAGACTAGACACCAGTGCCGGGATCCGAACGCCACGCTCCCAACATGAAACAAGGCACGCAGACAAGAGAGCGCACAGCCCCGAGAACACTCGAGACCGTACGCTCACACAAAAACACGACAAGAACGGGAGTGTCAGAGCTCTGTCACAAAACCAAGAAATAAACAAGACCGAAGTGACAGAACCCTGACAGTGGCAGGTTTGATTTTATTCATTCTTTTATTTGTTCAACTATCCTATTGCTATTATTGTGTATTCTATAACCATACGATAACACTTTACAATAAGGTTAATTTGTTAACATTAGATAATGTATTAACTAACATGAACTAACCATGAGCAATACATTTGTTACTGTATGTGTTCATCTTTGTTAATGTTAGTTAATAAAAATACATCAGTACTTTGTTTGTTCATGTTACTTCAGAGTGCATTAACTTTTGTTAACAAATACAACTCTTGATTTTAGTAATGTATTAGTAAATGTTGAAATTAACATTAACAAAGATTAATTAATGCTGTAGAAGTGCAGCTCATTATTAGTTCATGTTAACTAATGTAATCACATTATAAAATCAAAACAAATAACTAATATTAAATATTAAATACTAAATTTTCCTCATACAGAAGATGAAAAGTTTGGACTGATATTCATCATGTCATTGGGAAACATCAGCTTTGTAAGGGATTTCATCATAGTCGGCTTTCCTGGACTTCAGCCTCATTACTATGGCCTTGTATCAGCACTTCTGTTTTTTGTTTATGTGTGTACATTGGTGGGAAATGCTGTATTTTTTACTCTATTTGTAATGACTAAGAACCTGCAGAGGCCTCTGTATTATTTCATTATAAATCTTGTTGTGTGTGATGTATTATTCAGCACCACAATATTACCAAAGATAATTTGCAGGTATTGGTTCCAAGATGAAAGCATTTTGTTCTTGGGTTGCTTTGTTCAGATGTTCTTTGTGCATTATTTAGGCGGTGTCTGTTCAAATGTTCTGGTAGTAATGGCTATAGATCGATATGCAGCAATATGTTACCCACTTCAATATCATAGTTTCATGACAAACAGAAATGTACTCATTTTGATCCTTGGCTCTTGGGTTTTGAGTTTAGTAGGACCCTTAATGATAGTCATTCGAGCTTACCCTCTCCCTTATTGTGCAGAAAACACAATTATTCACTGTTATTGGGATCATGTTTCAATTACAACACTGGCATGCACAAACAGAGCACTGTATAGTGTTCCAGCTCTCATTTATGCCCTTGTAGTACTGATGGGGTCCTTCGCTATTATTGTTTTCTCATACTGCTCCATATTTGCAGCAGTAATGCAAATTTCAAGCACTCGAGGAAGGATGAAGACTTTCTCCACTTGCAGTCCTCAGCTCATCATAATTGCTCTCTATTTTCTACCCAGGTGTTTTATTTATTTGTTTGGCAATATTGGTATAAACTTCAGTACTGATTTGCGATTAGTCATTGTTATGATGTATAACCTACTACCACCCATGATCAACCCCCTCATTTATTGTTTAAGAACAGGAGAGGTAAAAACAATTTTAAGAAGCTTATTTCAAAAGAAACAAACTGGTATTCCTCTACAGTTGCTCTAATGTGCTTTATTGCTTGAGCTGGACAAACTGTAATATTAATCCTCATATTAACATAAAACAGATTCCAGTGTTGGATATCAATTTGATTGGTTTATTATTAACAATTTGCATATTTGACGTTATTCAAATAATCATAAATAATAAATAATCATTGTGACAATTAAATTTATTCAGTTAAAAAGTGTGAACATGATTAAAATATGGCTAGCTATGGAACAAACAATATTCATTTATTTAAAATAAATGATATAATGCATGTTTATAAAAAAATAAAATAAAATAAAAACCTGTGAAGGCATGCTACTATTAAACACCTACAAATTGTATACAAATTGTTCACATATTGAATGGAAAAGCATAAAATCATTTTGCCAAGCAAATTATTTATAATGCACTCATTAAAGCTAATTAAAATCAAGTTGTTTAATTTAAAGCAATATAATTTTAAACTGTTTTGGCCTCGTCTAGTCTCAAACATGAACTGCTCATCAAATTTTTCCAAGAAACTTGTATCTCAGCTATACGCTACTCATAGCTCAATATGTGAACAATTTGTATACAATTTGTAGGTGCTTAATAGTAGCATGCCTTCACACGTTTTGTAGGGATTATGGGGGTTATTTCAAACCATAGCATGACACAAGCATGTCAGTTTTGTCAAAGAAATCCAACTGTTTCCATGAAAAAATATAATCATGCTGTAATGAGACAGGAGAAACTCTAAACAACACGTCACCTTGTGGGAGGTGTCATTAGTTTAAAGAGTGATGATAAACGGTGTCTTTGTCATTGTCAGATGGATGCACAGAGAAAAAGATGTTTCTATGTGTCATACCAATGGCATACATTGCAGATTCTTTTTTTGTTTTGTGCATTAATACAATTGGTGAATTAGTGAATCTTCTCCAGTTTGGTGGTCAGATCCCATCAAACTCAAAATAATGCAAATTTAATAGATTATGCAATTCATATCTAAATGTTTTCCATGGAGGTATGTATATGAATTATAGCTTATCAATATAATCTGGACAGTAATTGTACAAAATGTTTGTATGTTTAATTTTGCCTTGACAGTCAAATGCTTGTGTAATTGTCAATGTCAAATGTCTTTTTATTGTTAAAAAATTGTGAATTTGTTATTGTAAAATTGTTACATTCTTCTTGTGTGAGGTAAGCCGTATAGAGTCATGACCTATACAAATGTCACTGTCTTTACTGAATTCTACCTGCTGGGATTTCCGGGACTCAATCCACAGTATTATGGAGCTGTAGGAACCCTTTTGTTCTTTGTCTATTTGATACTGGCAGGAGGAAATATCTTTATTATTGCATTCATTGCTTATGAGAGAAGCCTTCAGAAACCCACCTATTTAATCTTCTGTAATCTTGCTGTGTGTGATCTTGCTTTTGGAACTGCAACGCTGCCTAAAGCCATTGCAAAATACTTTTTCAATAGCAGTGATATATCATTTTATAGTTGCTTTGTGCAGATGTTTTTTGTTCACTACTTAGGGACTATTATCTCTTTCCTAATGCTATTAATGGCCATTGATCGGTTTATTGCTGTACGTAACCCACTGAGATACTGTGTCCTTATTACAAACAAAACAATTTTTATGGCATGTGCTGCATTTTGGGCAATCAGTATATCGTGGCTGTCAGTCATTGTTTTTCATGCCTTCAGTGAGCCCTTCTGCAGTTCTAACGTAATAACCCAAAATTACTGTGACCAAAATTCAATAATTAAACTGTCTTGTGGAGATGTAAGTCAAAAAAAAATTTTTTCATTTTCATGTGCGATGTTTGTTCTTTTGGGCCCATTAATATTTATTATATTTTCTTTCATTGCCATCATCACATCTGTTTTCAAAATCTCAGACATTCAGGCCCGATATAAAACATTCTCAACTTGCACTCCTCAGCTTCTTATCATTTGTCTGTACTATGTGCCCAGATGTGTTGTTTATGTGCATGATGTGACAATTGCAATCTCACCTGGCATCCGGGTTATGTTAATTATGTGGTACAGTCTGCTCCCACCTGTTGTCAATCCGATTATATACTGCTTCAGAACCAAAGAGATCAAAGATGCATTAAAGAAAAAAATTAGAGATAGGAAAGTGAGTATGCAGATATGAATGGAGTATATATATATATATATATATATATATATATATATATATATATATATATATATATATATAAATTGCTTTAATACAGTAGAGTGCATTGTTTACACTTGCCTTGTTTATGTACTTATATCTCTGTTATTTTGGCTGTGCTAACCTCTTCAATCAGAATCAATGATAAATCATATTTTATTTAATAAAATCTGCAAAATGTAAAAATAATTTTAATTTTCTTGATGTATAAACGAATTTGTTCAATAAGTATATTTTTTTTGCCCTCTATACGAGTATCAAAACAAATAGTCTATTTTTTCATATAAGGTTTGGCAAATGTTAATTTAATGAACTGTAATGATTTTTTTATGTTTGTGTTCACCTGTTATCATTAAGACACTCCAAACCATTTAAAATTGTATGGTTTAGTTATTATTTACATTTATTCCAAAAGGAGAATTTACCTTATTAAAAATAGTACAAAATGTACAAAAAATGTACAGAAATGTTATCTTAAATTTTAACAGTCCATTTAATAAATACAATATAATAAAAGAGAAAGTAATTGTACTCATAGATGAGTGTGAAAATTGAAATGAAATAATCAATATTAAGAACCAATTTCTAATTCTGCCTTGTTATATGCATAAAAATAAATTGTAGGCCTACTGATTCTGTTAATACAGACTATTCTTTTGTCATTTGACACGCATTTACTCTAATAGGTTCAGTAGGTTTAATGAAAACAGTAGGATAACAACATTTTCTTAAACATGACATAAATTCATATTATTTACCACTATTTCTGCTCTGATTCAGACAATGCAGAAAGTGCTGAAATTTGTAGACGAGTGTCACAATTCTCCTGTGTCTTGTATTGTCTGTGTTCAGCTCCTGTGTGTTCCTGTTTGCTTGAGCAAATTCCAAATGGAAGGGAGCATCCCTATGCCCTACTCCCTTCGAAGGGGAATTTATGTAGCTATTTGGAATGCACTTGGCGGATGGAGCAATGTAATTTCTTCGTTATCTTCACCTGGGATGTGCCCATGACAACGCAGCATGGTGTCCATTAGCTGATTAGCTGTTCTTACGACAGAAATTATTGCTGTTAACATAGCTGTTGCAAATAAAGATACATTTATATTTTAAAATATGTTATATTTGTGTGAGAGTGTATTTCTCTGTTCTCAACTTTAAAACTTGCCATCTCATCTTTGGATACTTTGTCCCAAATGGCCCCCTAAACCCTCTCGGTCTTCCTCTGAGTCTTCACTTTCACGACGTAATGGCGCTTTGACTGCCGGGTAAAGTCCCCTGCGTAGCTCAGTCTTGCAGGCTCAGCAGAAGTGCGCATCGAGGGCACATAGCAGAAAGGTAGCGCTCACGAGCACCCTTCTTTAAGCTTAAATGACGAATGGGACACCCTATGGTCTTGTGGACTTAACAGACATGCACACGCAGCGGCCATTGTAAGACCGAAAGTGCACATGATGTGTGCCATTTGGAGAGATGTTCACTCTCGTTTGGAGCACCCCTACAAATGGTGTCCCCTTCTCGAAGTGCCCTTCAAGGGTGCAAAAATGCCGTTTGGAACTTGCCCCTTGCAAGGGTGTAGAATACATGGGGGACAGGGGGGACGTGTCCCCCGCACTTTTAATAAAACATAAATTCATCCCCCACACTTTTTGCACGACCTGTCGTTTTATTCTTAAATAAAATGAGGCGATCTAAACATAGATCACTCACTCTTGTGTAAAAAATGTTTCATTCATACTGGAAGCCAGAGGGCACTCTCTCGCAGAAAGTCCATGCTGATTCCTAACGCTCCGAAGCTTCATTGAACAGTGTTTTGAAATCAGCCATCACTATATAAGTCATTATTTTGTTTTCTTTTTGGCACACCAAAAATATTCTCGTCGCTTTATAATATTAATTTTGAACCACTGTACTCACATGAACTGAGTTAAATATGTTTTTAGTACATTAATAGATCTGAGGGGGGAAATGTCATTGCTGGCTATGCAGGCCTCACTGAGCTATCAGATTTTCATGTCTTGGTTTCAGGACAACTTTAGAGTCGTTAGGCCCGAACTCAAGACAGGAGGGGCTCACGGAGAGTGCCTGCAAATATCCCACTCACTTTACCGAAGCTCAGGCTAGCAATAAGGCGGTTTTTAGCACTAGGGGACGTAAGTCGACAGTCTGGAGTGGTTCAAAGGGAGGGCCATTAAGGCCTCTGAGAACCAAAAGTATTTTTTTGAAAAGTAAATTGGGCAACGAAAGTTGTCTTCTGAGGCGAAGAGTTTGACCTCTGCCCTCCCAAAGACATCCCAAATTTTCTGAACCATGATGGAATGGAGCGACCATTCCTCTGAGGGAAGGTTGTTCTGGAACAACATGTCCGCCCCTTTGTTCAGTACGCCCTGAACATGTGCTGCTCTGAGTGAGAGCAGGTTGTGTTGGGCCCACACTAGGATGGTTTTCGCCAAAGTGAAAAGGGGCTTGGATGAGAGCCTGCCCTGGTGATTTATGAAGGACACCACTGTCATATACCAGCAGGGGTTCATCCAAGGAGCCAGGGTTGCACCGTACACCTGATTCACCTTGAGCGAGCAGCAACCATGCTGCCAGGCTTGGGGTGGGACCCGCGGTTTCAGTCAGAACTGTAGTGGGCACATAGGAAGCAGGCCCAACTGTAGGGCTAGTGATGTTGAGCCCATGAGACCCAGCATAAAGAGCTCTTTGGAAAATTGACCCTTAACCCCAAACACTCTAATTGGCCTAGCAGGAGGGATCTGTGTGCCACTACCTCCGCCTCCGACTGGGCCAGTCATCGAGGTAGTTGAGTATGCGTACCACCTGCCTCAGAGGGAGAGGGCCAAGTCCATGCACTTCGTAAAAGTGTGGGGTGCCAGAGACAGCCCGAACAGAAGGACCATGTATTGATACGCCACCCTTTCAAAGGCGAATCTCAAGATTCGCTGGATTGGTTCGAGCACCAAGTCGCTGTGAGGAACTGTTGTGCACATGAGGGGCGGAAGAGGAAATTTGCTCTCTTTTTGAGAATTTTTGTTTTTAATTATGTCCACTATAACAGCGGTGCACTCCCAGGGCGTTTGAACAGGCTCTGTGCAGGCAGAAAACACTTTTTTTTTTTAGCGCCCAGAACTGAACGGGGCGACGGGAAAACTGAATGAGGCACCTTGGAGGGTGGTCCAGCCGCAGCGGGACTTAGCCTCCTCTTCTTCTTTTTTTGGGCATCAACTTGACTTCTGAGGCGCAGGTTCCAGCACTATCTTGGGCCTGGGTTCCTGACACTTCGGAGGGGGGTGATGCCTACCAGAGCATGAGCACTGTCTGTGCTCTAGCCGTGGTGCAGTGGCTGCTGTGTTGGCGCAGGTTTTGGGCGTCTTGAAGTGGAGGAGCTGGAGCACTTTGGCAAGAAGTGTCGCATGGCCTGGGACGACTTCTGAGTGGCTGTGAAGCGTTCAGCAAACCCATCAACTGCAGGGCTAAAGAGACTAGTGGGGGAGACAGGCAAGTCGAGGAAGACCGCTTTGTCCGCGTCCTTGATCTCCATAAAGTTTAGCCACAGGTGGCGCTCCAGTACCACCAGGCTGACCATCGAACATCCAATAGCCTGAACCGTGGTCTTGGTAGTGCGCAGGGCCAAGTCTGTGGTGCCGCTCTTTGAAGGCAGGCGAGTCATGCCCAGGCTGATCCAGGTCATGCAGGAGTTTGGCCTGGTAGACCTGCAAAACTGCCATTGAGTGCAGGGTGGAAGCTGCTTGGCCGGCCGAGGTGTATGCCCATCCAGTGAGGGTCGACATAATGCGACATGGCTTGGATGGGTGGGTGACCTTTGTCTTCCAACCAATGGTGGTGGGCAGACACAGGTGTGTGGCCACGGCTTCGTCCAGAGGTGGCAGCTTTTCGTGTCCCTTCTGCTCAGTGCCGTCAACCGAGGTGAGAGCATGAAAGGCAGAAGAGCGTAGGCTGGCGGAGTACGGGGCACGCCATGATTTTGTGACCTCCTCGTGAACCTCAGGAAAAAAACGGTGCTGCCTGCTGGGAAGGAGCTTGATGACAATCCAAGCAGCTGCGTGTGGGTTCCTCAGGAGCAGACCACTCCAAGCCGAGCTCTTCGACGGCCTTAGAGAGCACGCAAGTGAGCTCAGAGTCAGTTGAAGCCCTGGCATTGATTGACTCGAGAGACGGCAAGGGGGCAGAGTCGTGATGCGAGTCCGGCCAATCCTCAGCATCCGAGGCCACTAGGGATCATCCAGAGGCTCTTCTTTAGATCCCCGAACAAGACCAGGTTGCTCGCAATGGCAGAGGGGCGCTGGTCAGAGCGGGAGAAGGGGACGGGGGAAAGCTCTCTCTGTGGAGAAAATGAGGCCTATGGGACCTGAGCCAGCATGAGCTCACTTTCATCCGAGCGCAGAGATCCTCTGCCCCGCTGTTTTTTCCTCACAGGTTCCTGGGAGGAAGAAAACGGGAGGGTGCAAGGGGCTGAGTCGCATTCTGAAAATAACGCTATCCGCGAGCGCAAAGAGGCCAGACTCATACTCTTACAATTAGAGCAGGTTGTTTCTATGAGTGCAGCTTCTGCTTGTGATTTCCCCAGACATCGCACGCACTCATTGTGCCCGTCATCAGCGTGCAGATGGGCTCTTCACGTCCAACAATCGTGCCACAAATTTGCTCAGGAAAATATGATCTTTTTGCTTCCAACTGCAGTTGCAGAAGGAAGAACACCGTAAGCACGCACTCAGCACTGTGGGCGGCTCGGGGGCGAAGCGCTGACCAGGCTGCTTGAGAGCGGTGTGGAGGACAGAGCTGCTTGAGAGCGGCGAACTGATACAGCTGCTGATGAAGCGGTGCACTGATCAGGGCTGCAAGAGAGCGGCGAACTGAGTGGCGAGCTGGCAGAGCGGTAAGCTGAAAGTGAAAGTAAAAGCCGCTCGTGAATGGTGGGCTGCTTGAGAGCGGCGAGCAGAGGAGTGGCGAATTCCAGCTGCTTGCAGGTAGAAGGCAGCTTCAAGTCTCGGGATCAACGAAGAGATGTGATTGGCGTGACTGAAGGAGAATGAATCAGTCTGCCAAGGTGAGACGGCTGCTTACATAGCCAAAGACACCCCCCATTTTGGCGGGCTCTCTCATCATTGGCTTGTGCGGGAATGCCGCACCATTATTGGTAATATTACTGCAGTAAAAGTATTCAGTCTTTTTCAATTTTACTATAAAATACTTGACACACAGATAGAGCGTAAAAAGGTTACAGCTCAGTCTGACATCTTTATGAATTATAACCAGCACTAGTCAGTCAGGAAGATTATACAGAATGTAATTTGTATAACTGTCCTAGTAAGAAAACATTTTATTTTAGTATACTGTCACACTGATAACTACTATACTGGCGATTACTGATAACTCAAGTGTGCAAACAAGTCAGAATAACCCCAAAAATTCAGCATTAGTAACTTACTTTTCACTCCATCACTTGTTTTTTGACATTACATTTTATGAAATGTAATGGTATAAAAAGTATGATATTATGCTGTGGAATGTAGTGAAGTAAAAGTTTCACAAAATATAAATACTCTGATAGGGTATAGATACTTGAAAAATATACTCAAGCACAGTAAGTAAAATTACTTTGTCCACCACTGCTCAAACAGCCCAAGCTGTCTTTACTAGTTCTAAAGTGTCGTTTTAGACCTGAGCGCAATTGTCGTTCTATCAATGGCAGCTTTGAATCTGTGCCAGAAGAAAGCAGTTTTCTATTTCAGTATGGATCAACCAACATTGCTACTTCCTTCTTCAAATCAAACTTATTTATTGATTCATTGATTTTAGTTTGGCTGAACTCTGCACTTCATCATTAGGCAATATAAAGTTGACAGTGAATAAGTATATGAATACACTATACAGTAAATATATGCAACAAAACAGCTCTTTCCACTCCCTAATGTAATTTTAAAACAATAACACAATAAAATTGCTGTTCTACAGTAGTGTTTCCAACCCTGTTCCTGGAGGCACACTAACAGTGCACATTTTCCAAATCTTCCTAATCAAACACACCTGATTCAACTAATCAGTTCGTTAGTAGAAACTCCAAGACCAGAAATATATGGTTCAGATAAGGGAGACATTCAAAATGTGTACTGTTGGTGTTCCTCCAGGAACAGGGTTGGGAAACACTATTCTACAGGGCCCTCAGAGGGTTTTTGTACATGTGAGAGTTATACCTTACGTAAAGAGTAGTGTATCTACAGTGTGAGCATTTATAAACCAAAGCCAAAGCAAACTTGTACCCATAATGTAACTGAGGACACTCTGACCTGTGCTGTAAGTATATTTATGTAAGCTATCATTGTCTAGAATTCTTGGCCTTTGTTTTGTCTTATACATATAACAGTTTTATTGTTCTATTTCACTTTTTATTTCTGCCAGATGGGGTCGGGCAGCAACGATGGAACCTACCAAAATGCAAACACAACAACAGCGATCACTGAGTTTGTTCTACGAGGTTTTCCTAGCCTCCCTCCTGAGTACTACGGATGTGTGGGAGCTTTGTTTTTCATCTTATACCTTCTTCTTGCTACTGGGAATATTTTTATCATTGTCTTTGTGATGTGTGAAAAAGGCATTCAGAAACCAACATACATAATCTTCTGTAACCTTGCAATGGCAGATCTTGCACTTGGAACGACAACCTACCCAAGAGTCATTGCAAAGTACTGGATGTCTGACAAAATCATATCATTCAACGCCTGCTTCGTGCAGATGTATTTTGTCCATTTTCTTGGGGCTACAAATTCATTTCTCATGGCACTGATGGCTCTTGATCGATTCATAGCTATTTGCAATCCTCTCAGATATCATACCCTGATTAAAAATTCAACTATTGCCATTCTGTGTGCATGTGTTTGGATAGCAAACATGCTGCAGTTAGTTGGAGTCACTCTCCTGGCCCTTAGTGTGAATTACTGTGGGTCAAATGTCATACCTCATTGCTACTGTGATCATGTTGCTTTAAGCAAACTGACATGTGGAGATGTAACTACCATGAAAGTCACAAGTGCAGCTATTGCAATGTTTGTTCTGTGGGGTCCTTTAAGTTTCATCTTATTTTCTTACATCTCTATCATCATCTCTGTGTTGAGAATCTCAAATTCAGAAGGACGTTATAAAGCATTTTCCACGTGCACTCCACAGTTAGTGATCATATGTCTGTATTATGTACCCAGAACTTTTGTGTATTTGACACACGTTGCTGGCTATGAATTTAATACTGATATCCGCATTGTGGTTTCCATGATGTATAGTCTCTTCCCTGCTGTTGTTAACCCGTTTATATATTGCTTCAGGACTAAAGAGATCAAAGACGCAATAATTAAAAAATTTAAGATAAAACAGGTTGGAGTCAATAGAAAGGTCAGTCTTGGTTAAAAAGAATCTGGTCCAGTATTGTTGCTTACTATATATATATATATATATATATATATATATATATATATATATATATATATATATATATATATATATATATATATATATATATATATACAATCTAACCAAAAATTATTCAGACATTTTTTATATATTTTTACTAGTGGGTGCAGGACACTAGAGTTAATTTATGTTCATTTATGTAAAAGTAATAAAGTAAACTGTAACATATTATACCCAAACATTCTTCATACAGTGGACTACCAGTAAAATTGATATGAATTTGGAACCAAAAATTATTCAGACACTTTGACCTGACCATGTTTTGCTTTAGTGTTATCTGACATAATTAAAGATTATTTTTTTCTGACAGTTTAACTCTGAGATCTTCTCATATTTTATAACCATTTTTTTTTTTAACTATAGTGAATAAACTGTAATAATTAGATGTTCAAGGTGTCCAAATAAATTTTGGTTTTACTATATATATATATATATATATATATATATATATATATATATATATATATATATATATATATATATATATATATATATATATATATATATATATATATATATATATATATATAAATTATGAAACCCTGATTCATAGAAATAATTATTCAAATATATACAAATACTAATTAATTTGGCAGATTTATGTTCACCTCTTTAATAAGACATTTATGTTAAATGTACAGTTGTTTAAATTAAAATGTAAAACTCTGTGATTGCATGTGATTGAACAAGCCTGTCTTTAGTTCCTCAATATCTCTACGTTTGTGCTTTAAAAACTTATATAAGAGAATTAAGCTTTAAATTAATTGTTTTGTATAGTTAAGAAAAATCTGTCCATATATACAGTATACTACAGAGATTGCACACACACTCCGCAACAAGACTAACAATTTATTTATTTATTGCTGTTATTATACTATTATTTTTTTTCTTTGTTATTAAAAATACCTGTTTACCTTAAATATTGGTCACCATTAAATACAAAATTAAAATACCATACATTTTTTTAAGGAATAGAAGCCTTTTCTTTCCCCCATGGGAAATTTAATGCAATATGCAGCAACAAACAAATGTGTGATCTTATGTGTTTATTTTATTGAAGAATGAAGCAGAGTGAAAACAAAGTGATAAAAAGTTAATTTTATGAGTGTCCTCTACCTGTTGTACTTGGTAAAGCTTTGATGGCATTTTCTTCCATAAGAAGGTTTGAGATGTTTTATCTTTTTTAAAATTAATTTTATATTTTCCTCAGTCAATTTGTAAAAGAATATAACTTATATACCTTCAGCTTATATACATTATACCTGACCAACACTAAGAATTGTTTTATTATTTAACAATTAGCAAATATCTGCATTTTAATGCACCCTAAACAACTTTTCTTCAAATTAACATTTATTATATCATATTATATTATATTATTTTATATTATATTATATTATATTATATTATATTATATTATATTATATTATATTATATTATATTATATTATATTATATTATATTATATTCATGTTTAATTGGTTTTTGTTTTGTTTTCAAGACTTTTAGTATGTTTTTTTTTTTTTGTTGTTGTTGTTCTATGTGCTTCTTGTTCCTTGGTTTTCATGAAAATTAATTATATGATTAATTACAACAAAACTGTATTTTAGTTTATTATCTTGTGTATATAATTTCCTCAGTTATCTCAGTTCATTGTCTGGTTATGTATGTGTTTAAATACACTGTTACTTTGATTCTCAAGTTTGTTTCATTTTATTAAAGCTGCACTTGCTGTTTGAACTCAAACCTTTCTCTTCAACATCCTTTGTGGACCGCATGACAGAACACCAGACAGCAGAAAAACAATGGATCTAGCAGCAAAAAAAAATGTAGTGATGGTTAAATGAAGCTTTGCGAAGCATCAAGGCTTTCCCCTCAACGGTGTCATAAAAATGGTTCATTGCACACTAATGACGTCTTGTGGTCAAAAGGTGGAAATACTGCCTTTGAGTTCCAGATGACCCAACCATTTTTATTGTTTCATGTAATAAATCAATATAACCATATAAGGCAATACAAGTATTTAGCCTGTATAAATAATAGTCATGTGTCATTGTACTTACACAATGTATGAATAAATGAGTCTGAGAATTGTTGTACAGTGGTGTTGTACTATAGCAGTTTTTAGGAATCTGCTTCGATCAACACATGCATCCTTATTCATATAAGCTTTTGCCTTGATCCTAAACCTGAGTTCATAAGCAAGGCTCATGTAGGCATATATGATCAAACTAAATTAAGATTGTGGAGCCCCCTCAGTTCCACCTGGGACCGACATCTCATGGCTCCACCGGGTTGCCTTGTCCCAACGGCTCCACCTTGGCCTGACGTTGCTCTGCCTGTGACATGGATTTCCGGGCCTTCAACTGCCCTTCCTACCTCCAACCCTTTGGATGCATGCAGTTTTGTTTTTTAACTGCTAAAGGAACAAAAGTTACATAGTGTTCCTTTAAAAGATCGCAATCTCAAATAGGGCTGCGCAATTAATCAAAATCGAATCAAAATCGCGATTTGGTTTAGCGCAATTATGACATCGCAAAGGCTGTGATTTTTTTCATTTTTAATTATATAAATATGTACACAGCATGTTGGTGAAGAGCTGCTCTGTGATAATTAGTACATGAGAGCACTGCATTTGAAAAAGCAACACAAGTTAAACATACAAACTTACCAAACATGAGAAGCGTTTATGAACATCTTATCCAACAAAAGACAACATTTAAAAACGTGTTTTTACTCCACAATCACTTCATAACATCAGTCAAGTGTTTGAAATAGCATTTTGATTAGCATTGCATTATAAATACACAATATTATTATGGAAATACCGGAGAAGTCTTGAAGAACACTGATAAACCGTGTATTGTCGTAGTCGTCTGTTTGTTATATTCAATCAGTCAAAGGCATTTCTATCTTCTTTTTATTCAGTCATAGCAATAGTATTATGCCCATAGGGGATTTCCTGGAATGACGTGTTACATTGTACTTCTGTGAGACTGTGAGTAACTCCAGGATGCAGTCTGGACGATTGGGGCGGAGCATATTAAGGTGTGGTGGCACGTACCGCTCCGCTTATGCTTAATTTCACTGGTTTGTAATACAGCAGAGCTTATTGGCATGAGCATGAGCATGCGCATTCCTTTTTGTGCTAACTTTATGAATGATCTACGCTGTTTGACTGTACTTCATAAATATTAAATGCTAACCATTGTGATTTCAGTCAATTGGATCAATTGGCTAATGGCTAATTGGCTAATGTTTTGATGAACTTAAGAAGAATCAAGTTAGATGAAGTTACCACTGTACACTTAGTATGGCACCTCCGGGTTCTTCAGGCAGAAAATCTGCATGTAATAGGCTATACTGCTAAATCTGGGGAATGAATTCTTAATTCATGGCCACAATATATATATATATATATATATATATATATATATATATATATATATATATATAGAGGCAGGACTGAATCCAGTGAAGTAAAGTCAAATTTATTTGAATAATGCTCAATACACATTGTTTCAAAGCAGCTTTACAAAAAGTCATATTGTCTATAAGCTTCAATATTGAGCAGTTTTAGGGCTGGGCGATATCACAAAATATGTTGCTGATATAAATGATACACTGTTTGAGATTTTAGCTATATTGTATTTATTATTTAATCCAGCAGATTAGTCAGTGCCACTTTTAGGACTGCATGAATTTATAGCATTGCAAAGGAAAGATATTTTCTATAGGCTGATACATATTCTAATCTAGACTATATTTTCTGCATGTCATGCAGGGCTCTGTATTTTTACACCATCCATTTTGGATTCTTCATATTTCCATTAGGGTCGGTGGATAAACACAATCTCGAGATTATCCAGCGTTAGCATCAGTTCTGGCAGGTCACGTCAGTCAAGCTCACATCAGCTGACTTTCAGGTGACTCGCATCATCCATATATAAGCACTTCAGTATATCAACAGCTATCACATTCCTCCATTCCCAGCTCCTTCTCTCGTCAGTCAGGATTTGGCCTTATGATTCCCCTAAATCAGACTAATTCTTGAAATATGTGACAAATAAGACAATAATCATATTTTTTGTGCATATAACAAAAGCCTTGCAATGCTTTCCTTTTATTTTATATGCAAAGATGCATTTTGAATTTGTTTTTACTAAAACAGATGTTATTATGTCGATCTATTGCAAATAGTATAATTTAAACAATGAATGTTCATGTCACTTCTCCGCTTGCATTTTTCAAGTCCATACGTTATTGCACAGATTTACAGATGTGTTAATTTGAATCTATTTTCATTTCACTCGTACATACACAGATTATAACACAATGCGGGGGTTGATAAATAAATAATTGGATTTTTAATGCTCGTTGGCACTTATTTAGGCCTACTATAAAATATGAACCTTTTAAAACTATAATAGGCCTACAGAACCAATATATAGGCCCACATATTTTATTAACAGGTAAACAAGGAAACATGAGTTTGCCATTAAGAATTTTATTAGGACTGCCAAGTAATGCAAGCATTGGGCAGCAAATCATGTCGTTAAAAAAAAAAATAAATAAAAATAAAAAATGGTCGTGCTTTAAAAAGTAAAATCAGCCACTTGCGTTCGGGTTTGTCCGATTTCTTAGGGCTATTTAAATACATATGGAAATATGAAGAAGTCAAAAGAATGAAGCACTAAATTTAAAACAGATTTATTCAGCCTGAATTTCCTGGAGGTGCGTCATCATGCGTTCATTTGTAAACAATATCTATTCTGTGTTTTAAATTCAATAAACATTAACAAATGTAAACATCACATTACATTTTGTTATTAAATCCAATATTGTTTTTATGTTTTAAATTCTGTACAGTTTTTAATGCAATTACATCAGAAATAATTGTAATTACAGTAATTGTTTACACCCAAACAGAAGAGATCATTTTAGGTGTCTTGTTTATGTAAAATTTATCCAGGTAAAAATTGTCAAAAGGTCACAAATAGGGTTTGTTGTGTTTCATCCCCTCAACATGCCAACCATGGAAAGTCTCTTTGGTCTTACAGAGATGATAAAGCATGATTTCATCGTATCATCATCAGATGGATGTTCAGCGTGAAGAAGATTTCCATACTCACAACATACAGTATGCATCTGCAGCAAGTCTCTGCATTCATTAACAATGTCTTATGAAAGTAATCATCTGAAAATATACTAAGAATATAAGTTTAAATGCTATTATAATATTTTATGTTTTGCATTACCAGTCAAATTTGTTGTGCTATTTTGATGCTACTTTCAGATAAAGCTATGTTTTCATTTTCTTTTTCTAACTGATCATTTAATCCATTTCTTTTTTCTTTTTTTTTATCAGGTCATTGTGAAGCTGTATAGAGTCATGACCTATACAAATGTCACTGTCTTTACTGAATTCTACCTGCTGGGATTTCCAGGACTCAATCCTCAGTATTATGGAGCTGTAGGAACCCTTTTGTTCTTTGTCTATTTGACACTGGCAGGAGGAAATATCTTTATTATTGCATTCATTGCTTATGAGAGAAGCCTTCAGAAACCCACCTATTTAATCTTCTGTATTTTTGCTGTGTGTGATCTTGCTTTTGGAACTGCCATGCTGCCTAAAGCCATTGCAAAATATCTATTCAATATCAACACTATATCATTTTATAGTTGCTTTGTGCAGATGTTTTTTGTTCATTACTTGGGGAGTATTAATTCTTTTGTTATACTATTAGTGGCTACTGATCGGTTTGTTGCTGTACATAACCCACTGAGATACTGTGTCCTTATTACAAACAAAACTGTTTTCATTGCATGTGGAGTGATTTGGACAATGTTCATACCTTTGATGGCAATCATTGTTTATCATGCCTTCGATGAGCCCTACTGTGCTTCTAATGTAATAACCCAAAATTATTGTGAACGAAATGCAATAATTAAACTCTCTTGTCGAGATATAAACCAGAAAAGGCTTTTTGCTTTTGGATGGGCCATGTTTATTATTTTGGGCCCTTTGATTTTAATTATATGTTCTTTTATTGCCATCTTCACATCTGTTTTCAAAATCTCAGACATTCAGGCCCGATATAAAACATTCTCAACTTGCACTCCTCAGCTTCTTATTGTTTTTCTGTTTTATCTCCCCAGATGTGTTGTCTATACATTTGATGTGACAGCTGCATTCACTCCTGACATTCGGATTACATTAACTATGTGGTACAGCCTGCTTCCACCTGTTGTCAATCCGATAATATACTGCTTCAAAACCAAAGAGATCAAAGATGCAATAAGGAGGAAAATGAGACAGAGAAGTTAGCATGCAAATGCCAATGCTGTTGGGCAGAGCCTAAAATATTCCAATAACTTAATCAGTAGTGTGAATTGTTTAATTTGCAGGCTTTTCCTATTTCCTTGTTATTCTGTCTGTGAAACTACCGATCAGACTAATGACACATTGGTTTCATTTTCTTTTTAGAAAAGATGAGTTTTTATAATTTTCTTAACTCAAACTGGCATACATGATAAAGGTTAAAGGGTTTTGTTGTTTTGTTTTGTCTGAAGTTAAGAATCTCTGAAAACATAAGCTGAGAATTATGCATATTTATCCAAAGATCACTATTTTTATTTCCTTGTATGTTGTTCTTTTTTTCCTTTATATGTTGTTCTTTAGAAATAGTATAAATGTTCACCTAGTAATCATTTTCCTGGCTAGTTTTTAGCCATGCATTTAATCATTTTTTTAGTTAAATAAATAAACACTTAACCAAGATAATGCATAAAATGAATGAGAAATATTGAATATCCTGGACTATTTCTTGTTTTATTCAATAAGATGTAGTTAAAAGGATAATAGAAAATTAAAAATGTAATTTAATTACATAATGTCCTAAAGGCTTGTGCGTCGTGTTACTTGAAAGAACAATTATTTTACTGTTTGAAAACTCAGACCTTATGAATATTAACACCTGAAAATTCACCAGAATTCTCAAAGAATGACCATGGCTTTCATTTTTGGACTAACAGCCACTAGATTGCATGATCTTCTTTATTTTCCTCATAGCCATTAGTACAGCTTTTTGAGACGATTTGGGAATTATCAGGTCAGTAAAATCAGAGTTAAATCAACTCTGCTCAGTGTATATATGGTCCCTCTCTAAATAGTGTTAAAGTAACACTGAAGCAGAGTTAAAGTTGAGATAATTAAGCAATTAATAAGACTGTGACTGAAGTCAGTTGTAGTTCTTGTGTTTCTCTTTTCTTCAGTGATTTTGCTTGTTAACAGCAGGTGTTCATCACTAATGCACAATCATCACTTAATTAATTGCTTAATTATCTAATTAACTTTAACTCTGCTTTAGTGTTATTTTAACACTATTTAGAGAGGGACCATATGTACTCTGCACAGAGTTGATTTAACTCTGGAGATTTTGCTGTGTAGCCTATAAATCATAGATTGGAAATTTTGCCAAGAATAGATGTAGCCTATATTGTGTAGGCTATATGTGACGTAGTCTAACTACCGACATACCTGCCGGTGTTCGGATTAGCCAGTATTCTCCCACCGTACCACCTGTTGTTAACCCAATGATATAGCTGGTGGAAAGAATGAGAGGTTAAAAAATAAAATAATAAAAAATAATCTGAAAGCATCGTCATGCTCTGACAAAGATAGCCTATGTTTTATTCATCTATTTATCTCTAAAATTAGTGGCTTTGTAAATATCACAGTAATAATTAATTAATTCATTCATTTAAATCAAATCTCTGAACTCAATATTTTTTTAATGTTTCACCAAAAAAATTGAGAAAATCATAGTAAAAGTTTTTAGAGTGTATACCGCCTTTTTGACAATTTTTACTGACCAATAAGAAATCAATAAAATATTTTGTAATGATATCTCAAAACTCACTCCAAGATATCATATTCTATTCATTAATGCAGTCATCTGTCGATTAAATACAGTATATCTATTTATTTTTAAAGCATGTTTAGCTACTGCTGCTCATTGTGTCCTATAAGCAAAAAAAAAAAAAAAAAAATGCTTTAATAAATAACTAATTTAGCAATAAACTTGGTCCCACTTTATATTAGGTGGCCTTGACTACGATGTACTTACATCAAAAAATAAGTACAATGTACTTATTGGGTTCATAATGAATTCCAAAACACTTGCTGTTATTGAAGTGGATACGGGTAAGGTTAGGGAACGCTTTGGTGGTATGGGTAGGTTTAAGGGTAGGGGTAAGGGTTAAGGGATGGGTCAACAGTGTAATTATAAGTGTAATTACAGAAATTAATTACAGATGTAATTACATACAGGTGTTTTTAAAATATAAGTACAATGTAAAAACATGTATGTACACAATAAGCGCATTGTATCAAATGATTAATTTAAATGTAAGTACATAGTAGTTAAAGCCACTTAATATAAAGTGGGACCAATTAGGAAGATATGTATTTTTATTATTAGTTTTTTTATTATTATTAATCAGTTTTTAATTTTTATGTGGCAAAAAAATGAACATCTCTTATTAGTTTTTCTTGTCGTATACACAAAATGTCAGTCCAAGTAAATATTGCTTCAAGACTAAAATTTAAATGTTGGAAATTTATACATTTGATTAAATTAATGCGATGTCAAATCACAGTGGAAATGTTAAATCCCCTTTTTACAGCAAAGACTTTACATTATGAGCCTGTACAGAAAATTAATTTAAAAAAATAAATTCACCTTGAGATATATTAACTGGAGTGAAAAGTCTGACAGTTAAGCCTGCATTTTTCCATTTTCATGAATATGCATTAGCATGTAAATAAAATGTAGCGCAAACAGATACCAAGCTGCAACATGCACTAATTTCATTCCATATAAAAAACACATTTCACCTCCTCTTTGACAGTTTTAATAAGGGTTACAAAATTCATAGTTCAGCTCCATAAAAAAAGTGAAGAATCAGACAAGAACTGACCTTTAGTATTGAAACTTGCAATCTGTGTAGAATATAAGCAGATGTAATGTTAGAGATCTGTCAACAGATGGCGCTAATGTAACAATGTTATTATGCTCTTCAAACACTGTTATACACAGGGAAGTCACTAGAGATATGGATGGGGGACTGTTTTAGAGGGGTCTTCCCAAGGATTTAACCCCCCCCCCCCCCCCCAACATTTTCATTCATGTACTTTTAGAGTAACAGTGGGTAAAACCTATCAAAATTATGTTATTTTTGGTCAAGTTCGGCTAAAAGTAAAGTCCCCCCTAAGATAAACCTAGTGACATCCCTGGTTATACAGAGATAAAAGCAATATATACATTAACATAAACATTCCATATATAAATAATAGTTTTATTAAAGGTATTAAAGAATAAAGGATTCACCAGTATTTCACTGATCAACCATATAAAGTACAAGTACATTGATTAAATAACAAAGGAGTTTTAAAAGAACTGTGAATTGTGTTTTTAATATACTTTCAAATAATTTCCTCTTGATCACTATGAAAATCACAGTCAGTTAGCTGATTGGTAGGTAAGCTGGCTATGTCCTCAAACACATCTGCATAGGAGTTAAAGTGAACGCCTAGATTTAGGATGTTCTCTAGCTGCTGGATCCCGCCCGAGACAGAGATGTTGTGGAGACTGTGGACGGAGGGGGATGTGACCACATCTTTGAAGGGTGAAGGGGCCGTTAGTATAAACTGTCCTCTGGACCTATCTGGAGCTGAAACAGTTAAATAAGAATCAAATAAAAACCAAACACAACCAAAGACACATTGTAGTTGTTAAATAATTGTCCTAATCAAACTTAATGCTGTGCATTCACATTTGATACCAATTAAATAAGTCTCTAATGTTTCATTTGAATAGTCTACAATATTAAAAAGAGGCTTAAATTTAGAAGACTCTGATGGTGAACGGATGTTACATGGCCACTAGATGGGGCCAAATGTTCAGAATAGCTCTGACAGAAGTTGTTTTTTTTTTTTTTTTAAAAATGCATAATATGCTGATTGGCACAACTGCTGGAAAGATGCTTTCCATAAAGATGATATTTTAGGAAAATTACAAAATTTACATAAGGGCCAGGGGCATGATTAAATCTGTTCATTTGTTTAAAAATATAATTAAGTTTTTGTTTTGTTTTTTGAATGTTTTTTTCTTCAACCTTCAAGATCTTGTTTCCTAATTTCACAGTGAGAAGATGGTGAACTGATGTTACATGGCCACAAGATGGCATCAAATCTCCAGAATGACTCTGACAGAAGTTGTTTTAAAAATGCATTATTTACTGATTAATTATTAAAATTACAATAGTAAGACATATTTATGATATTAAATATAAGATAATATAAGAAATAAGATATTATACTGTAAATAAAGTCATAATATCGAACTCAGATTCTTTTGCACACTTTAGTCAGTGGGCATGATTAAATCTGTTCATTTGTTTAAAAATATAATTAAGTTTTTGTTTTGTTTTTTGAATGTTTTTTCTTCAACCTTCAAGATCTTGTTTCCTAATTTCACAGTGAGAAGATGGTGAACTGATGTTACATGGCCACAAGATGGCATCAAATCTCCAGAATGACTCTGACAGAAGTTGTTTTAAAAATGTATTATTTGCTGATTAATTATTAAAATGACAATAGTAAGAATTTTTTAAGATATTAAATATAAGATAATATAAGAAATAATATTTAGTAAAATAAGATGTACTGTTAATAAAGTCATAATATCTAGCTTGGATTCTCTTACGCACTTTAGTCAGTGGGTAATGCTTTCCATTAAAGGGTTAGTTCACCCAAAAATGAAACTAATGTCATTTATTACTCACCTTCATGCCGTTCCACACCCATAAGACCTTCTTTAATCTTCGGAACATAAATTAAGATATTTTTGTTGAAATCTGATGGCATAGCCAGCAATGACATATCCTCTCTCAAGATTCATTAATGTACTAAAAACATATGTAAATCAGTTCATGTGAATACAGTGGTTCAATATTAATATTATAAAGCAATGAGAATATTTTTGGTGTGCCAAAAAAACAAAATAACTACTTATTTAGTGATGGCCGATTTCAAAACACTGCTTCAGGAAGCTTCGTAGTGTTATGAATCTTTTGTGTCGAATCATGATTCAGATCGCGTGTCAAACTGCCAAACTGCTGACTTTGGCGCTCCGAACAGCTGATTCATTATGCTCCGAAGCTTCCTGAAGCAGTTTTTTGAAATCGGCCATCACTATATAAGTCGTTATTTCGTTTTTTTTGGCACACCAAAAATATTCTGGTTGCTTTATAATAATAACATTGAACCACTGTATTCACATGAGCTGATTTTTAGTACATTAATAGATCTTGAGAGAGGAAATGCCATTGCTCCCTATGCAGGCCTCACTGAGCCACCGGATTTCAACAAAATTATCTTAATTCGTGTTCCGAAGATTAAGGAAGGTCTTACGGGTGTGGAATGGCATGAAGGTGATTAATAATTAATTCACCCTATTTTTATGAGACTCTTTAATTTAGGTGTCATAAACTGCCAGTGTGTCCTTGCCTTCAGGTGGATGTTCATCTTTGTCATGTGAGCTGATGAGGGACAGTTCTCTCTCACAGTCAAACTCTGAGCCAGTGAAGGAGCAATGACTTTCACTCTCTGAAGATGTCTCTGTTGCCCCGCTTCTGCATGGCTTTATGGGACACTCTCTGAAATTGTGATGATGGTATCCCTTGTGGTCCCGTGGGGCGTTCAGCTTCTCAACTTCATCTGCTGAGAGATGCTGTGGAGGGCCTGTCAGATCAGGAGCCAGTTTCCTCTTGAAGAACAGTTGGGATTGACGTTGCCACTGGTGAAAATCAGCTCTAGACATTGTCTGGTGAAGTTTAAGAGATGGCTCATGATTAGTTTGAGGTTGCATGATGAATTGAGATAATTTTGGATTTCCATTCACCTGATCTCCACGTTCATCCTCCTTCTTTAGCTGTGGGGTCTTCACATTTGAGTATGTGCTGTCAATCTCATAGTACTCCAGTTCACTCCCTCCAAAACCTGAGACATGACAAGAAGGCCCACTTTCAGTACAACTTTCCACTCCTTGAGTCAAATCTCTTGGTTTTATTAAATCCGGTTGCTTGCTGGCCTCATTTGAGACATTCCGATGAGACTCATCAGCAGGACCTAAACTAAATGCTAGGTTATCCGTTCCGTGCTGTTTGCTTGGTGGCATGAGGTAGACATGACTCTTCTTTTCTCCCTCACAGAGTTTGCCTTGTCTTCTGAGGACAATACATAGTACCAGGATCAGCAAAATGAGGATGACGGGAAGAACGATGGCTACAATCCATAAGGGGACAGTGTTTTGTGTTTGAGAACAGGCCTCGCTGTGGACGACGTCAGATGAGCAGGATCCACATGAAGACCCGGACACGTTGTGTAGACAAATGCACCAGTAGTCGTCTTTGGAAGAAGATCCACAGTCACTATCATTCCAGCAGGGCTCAGATAGACAGGAATCCTCGAGGCATGGAGTCAGAACACAGCGGTTTGGAGAAACGCAGAAGGTTTGGAAGACAGAGGGGCTGGAGCTGGCCTGGACTATCTCATTGTAGCCACTGAAGGATAGGAGGTGGCCATTGAATTTGATGTATTCCACACATCCTCTAAAACCTGGAAAGACAAGATAAGCAACATCAGCAGCAAAATACTGTATAAGGGATTCATGATCAAGTTGGCAGTTTTAATTAATGGTTAAGTCAGAAAGGAAAACTAAATTTAAACAATAGAAAAATTAATAGTTGAAGAAAAAAAACAAAAAACAACTGAAACTAAACTAAAATACATTTGCATGACTCCTAAACTAACTAAACTAAAAATAGTTTTAAATTCATTTAAAGGCACAATTAGATTAAAATATTTTTAGATTAAAATATCCAAAAACCACTAGAACATTGCTATAAATTTTGTAGACTTGTGTACTTGCATCATCCCAAATGTTTCCAAGAATGTTTAAATCCAGAAAAATAAGCAATTTTCACTAGGACATAGGCGTTGCCTATCAATGACATCATACCCACATTACCCTCAATTTCCGGTTTTAATTTGTAGAAACCATGGAAACATCAAAGACGTTTAATATATGTTTTATTAGACAGGCAAGCAACTGTTTGGATAAATTCATTAACAAAAAAAGAATCATTGTTATATAGCTCAACCACAGACTGTATAAAACATGGATGTAGTGTCTGTGACATTACTCTTCATTTCTGAAGAGCATTTTTGCAGCCCAAAATGGGGGAAGCGGCCATCGGTCACCACTCATAACTCCCAGATAACCGAAACTGGGCAAAGAGGTAGGACGTGGGTGGAGCTGAGGTGGCTGGTTGCTGAAACCACACCCACCTAGCTCAACGTGATCAATTTAGCTCAGGCTAAGGAGCTATCTATCTATCTTAGATACTATCTAAAATATTAAAGGGGGGTATCATGCACAGTTTCTGCCAATCTCATGTTAATCTTGAGTACTCGAGTAGTAGTGCATCCTTCATATCTCCAAAAAGTGTTTAGTTTAAAGCTGCAGTCCGTAATTTTTCCTCTTTGTCGCCATCTCTTGTTTGAAACCTGCAATTGCAGTCATATGCGGAACAGTTATCTGTACTTGAGTTGTGCCTCGGCACGGCTCCTCAGCACGGATGAATCTAATGCTTGCTGTCAATCACCGCACCGGACTGGATACTGTATTTCAGAATCACAGATTCTACGTCTTGAAAGTATGACCAATATAAGAATTTTCACTGGAAGATATCATCTGAACAAGTAACATTTCTGCCACTTTTGTTCTGATCAACTGAGGAAAAAAGCATTAGGCCTACAATAAATTGCGCTGCCAATGATGATTAAATCTAACGACCGCTAAGCTTGAATCATGCTAAACTGTGTAAATTATTATTACTGTTACTTTGTTCTCAAATCGTTAATGTTAACAACATCAGCATTACTATGACTTTGTGTATATTAGCTTTACCTGTAGATTTCAATTTCTGTAGCCACTCCACAGTCCAAAGTCTTTTGCTTTTTGACTACGGGTGAATCTCCAGTTGTCACTGATGATTGTCATTTGGATCTTACTGGATTACAATCCGCTATCAAAATGATACGTTTCATTATTTCAGCTGCTGTGAGAAAGGGCTATAAATGATCCGTCACCTGCAGCATCCTCACATGATAAAACCGAATAGCCTGGACTCCTTCCTTTCTGTTTACGGGCGTGACGTAATGACGCACAGACGAACTGCTGCATGCTCAAATTTCCCGCAGAAATCCACCATGTCGCTCTTATTATAAAACATTATTACAAGCTTACCGTTGTGAATGGAGACTAGATAATGAGATAGTTTTGAACACTGGCTGGTTATGTACTTACTCAAAAATTGATTTTGGATCATTTTTAACCAAAAAAATTTACGGACTGCAGCTTTAATCATATTTATAAAAGATACATACGCTGTACACAGTATTTCCGAAAACAGCCGAGTGCCTGGAGGCGTGTCGTTGTGAGCGAAGATAGAGTGAGGAGCTATCACATGAACGTGCAGCTTTTTGTGTAGAGATCGTCTACAAGCTATCAATGGTCAGCTAAACAACTGTATTTAAACACACAATACACCATCGCATTATCCATGGATAACTTTTGAATCACTATAATGAATATAGCGTATGAATGATGAATAATGAATATATGAATTCACTACGTTCGTGTTGTTTACATTATATGCACTTAGGCGCCTATTGCCAAAAAAACAGACATTTTAAGCAGTTTTACTCACCACCTGCGGTTTCAACTGGGATCATTATCGCTGTGACCACTCCATCTTTCAGTTTCAAACGATCTGTAAATCCAGTGTAGAACTGAGCCTTGTTTAAGAAACCATAAGCGCCGATCCTGAGGGCTCGAGCAGCCACAGAAAAACACGAGATATTCTCCATTCATTTTAACCAATAAAAAAATGATTGTAACGATCAGTTTCTATGGTTATTTTAATAACGAATGACGAGAGCGCATCAATGTATTGCATGTGAACAAAACTCTCAGCTCCACTTAAAGGGATAGTTCACCAAAAAATGAAAATTTGATGTTTATCTGCTTACCCCTAGGGCATCCGAGATGTAGGTGACTTTGTTTCTTCAGTAGAACACAAATGATGATTTTTAACTCGAACCGTTGCCGTCTGTCAGTCTTTCAATGCGAGTCAATGGTAACACAATTTATAAGAGTCAATAAACATGCACAGACAAATCCAAATTAAACCCTGCGGCTCATGACGGCACATTGATGTCCTAAGACACGAAACGATCGGTTTGTGTGAGAAAACGAACAGTATTTATTTCATTTTTTACCTCTAAAACACCACTATGTCCAACTGCGTTCAGCACTCGCTTAGTGAGGTCTGATCGCGCTCTGACAACGACTCACTAAGCGAGTGCTGAACGCACAACTGACAGACGGCAACGGTTCGAGTTAAGAATCATCATTTGTGTTTTACTGAAGAAACAAAGTCACCTACATCTTGGATGCCCTGGGGGTAAGCAGATAAACATCAAATTTTAATTTTTGGGTGAACTATCCCTTTAACGCTGGGTTCTTTGGGAAACAAGGTTATCTTTTTTTACAAGGTTATCTATCTCACAACCAAAAACAGCACTGCCGACGACTTCCATAAACCCGACCGCACATTGATAGGCGTGCTTTTGCTCTCTCGCTCTGGTCGATGTGCGTGTGCGCGCCCTTCCGGGAGAAGTGCCCGTACAAGGAAATTCCGCCCTCGTTGATGTCACTCAGGACCATGCTTGAAAAAGTAATCCGACAGCTGTGACGATTTGGAAGAGAATTTTTGGAACAGAAATACTCCGTCATACGTCCAACTCATGTTTTGAAACTTTGGCCATGTTTAGCATGAGAATCCAACTCTTTAACAGTGTAAATAAGTCAGAATACATGAAATAGCATTATACCCCCCCTTTAATAAAGATAAATTATACATCATTTGAACGTTCTAAAGGTGTACTGTCAATCACGCTCGTCTCTCAATAGCAAACGCTCCAGTGGGCTCATTTCGCTCCAACTGCTTTCAGCCCCACCCTGCTTCTTACTACAGTAATGTTAATAAATCTTTAATACATTAGCTCATCCATGAATATGATTTCTGCCCGAGTCCTGTCTGATTCTTTCCATCGGCTGTAGACGTGAAGACAACACCTCTCGTGATTCTGCGAAATCAAGGTGTCATCAAGCTACACCTTTGTTTTGAACAAGCGACCTCTAACGGTGAAAAATTATTATAATATTATAATACTGTGCCTTTAATTTAATAAATAATTTTAAATTCAGTATTTCAGATGCATAATATATTGTAAATTTTTATGATCCACTTTCATTAAACATTAAAATGCCACAAGATAACACTAGTGTTATTGCTAAATACATAAAATTTTGGCAGCACAAAAATACTCAAACTAAAAAACAAATAAACAAAAAAAGAAAAAACACAAAATAAGTTAAATTTAAGAAAACTAAACTAAATTTAAAGTATAGCTGAAAATAAAATAGAAATAAAAACTTTAGATTCTATACTATAAAAATAATAAAGAAATAAAAATAATACATTTTTAAAAAAGCAGTAAAACAGAATGAACTCATGGGATGAACACATGAAAAAATATTAAACTTTAAGCAATGGAAAGTGTTTTTAAGTACAGTATAACCAACAAATCAGGGGCAATCTTACCTAAGTCCTGGATCATGTCTGGGAAACCCCTGGATTCTCTCAGTGAAGCAGTGCCCAGAAAAATGGTCTCCACCAAGAATGCCGAGTGAGTTATGGTGCCATTGGTGGTGTTCACAACAGGCCGTTCATCCAGAAACAGAGAGATGTATGAGCCCCTTCTGCGCAGCTGAAGAACATGCCACTGTCCATCTGACACATCTCCCTCAATTGAGAGCTCCAGCTGCTGACCAGATGTGACATTGGTGAACACATACTGAGGTTTCCCATCTGATATCTGAGGAGGTGAGAGAAAACATGTTATTAACTGAATTAAGAGATATAGTTCAGATACAGCAGATTCAAGCTAGTTGTTAAAGACTAACAAATGTAACATAGAAAATACAGCAATAATTATTTATATTAAAGTTCAATAAAAATTAGGCACACTCAACAGCATATGGCATAATATGGATTACCACACACACAAAAAATGAGTTTTTCCTTTATAAACTGCAAAGGCACATGCAATGGAAGTGAATGAGACCAATCCTTAAAGATGCCGTAGAACGTTCTTTCACAAGATGTAATATAAGTCTAAGGTGTCCCCTGAATGTGTCTGTGAAGTTTCAGCTCAAAATACCCCATAGTTTTTTTTTTTATTAATTTTTTTAACTGCCTATTTTGGGGCATCATTAACTATGCACCAATTCAGTGTGCGGCCCCTTTAAATCTCTCACTCATTGCCCACCTGAGCTCTTGACTATAAGTGCAGTTATACAGTGCATAAACAAAGTTCACACAGCTAATATAACCCTCAAATGGATCTTTACAAGATTTTTGTCATGCATGCTGCATGCATGGATCGGATCATGTGAGTATAGTATTTATTTGGACGTTTACATTTGATTCTGAATGAGTTTGAGGCTGTGCTCCATGGCTAAAGCTAACATTACAAACTGTTGGAGAGATTTATAAAGAATGAAGTTGTTTATGAATTATACAGACTACAAGTGTTTAAAAATGAAAATAGCGACGCCTCTTGTCTCCGTGAATACAGTAATAAACGATAGTAACTTTAACCACATTTAACAGTACATTAGCAACATGCTAACGAAACATTTAGAAAGACAATTTACAAATAAAATATCATGTAATCATGGATCATGTCAGTTATTATTGCTCCATCTGCCATTTTTCACTGTTGTTCTTGCTTGCTTACCTAGTCTGTTGATTCAGCTGTGCACAGATCCAGACGTTAATACTGGCTGCCCTTGTCTAATGCCTTGAACATGGGCTGGCATATGCAAATATTGGGGGCGTACATATTAATGATCCCGACTGTTACGTAACAGTCGGTGTTATGTTGAGATTCGCCTGTTTTCCGGAGGTCTTTTAAACAAATGAGATTTACATAAGAAGGAGGAAGCTAATGGAGTTTGAAACTCAATGTATGTCTTTTCCATGTACTGAACTCTTGTTAGTCAACTATGCCCAGGTAAATTCAATTTTTGATTCTAGGGCATCTTTAATGTTTTGACACTAATCAATATGTGTTTTAACATGATTAACAAACAAGAACAACAACAACAAAATCGCTTATCTACAACTTTGTGGTCAGGCCAACATAACTAAAATGACTGTAAAAAAGGCAATTGATAATACACAAGATTTAAAAGAAGAATTTATATAAGTGCTGTGCTTTTATAAAATTATAAGCTTCACATTTCTGCTTTTAGAACCTCCAAAAACTCCTCTTTTAAGTGCCTCAGGAAAAGAAGACAGTTGAAAGAATTTTTTGTGGTAATCAACATTAGCTGCAAATCCATCAGCTTAACTTGTATTGAATATTACTTTAAAATTCTCTCAGAGCTCACCTTAAGTTTTAGATGTGCTGTTTGACACCAGCACACAAGCAAAACTCCATTTCTTCTGACAGTCCTCATCTTGATCTCAACACTGTCAAACCCCTGAGAGTCTCCTTCCTTCCCATCCAAAATGGCTTGTAGAAGCTGATTTCTTCTGTAGCTTTCCTTGATGGCAAACTCAATGTAGGCCTCTCCATTGAGAAACAATACATGCTGTTCAGCCAAATCTATCAGAAACAGAATTAGATTAACTTCAAGACTTTAAACTATTACAGTAAAAATCAGAGAAACTACAGATACAGTATGTAGGAATGAAATTACTCATGGCACAGTTGGGTCCTGTGAAAAAGTCTCTACACTGGCAGTGGTGGTGAGACCATCGGTCTTGACAAACTCCTTCATTCAAACACTCAACTGTTTCACAGGGAGGAATATCTGCTCGTGGACATCTAATCAACAAAAAGAAATAAACTAAAACATGGTATTTTAATAGAACTTTTACAATTACAATGTTTCTTTTGAAACTCACCGATCAAGAACATTCTGGGATGCAAGATATTTTAAGGAATCTGGACCAATGTTGTTCACTTGCACGTTTCTCATACAGCCAACAAAGTCATGAGTCCTGATTTGCCTCTGCAAAATGGCATCAATTGACTTTATGCCACCAAACGTCATGTTATTTGAGCTCACTTCCAGAGTCCTGTGTGTAAACGTCATGTAGAGGTATGAGTGCAGATAAACAAGCAAGAAGAGGAGGTAAAATGCTAAATCATAAGCATGAAGAAAACAAATAGCAGTTTGAAATTATTTGTTTAATCTGGGACAAAATGGCAAGATTAAACGTAATACTACCTTTGGGTTCCAGTGCCACCATTCTGAGATAAGCAAAAACCTTGCGGTTCACTGGCAGAGCAGTTGTCTATTTCTAGAGAGGCTATCTGAGACACACAAAGGGAAGTATACCTGCAGAATATCTGACAAATCTTTCACAAAAATGGCTTGATTGATTCTTAAGATTGAAAAATGACCATGTATGGGAATCACGTACATTTCCAGTTCTTCTTACGGTGATGTTGTGAAAACTTCCATCAGCCACTATCTTTCCAGTTTCCAATCTCATCACTCCAGATCCAAGATCATAAGACAGCCACAGCCTTCCACTGACAATTTCAAGAGCCATGAAGTCTGAAGTTGATGGGTCACCATGGTTGTACAAAAGCAAAGCGTTTTGCTGAACAGTCGCAAATTCCAGATAAATGAAGTTATATTGTGGATCCAATGGAGGAAATTCTATATAAGAAAGTTCCTGAAAGCCATAACTGTGTTCTTCACAATTGATTCCGCTCACACCTAACAATAAATAGGAATGTCAGAAATATATCGATTCAAAAATATACAGTATATCTAAAGGTAATCATACATGTATCTATTCAAATTAATATAATAATTCATGTATTGAATTCAATGATTAATAACACATTATACATACTTTTATAATAAAAAAAATTATATATTGTATTTAATAACAATAGAATTTGTTAATCATATCAGATACAACAAATAATAAATTAAACATTTATTTATTTGTTGGTGTTTTTGCCTTTATTATGATAGGACAGTGATTAGACAGGAAGTGAAGTGGGAGAGAGAGGGGGACAGGATCGGGAAAGGACCACAAGCCAGGACTCGAACTCGGGTCACCCGAAGCACATTGGCCCTACAAATCGGCGCGCTGCCCATGAGGCCATCGGCACCGACAATACATTATTATATTATCATTAAAGTAATCTAATATTTAACATAATGAATATAAAAATGAATATACTATTGTTGCTAAATGAATATAATCATAAACAATAAATCTTATTATTTAAAGTAATACGAACATTTAAAGTAAAAACATTTAAAGTAACATAAGTAATGCATTGAATTTCATAATACATTATTAATTTTACAGTAAAAAATAAATAATAATTTAATGATAGTTTATATTTAAATATAAAAATGAATAAATTGAATAGAATTATGAATAACATATTTTATTAATTTTACAAATAAAAATAACATCACAAAATGAGGTCAGAATTTGAATCATATATTAATATGTAGACAGAAAATGTCATCTTACCAAATGGACACTGGCAAGAGTAACCAGTTAAAAAACTGAAGCAGTTGCCAAACACACAAGGGGTGGAAGCACAGTGGTCAACAATACGATCACAAAATCTTCCTGTGACAAAAAAGTGGTTAATTAATGTACAACAAATCAATTAAAATTAAATAAACAAAAATACTTTTTAGACTCAAAAGAATTGATTCAGTGCACAAGTTATATGACCATACCTTCATACCCTGGGCTGCAATCACAGATGAACCCTCCCTGTGTGTTCCAACATGTTCCTCCATTTAAACATATTACCGTTTGACATTCATTATCAACTGTAGTGCAGTGTGGTCCTGAGAACCCCTCTTTGCATTGACAAAAATAAGTTCCTGGATTGTTATAGCAGTTTCCCCCATTGTCACAAGGTTCCTTGGTGCATTCATCAAAGTCTAGTTCACATGCATCACCTGTAAAGCCTGTTGGGCAAGAGCAGTTAAAGATCTCCACAAAATAGGGAGATACAAATATAAGACTAGAGCTTTCCAACACAGCAACTTCCTGACTGATGTGGATGTTTCGGTTGCAGGTGGCACCATTATGGCAAGGACGGAGCATACAGGGGTCACTGGTTATTTGGGATATAGTCACATTGCTTTGCACTTCCAGTAACTTTTTATGCATGCTTGATATTCCGCTTGCCGCCTCTCCAGTTAGATACTGACCATTGTAACTTTTCACAGCAGCCAGAAGCAGCATTTTATCTCCTTGCAACTTCATTCCAAACACATGCGTTTTGGATGCTTGTAGGTTAAAGAGGCTATCTAATGCTTTGACAAATTTTAAATACTTCAAAGACAGAAATTCCTCAATAGTAGATATAGAGATGTAGAACAACACACAGTTGTCCAGAGAAACGTTGGTAAAGCCTTTGTAATTGACGTAGATGCTGTTGTTGACTGATGGGTGGAGCTGGTCACTCGCTTCGACGGAAATATTATACGTTGCCTCCCCTTGGTATGGGGAGGACCACAAATTACACATCCCAAATGGGAAACTAAACATCCTAAGTGGCCCGTTTCTGATTGTACAATTGAACACATCCAGTTCGTCCTGATCGATCGGTCTCACATTTCCAATTAGTCCTCCTGGGAAAGAACTTCCATAATATTTCACCAATATATTGATGTTTCTCTGGAGTGGTGCATTGTCATTTTCATCAAGAACTTTAATATGAAACAAAGTGGTGGAGGACATAGGCGGCTTACCAGCATCTTGCACCACAATATGTACATGGAAAAGAGGGTTGTGCTCCCGATCAAAGGGTCTTGAGGTAAGGAGAACTCCATCAGATGAAAGTGAAAAACCCTCAGCAGGTCTCATCATCCAGTATGTGAAAGGACCTTGATTTGGGGGAAGATCATCATCTGTGGCAGTTAAAGTGGAGACGAGAGTACGAGCAGGTTGGTTTTCTCGGATAAACCCTTCTGTGGTCAACAATTTGGGTGAATTGTCATTGACATCAGTAATGGTGATAGCTACCTTTGTGCTTCCAGTTACAGCAGGTGAGCCCTCATCAATGGCGATGACCGTCAGGTTATAGATGGCCCACATCTCTCTATCCAGGTGACTGCTAACTGAAATGACGCCACTGACGGGATCTATAATGAAGGAACTATTAATATTTCCATGTTCAATGCTATAGGAGAACCTGCTCCATTCTCGGATCACATCCCGGTCCACTGCTTTGACTTTAGTTATGGAGGTCCCAATCGAGATGTCCTCCGGCACTGCTACAGTGTAGAGCATTGAATCAAACTCAGGGGGATCATTTTCATCTAATATGTGTAGATGTATCAATGCCTCATCAACATTAAATCCAGTAATGGCTCCTCTGTTTTTTGCCAACACCTGTAGGATGACATCATTTTTAAGGCGATTTTTCAAATCTTTATAGATATATATTGTTCCTGTATGCTCGTCCACTACAAAACTAGCTTTTTTACTTTGCCCTGCAAGTACGTAAAACACTTTTCCATCAGGCCCTCGGTCATAGTCTATGGCAATGACACTTCCTATTTCAGTTTGTAGCGGCAAAGCCTCTGACACAGAAAAGTTGTATAGATGTCTTTGAAATGCAGGGATGAATTCATTGAGGCCAGTGACCTGGATGTGAATATGGGCAATATCAAACAAATATGGAGAGCCAATGTTGGTGGCCTTGACTGTAAGTTCAAAATGCTGATTTTGCTCATAATCAAATATCTCTGAAGTGGTGATAGTGCCATGTTTGCTGTCCAAATAGAAGAGATGGATGTCTCCTGCAATAAGTGAATATGTGATTTGAGAGTGAATTCCTGTGTCAGCGTCCTTCGCCCAAACCTGCAAAACTGAGGTACCAATTAAAGCATTTTCTGAAACAGTGGCAATGTAATCTGTAGATGTAAATACAGGAGGGTTATCATTTAAATCTATAACATATACTGTGATATTGAGTTGCCCCATCTTGGGGTGCCAGCCTCCATCCTTGGCAATGACTTTTAGATGATGAGTTTCTGATTCCTCAAAGTCGAGCACTTTAACCAGCATGATCAATCCTGAAGAGTGTCCAATGGTAAATAATCCATTTTCATTCCCACCATCAAAAGAATAAGAAATAACACCACTGATGCCAAAATCTTTATCGTTGCCTTGGACCTTTCCAATAACTGAACCAATGGGCAAATCTTCTTGAACAAAAAACTCAGCTTTACTGTTAGGAAAATGTGGTGCGAACAGGTTCTCTTGTGTGACTTCAAAACTTATTTCAGTTGCTGCAGAAAGAGGAGGAAGGCCTTTATCTTTCACAGTGATCTGAAGTGTTAGAATGATGTTAAGACTATTTGCTAAAGTTTTATTTAACAGCACTTTTCCGCTGTTACGTTCTACCTTAAAATAAAGAGATCCATTGCCACCACTATTAAAGTACTCAACACTGTTTTTCATTTCAAGAGAATCTTGATCTACTGCAGATATCTGGATCACTTCTGTTCCCAAAACCAGGGTTAAAGGGACTGGTACCAAAGGCCTGAAAGGTAAAAATGAGGGTGGGAAATTATTATATTGTACTAATGTCACTGAAACAATGCTAGAGCTGTTCAAAGGAACACTGCCACAGTCAGTTGCCACAACTGTGAAAGCAAAAATTACAGATTCAGATTCACGGAGAACAATGGGCTGTTTGTTTGAAATGTCCCCAGTTGATGCATTTACCAAAAAACGTTCATTTGGTGGTTCGATGAAGTAGAGGATGTGGGCATTCTCACCAAGATCTCTGTCAGTAGCACTAACTTGTAGAAGGAAAACTTCATGCATCTTCATCTCAGGGACAGTGATGGTGTAAAGTGGTTGAGAGAAGATCGGTGTATTGTCGTTGATATCTGTAATGTATATAGTAATGTCTGTGCTAATGCTCCAAGCAGAATCATTGGCGTTAACCTTCACTATATAATGATCTTGATCTTCTCTGTCCAAAGGAAGCAGTACCAGTAAAGTGCCAGTGGTTTTATCAATACTGAACGGGAACTCACTATTTTGGCCAATGATTGTATATTCAATGACAGCATTTAGACCAACATCTTCATCTGTAGCAGTTATCTGAATAACTGAAAAGCCAACGGGGGCATCCTCTGGAACCTCTGCGATGAAAATCTTTGAGAAGCGGGGCGCATGATCATTTGTGTCGAGAACTACGATGATAACTGCTGCAATGGCCGAAAGACTGTTGTTTTCTTTATCAATGGCCTTGATAGTGAGATTATAGTATGGTAAATTTTCTCGATCTAAACGCTTTGTTGTGGAAAGACTCCCATGATTTTTGTCTATTTTAAATGCGCCCCCAATGTTACCAGCTAAAATGAAGTACTCCACCTCTGCAAACACTCCAGAGTCAGCATCCGTTGCTAACACACTACACACCCTACTTGAAGCCAAGTTCTCATACACGTCACATCTGTAGATGCTTTGCGAGAACACCGGTGGGTTGTCATTCACGTCACTGACATTAATATGAAGTTCAGCATATGATGAAAAAGGCGGTATCCCTGAGTCTCTGGCTTCAACCACGAGATGAAAATGCATGTTGGTTTCAAAATCTAAGGGGTCCTTGACAGTAAGCTCGCCAGTGGTGTGGTGAAGCTCAAAAACTTCTCCAAAGTTTCCAGAGGCCAGATAGAAAGACACTGGTACGTTTCTCGATGTTTCTGCGGTCACAATAGCCACAAGTGTCCCAGTAGCTGCATCCTCTGAGAGAATATCTTTATATATTTGGATTGCAATTCGAGGAAAATATGAGTTATTCTGGAATCTGACAGTCAAGGTTGTTGTGTCCATTTTTGGCATATCTGCTCCATCCTGCACATGAACATCAACTGTGATGTCATTTCTTCTCTTCACAGAATCTGTAGTGAACACTGTTCCTGTGCGAGGGTTAATTGAGAAGAGATGGGCCTGTTGGCCATGTAGAGAAAAATTTAGTTTTGCGTTCAATCCAGCATCTGCATCTTCTGCCATCACTGTGCAGACAACTGATCCTGTAAAATACACAATGAAAACATTTTTTATCTAAAAGGCAATTGTCTAAGAACACTGGATAATAATATTAGGGTCGTTACAATAGTGTGTACATTCACCTTTGGTTATCCCAGCAGGAACATTGGCCACATATGGTCCATAAAGAAAGGACGGAAAGTTATCATTCACATCCTCAACTTTTACTGAAACAGCAACTGAGCTGGAAAGAGGCTTTGTGGGATGTCCGTCAATGACAGTCACCAAAAATCTGTACAAAGCCACTGCCTCTCTGTCCAAGGCACTTATGGTAAATAAATCTCCAGATGTTTCATTGATGGAAAAAGGAACATCTGGGCCTTCTAAAGAATATCTGCAAGTGAAATATTTTAAATATCTACAGTCAATTATATTATACTACACAGGCTCATATCAGTGTTGCTAACTAAAACTAAAACGATTAAAAATTGCTTTTGGTACTTGAAATAAAGCTCAAATAAAATAAAATATAAATGCAAAAAAAAAAAATAAATACACAAAAATCACAAATGTTGCTTTGGAAACTATCTAAAATAAATAAGTTGAAGTTAAAGTACTAAAACGGAAACAAAAAATTAATTAAAGCTATAGGCCTATAGAAATATATATATATACTGTACATAAGACAAAAGCTCATAACAAAATTACTAAAGCTAAAATGAAAATGAAAACTAAAAATAAATGCTAATTCAAAATATTAATAAATTCTATAAAAGTATATAAATAATACTAATATAACAATGGCTCATGTAAGACAAAACATTAGTAATTTTTTTAACCAAAAATGCTAATATTATGACCACATTATACAGTTTGCTTATCAAATTACCTTAGTTGTCCATTTGTACCCTCATCCAAGTCTGAAGCTGTAATTCTACAAAAAAACGTCCCAACAGGAGAATCCTCCAATATGTGACTATTGAACGTGTCATTGTCAAATATAGGAGCGTTGTCATTGACATCATCAACAACAATAACCAAGGTGCCTGTGCTTGTCAGTGATGGGAATCCTAGAAAGGAAGGACAAAGAAACTATAATAATAATACACTGAATATGTACAGAATAAATTAGGGATGCACCAATTAAAATGCTTCTAGTGAATTAAGGCATCACAACATCAGAATGTACAGTACACTAAAAAATTGAATATTGATTTTAAGATTTTCGCTAAATTTAAATGTGTTAATAAATTATTAGCATTTTTTAAATATTAACATTATGAATATAAAATGGAAAAACAAGGTAAATAAGCATGCAAAATTAAATATCCAATATTAAATACTCATAAATTTAAACAAATCTCTAATACTGACCAACAAACTATAGGGTACAGATATACCATGCATCCCTAGAAAAGCAAACTAACCTAGAAACTAGCAAAAAAGTGGTTATATTTACTGAGCTATAGAGGTGAATGAAGCAAATGATTACCTGAATCAACAGCAATAACTTTCAACATGTATTGGCTTTTCACTTCCCTATCAAGATCTTCTAAGATTTGGAACGTTCCATTGGAATGAAGTGAGAAGAGACTCTGATCATTTCCTGATTCTATAGAATATGTCAGCTGACTGTTAACTCCCAAGTCCCCATCAGAGGCATATATCTACAAAAACATGTCACATCTTCATGAATCATTGAACAATAAATTAAAGACGAAAAAGTGAGTTAATTAAACCTGAAGTGAGTCCATCATTTCCATTTTATTTTAAGTACCTGGTGGGTGTGCTGAGAAGAGTCTTCCCCATTTTCGAAGACATGTAATGTCAGTGATTTGGATGAAAAAACAGGTCCGCAGTCATTAACGTCTAGGACTGTGATGTTGATGGTTGCTGTGGCAGACCTTTGAACATCTCCCTGGTCTTTTGCTAGGACTGAAAAACTGTAGAAAGGCTTCTTCTCACGATCCAGCTTGTCTATTACTGAGACCATGCCTAGAACAGAATCTACCATGAACCCGCTCTCTGAGACAAAGAACCGCACCTGCCCATTTGACCCAATGTCTCGATCACTTGCTTTAACTCTGAGCAGGCTTGATCCACGAGGTACATCCTCATACACTGAAAGACTGTAAGAGCTTTGAATGAACTCTGGATTGTGGTCATTCACATCCTCAATGAGCACTGTGAGGTTCATTAAGCTGAACAACGGTGGTACACCTTTGTCTTTAACTTTCAATGTGACTGTGATAACATCCTCAGTTTCCCTGTCCAATGGCTTCTGCAGGTACACAACCCCAGTTGAACTATTTATACTGAACGGTTCTTCTTCTGCACTCTCAAACATGAAAACAACTTCACCATTGGATCCAGCATCAGCATCTGTGGCCTGTATGACCGTAACAACAGAATGAAGAGGTGCGTTCTCTGGAAAACTAACTGTACTAGGTGTTGTGATGACCGGGGAGTTGTCGTTGACATCGAGAAGATAGACGGTAACATGCATTGAGGATGTGAGTCGAGTCTCTGTGGGTAGAGCACGATCATTCGCCTGGACGATGAGGTTATACACTGTGTTCGTCTCTCTGTCTAACTCCCCTCGTAGACACAGAGCTCCTTGCTGGTTTATAGAGAACTTACTCTCAAGATTCACCACCAAATCCACCTCTCCATTTATACCTGTCGGATACCAGAAAAGGAGAACCTGGATTGCATTAGCCAACATAAAACATTTAACATAAAACATTCAAAAAATGTAATTCAATGACTGAGTGACTGAGCAGGTGGATTTAATAATCACAAACAAACAAAAGCTTAGTAATTAAGAAAAAGTAACAGTAATATATGACAATTGGACATAAACTTCAATCCATTATGGCTACAAACATAAAGTCTGGGCCTGACAGTGATGGTGTGAATCCTAAAAAGTAAAGCCAAAGAAATTAGAATAATAATGAGAATGAACAGAATAAATTAGCGATGCACCAATTAAAATTCTGGCTGATATCAATAAATATTTGCATGTTATGTCTGATGATAGATAAACTACTGTCATTAAATTCTATACTAGTTTGTCTGAATAACTTAAAAATAAACACTATAAAATACAATTATTTTAAGTGCTTAAAGGTGCCCTAGAACTTTTTTTTAAAAGATGTAATATAAGTCTAAGGTGTCCCCTGAATGTGTCTGTGAAGTTTCAGCTCAAAATACCCCATAGATTTTTTTTTTTTATTCATTTTTTTAACTGCCTATTTTGGGGCATAATTAGAAATGAGCCGATTCAGGGTGTGTGGCCCTTTAAATCTGGTGCTCCACGCCCCAAGAGCTCGCACTTGCCTTAAACAACATAAAAAAAGTTCAAACAGCTAATATAACCCTCAAAATGGATCTTTACAAAGTGTTTGTCATGCAGCATATCTAATCGCATAAGTACAGTGTTTATTTTTGATGTTTACATTTGATTCTGAATGAGTTTGAGGCTATGCTCCGTGGCTAAAAGCTAATGCTACAATGTTAGAGACATTTATAAAGAATGAAGTTGTGCATTATACAGACTGCAAGTGTTTATTAATGAAAATAGCGACGGCTCTTGTCTCCGTGAATACAGTAAGAAACGATGGTAACTTTAACCACATTTAACAGTACATTAGCAACATGCTAACGAAACATTTAGAAAGACAATTTACAAATATCACTAAAAATATCATGTTGTCATGAATCATGTCAGTTATTATTGCTCAATCTGCCATTTTTTGTCATTTCAAACACATCTCAATAATCTTAGTCACTCGTGTTGCTGTTAAAGCTTGTGTGTAGCCCTGAACAACTTTCTAAATGGGTTAAAAGGAACAAAATGTGAATTTCATTGCACACTTGTATGTGGAATACATAATATGCTTCAACTTGAACCTGTAATAAGAGAAGCCGAGACAGGGGGTTCTCCATTATTAGCAGTAGCCAGCATCCCCAAGAGAGAGGACACTATTCATCGTCTCAGGGCGCTTACAAAGGAGAAATGACGTAAGATTTAATGAGACCCTTTCAGTCTGTTCGGCATTTCCCGAGTCTTTTCAAAAGTGTGAACCTGGAGGTTTTGAGTTTAAAGGAAAAAAAATAAAAAAATAAAAGCTGATGGTACCATCCATTGTGCGAATTCTGCATTTAATAGATTTATGTATTGTAAAACGTCCTCATTTTGCTTGAATGTGTCTTAAATTGGGTAAGGAGATGTAAAAACCAAAAGCAAAAACAAAATTTTTTCAAACACTAGATTTAAACAAGAATCTTATGAACACATGATCACTATCATTCAAAAGATTTTTTGATATTTTTGAAAGATCTTTTGAAGTATCTTATGCTCACCAAGGCTGCATTTATTTGATCAAAAATACAATAAAATTGTGAAATATTATTAGCAATTTTAACTGTTTTCTATTTTAATGTATTTTAAAATGTAATTTATTTCTGTGATGGCAAATCTGAATTTACTGCATCATTCCAGTCTTCAGTGTCACATGATCCTTCAGAAATCATTCTATATGCTGATTTGACGCTCAAGAAATACTTTTTTATTATAATCAATGTTGAAAACAGTTGTGTTGCGTACGATTTTTTTTCTGGAAATGGTGATGTATTTTCCAAGATTGTTTTGTGAATAGAAAGTTCAAAAGAACAGCATTTAAAATAATATATATATATATATATATATATATATATATATATATATATATATATATATATATATATATATATAGCGGCAACACTTAAGTTTAGGATACAGTTCTCACTATTAACTAGTTGCTTATTAGCATGCATATTATTAGGATACTGGCTGTTTATTAGTACTTATAAAGCACATACTAATGGCTTATTCTGCATGACCATATTCTACATCCCTTAATCCTACCCAATACCTAAACTTAACAACTATCTTGCTAAAATTAATAAGCAGTAGTTAGAAGTTTATTGAGGCAAAAGTCATAGTTAGTTAATAGTGAGAATTGGACCTTAAAGTGTGTCCAAAATATTTTGTAACATTATAAATGACTTTACTGTCACTGTTGATCAGTTCAATGCGTCCTTGCTGAATGAAAGTATTCCTTTCTTTCAAAAAGCAGTAGTGTAGTGCATTAGTGAATTTTACCCTCATCTGGATCTGAAACATTCAGACTTAGGAAACACATTCCAACAGGTAAGTCTTCTGGAATGGAGGCAGAAAAGGCATTCTGGCTGAACACTGGTGGGTTGTCGTTGACATCGATCACATTGAAGTACACCCTGACCCTGGTGAGCTCACTGTCCCCCTGCTGAGCAGCTGCAGTCAGGATATAGTAGCGTTCCATCTCAAAATCCAGAGCACGGGACAAGTGGAATTCACCAGAATGTGGACTGAGAAGAAAGAGGCCATCGCCATCATCCTCCTGAACAGAGTATACTGAGGTTTCGTTCTCTTCACTATATACTGCCTCCACATGTCCCACAATTGTGCCTATGAAGGTGACAGACAAGGCTGAATTTAAGTAATATAAAAGAAATATTAGAACACAAGATCAGAAGAAAGCACATGGCGGATATAATAAAATAAACTTTTTTTAAAAGTGCTCACAAAAAGATTAGACAAAATAAAAATAAATATACATTGTTAAACCTTTTGACCTTTTATTAAAAAAAATCACAAAAACCTAGAATACATGCCATGTACGTATCTGAACAAGATGTCCAGGATCTCCAGCAGGAAAATAGGCCCACAACGACATTAAAGATCCAGCAGTATATTTAACGGTGGGCATGGGGTACTTTTTTATCCTTGTGTGCACCAAAGTCAGTGGGTTTGCTGCCAAGAAAAAACTCTTTTTGTTTTAATTTTTTTAATCTAACCATAAAGTTGGGAATTGTGAAATGTCTCCTATTGAGAGATTATTATTTTATAAAAATGTCTCTGGGTAGGTTTTATGGTTCTATGTGTTTAATCTCTTTAAAACTTAAAGAGATTAACTAAATGGGAAGAAGAGTTAGGTACTGATATCGATGATGAAACATTTGGTCTTATGCTAAGAAAATATCTGTTTGTGCACGTACAAGAGTAATACAATTTAAAATCATACACAGACTCCATAATTCCCCTAACCACAAGCATTTTTTTTTAACCCACACTATCGCCTATGTGTTTGAGGTGAAAAACTGAAATGGGTACTTTAACACATTGTCCGTGGTTTTGGTGTTAGAGTAAATGGAAAAGATCTTTAATACGCAGTCGGATTTTGACCCAGTCTCACTAGTGTTGGGTATACCAAATGGACGCATTGTTTCATCTGCTAATAAGAAATTGTATAATATTCTATACTTTGCAGCTAGAAAAAAATATTTTACTTAATTGGATCAGTTATAAATCTCCATCACTTAAAGGTTGGCATAAGATTATTTTTGAGTTGATTCCCCTGGAGCATCTAACCTATGTACTACATCAAAACACAGGCCAGTTTTATAAAGTCTGACCCCATATCCATATCTAATGTTTTTTTTTTCCTCTAATTTGTTATATTATGGTGTAGTCCTTTTTTATATATAAATCTGAGCTATTTGTGTTCTTTTTTTATGTCTTGTCTTATTTTATTATAATGAAAACTCAATAGACATAATTATATAAAAAAAAAAAAAAAAAAATCTGACAATAAAAACCTGTCCCATTTGAAGTTCCAGTCGTGTCTGACAACTGAATATGCTGGAGTTTGTTTTCGGATGAGAGCAGAGGATTTTTCTTGAAACCCTCATAAACAACTTGTGGTGATATAGGTGCTGTTTGTGCAATTTTTTTTTTTTTTTAAAGGCTTTCTGAGCCCAAGACTTAACTAATTTGTGCAATTCTCCAGCTGTGATCCTTGGAGAGTCTTTGGCCACTCAAACTCTCCTCCTCACTGCGCATTAAAACAATATAGACACGCGTCCTCTTCCAGGCAGATTTGTAACATTTCCTGTTGATTGGAACATTTTAATTATTGCCCTAATAGAGGAAATGGGGATTTTCAATGCTTTAGCTATTTTCTTACAGCCACTTTCTATTTTGTGAAACTCAACAATCTTTTGCTGCACATCAAAACTATATTCTTTGGTTTTACCCACTGTGTTTTACCCATTTTCCCCCACATTCATTAGTTTTACTTCAATGAAAGATAAGATTTTTGTAATTTTTGAAGATCAAAAGGATAAACATGCAGATTTATTTTCACAGCCTTCTTTGGTCATATTTACCAAAGGTGCATATATTTCTGTCAGGACCACTATCGTCAAAGATGATTAACAATTAGCATATACAGTTAGGATTGGCAGTATGGCTCTGTTCTGGGCAAGAACTCTCTGCGCATCCATGCATGGATAAGAGCAGGGAGAGCAGCGATAACCCCCTTAGGGTAAACAGATTAGAACCAACATAAATGTATTGCAGATATCATTAGTGTTCTTAATGATAATAATTTAATGAGACAACATAAATCAAGATAAATGACAGTCTGATTTGAAGAGGAATATCAGAAGGTAATATGCTGATAATACTGAATGTGCCTTATTTATAGGGATGCTGTGATTCCTATAGGTAGATGTGGATCAGATATATAGAAAAGCAATGCTCACCAGGGGGTGTGTCTTCCCTCACTTCAAATGAATATACAGATTTGGAAAAGGATAGCTGTGTGGACCTTCTACTACGAACAGGAGCTAAGCCCGATTTGCTAATAGATGGCTGAGCTGAGATGTTGAACCACTTCGTCTCATTACTATTATCCAACTGTGTTCTTGGTGAACTGGTACAGCAAGCACCATAAACAGTAAACCTGAAGAAAATCTGTGGGATCAAAAGAAGAAAACATTAACTTATAAATTAGCCACTGCTGAGGGGGGGGAAAAAATCAATGCAAAGGTGTGGCGCATGAAACATGGAACAGTTTCAGCCGTTAAATCCCATGACATACAGGAAAAGGCTCTTTGTAAGAGACCTTTTCTAAAAGCGGCAACAGTACACCTTGATTTGTGTAAGGTCTGTGCTTTGAGAGCTCTTGTGGGTCTCCCCTTACCACAGTATCCCACGCCAACCTGAATATGTTTCTTTATTTGGTTCCCCAGGTACCTGCCTTTGTTAAGCTCTAAAATGTCAACTTAGATCTGGACAATCTGGTATCCAATGAGAGGCTCAGGGAATAAAACGGAATGTTCTAATCCTGTTTAGCTGAACGCTCCATAAACTTCAAAGCATCAATTCATTAACATTTATTTTTTAAGAAAAAATAACTTAAGGTGTTTTTCAGTTTCAGTCCCCTTGACCCTTAACTCACTTGTTTATTCTATACATATATATATATATATATATATATATATATATATATATATATATATATATATATATATATATATATGTGTGTGTAATAAATTATATACATTTATATACATGTGTTATATGTTTACATGCTATTCATATATTTAATTAAATAGTAATATGCATTTAATAGTGCATTTAATTACATATTGCACACTACATCAATGTGTTCGCAAATGCAGACAAAGATATTAAGTAAACTGTACATATCTTGAGAACTTTCACAAAACTTTTCACAAAAAAACATTCAAAGTTTTTTAATTGTACGGGGAAAAATACTCACCGTCGCGTGCATGAGAAACATGAGATGAATTAATCCAAACTTGATCATTTTTGCTCGTATCCTTTTACCTCTCTACCCAAATATGACATTTCTCGGACATCATACATATTTGAAGATCTGTGTGCACCATCTCTCTGTCCACTGTGCAGTGTGTGGGTGTGTGTGTGTGTGTGGGTGGGTGGTAGATGTCCTGTGCTGTGACGCTTCCAGTCCAGATACACCCCCTCTCCAACTAACACCAAAACAGTAACGTCACTTAATGATTTTAATAGTTACTTATATCAAACAAAAAGCCCTACAGTTTCCATGGTAGGCTACATGAGATAGGCTACTTTATAATAGTTATGTCTCTACGCCGGTTATTTACAAGTCGGCGGGACTTCCAGTGTCTTGATGCCATATCTGTCTGTCCACTTTTAATGCGAACTGACAATGATCTATTTAAATGTTTTCCTCTCTTATGTGGCAGCCAAGAGATCTTTTGCCCTGTTTCTGTCTCCATTTGAATTCACAGGATGCCAGCATGGCACTCGCCCAAAAGGTGAATGAATGGAGAGACGCTGTAAAAGGGGAGCCACCAGGCAACCATTAAACAGGCTACAATAAAAGAAAAGTACATTTTAGAGGATATTAATCTTGAAGCAACTCTGAATTAAATATATACAGAAGTGATGAAACACGCTTCGTGAAACTTCAAACCATTTGCGGATCATTCTAACCACTTACTCGGGACTGCCAAAGTCACGTGATTTCAGTAAACGAGGTCGTCAATAATAGCGTACCTATTTCGATATGTAACGAAATGTCAATGGTTCGCCATTACGTATGTCTACATATGATTTTTACCTAATTTTCGATCAATTTTAGGCTATAAATTTATAGACATTTAATGACACATTTGTATAATTAAAAAGAAGAGTTGTACAAGCCCTACAAAAATAATAAACATAGCCAATTATAAAGACACAATATTTAATGGTAGCCTATTAGAATTTGTTAGTTGAATTTATTACTTATAATTTGAATTTATTAATTTATAAAACATTTGGAATTTGTTTGTAAAAGGTTTTTTTATTTTTTTTTTTATTTTACATGTTTGGGCTGAGCAATTGCTTGCAGTTGAATCAAAGTTTCAAAAACCTTGTTTTTCCCCCAGCAGGTTTTTAATATACCAGCTACCTACTGTATTTTTGAGTGTAGAAAGTGTTTTTTTCCCCACACCTGTCCGCATGAAATTTGTTTAATTAACGTGCTGAAATTTTTCTTCTTCTTTCTTGCATAAAAAAAAAAACAAAAAAACATAAAAGACAGAACAGATATAGAACCTCAACAGGAATTATATATATATATATATATATATATATATATATATATATATATATATATATATATATATATATATATATATATATATATATATATATATATATATATATATATATATATATATATATATGTAAAATATCTTACTCAGGACAGTACTAAACAAAAAATCCCTCTTATTTTATTAAAATAATTCTCATTTTCACAGATTCTGCAAGGGGTTCACATACTTTTTCATGCCACTGTATAAGGTCATGTGATGTCAACATGGTGAGTAGGTGAGTCTTGAGTCCTCATATCAAATGAGTGTATATTATAGTAATATTTGTCAAAAGTGCTGCTAATTCCTTTGTTGAAGCAGGTGGCTTTCTTCTATAGCCTACTACAGCAAGTGAGGCCATAGATCAAATGTGTTTAGTGTGGTACAGGCTTATTGTTAGTGATGCATCTCATGTAGGCCTAGTTGTCTTTGACATGTATATTAAAAGTAACAAGGCTTTTAAAAAAGAAAGACAAAAGTCTTGAGTTTTGCCATTGCAAAATAAATTTTAAATTTAATTCCCAACCATACTTTTTTCTGAGCTTCTTGGTTTGTACTCCTACCACAAGAGCCCCATATGTTCCTTTCAAGTAGTTTCAAATCTAATTAAAAATCTGTTTTTAGCTTCACTGCTTTGTCAAATGCAATCAAAAGGCTCTATTAACCACATTATTTAAACTGATTAGGGTTGCCATTAACCATCAACGACACCCCAAAAGCGCCCCCTGTCGGAGCTAAGTGGAATCTGCGTTATTTGTTTGTTTTCCATCTTTCAGATATTTGCCTTCAGGTCAAGTAATTACCAGTCAATTATGTCATCAAGTATTGTTTGGTTTACAAATGAGTTGTGACAAATATGAAAGAGTTAAGTGCTTTTCTCTTGTGGACTTGTGATCTTTTATCTTGAGTAATCAGCGCAACAGATAAAATTAAATTCACTTACAAACAGAACATCAGACGTCATTTCATCCCCAACAAAACTGCAGTTACAATGCTTTGATTATGTGTTTTAGAATATACTGTTATTTTTATTTTGCCCTCCCTGGCAGTAATGGTCCTTGTGGAAGACGTCAAGGTGAAACCTGAACAAGATGACATCATCTGTAGTTTAATAGTAAACAAAGCAGTTGCACATCACAGCCACAGGGCGTCGCTGCATTTACGTATTTCTTAACATACGTTCAATGCTCTTGTTCTGTCACATTGCCAATTTCAACCTCAGATATTAACTATAAAATGCTTATCAGTAGCTACGGAAGAAAAAAAACAGGACAGTTTTCTAAAAAAAGAAATGTTTACTTCAGACACATTCTTGAATGTCAAACAAAGCTGCATTCTTGTAATTAGAGTGGTATTCAAAGTACAGTTAAAGGACCTTATGACGGCAAATACGAAAAATATTTTTAAAAACTAATATGATAGTGCACTACAGATCTACATGAACCAGATAATTGTGCTATGCACCTTCAGAGAAACAGTTCAAATCATATCATTCAACCTTAAACTGTTCCTGGCAAGAACTACCACTAACGAAAAACAAAGATAAAAAACAAAATTTAAAGACTGAAGACACATAGTGTTAACTTTACAAAAGGAGAATAACACTGTACATCTTAAAAACGTCGCATATACACAGCCTAACAATTCTTGTTTCTGCTGTATTACGTTTGAAGATGTGAATCGTGTACAATTGGGTTTATGGCATGAACAAGAACCTAGGCTACATCAGTAGCTAATCTACTCATCATCCTCCTCATCTTCCTCCTCCTCCTCCTCCTCTTCTTCATCTTCATTCTCATCATCATCCTCCCCACCATCTTTTTTGGACAAGCCTGCAATTCCCTTTGTGCGGTATAGGGCAATATCCTAAAGAAGATTTTAAAAATGAACAAATAGGGCAGGTGCATTTACAAGTTTGAGAATATTAAAGAGTACTCAGGAAGGAAAAGAAAAAGAAACTGTACACTACCTTGTCATACTTCTCCTTAAGCTTCGCAGCTTTCTTCTCATAGGGCTGCTTCACCTCAGCCGATGAACTGTTCCACATTTCTCCAAGCTTCTTGGCAATGTCTCCGATGGAAAGGCCTGGGTTCTCACCCTTAATCTTAGGGCGGTAGTCACCACAGAAAATAAAGAACGCTGACCTTTCCAGAGGGAAAAACATGCATTCAAACCAAACCATTTTGAAAAATATATCTATATATATAATATATTTTCAACAGGAGTGCAAAGCTTGAACGTACGGTGGTCTCTTGGGTGCGTTGGGATCCTTAAATCGCCTCTTCTTCTCTCCCTTCGGTGGGATGTAGTTCTTCATTTCTCTCTCATAGCGAACCTTATCTTGCTTGGCCATATCCTCAAACTTACCCTTCTCTTTGGCAGACATTGTCTGTTGAGAACGAGAAAAAGCTGTCTCAAAAAGTACAAGTTACATTACAAAACAGATTTTTGCAAAGTTTTTGCCAAGTAAGCCTAAAAGCATAACATATATAATATTTATATAATACAGCAGCATAATATTAATACATGTTTTTCAGAACAGTACCTTCCATCGCTCTGAACACTTCTTGGAGAATTCAGAGAAGTTAACGGTGGCTTCAGGGTGCTTCTTTTTGTGTTCTTCACGACAGGTTTGCACAAAGTAGGCATAAGAGGACATCTTTCCCCTGGGCTTCCTTGGATCTTTACCCATCTTTACTACCCTCTGGAAAAAAGATAATCTTAACTAAATGAAAGTGACATGCTATAATCATTTTATGATTTGTATTCTTGTACAATTATTATCCAAACGCTTCCTACATACATTAATGGAGCATGTATATAACATGTATTAATATATATATATATATATATATATATATATATATATATATATATATTATTATTATTATATGCAAAAAATATATGTATGTATATATGTATTATTGTGTGTTTTTATGTATATGTATGTATATATTATATGTGACCCTGCCTGGACCTATGTCATAAGTCACACGGGTATATTTGTAGCAATAGCCAACAATACATTATATGGGTCAAAATTATCGACTTTTCTTTTATGCCAAAAATTATTATTATGATATTAAGTAAAGATCATGTTCCATGAAGATATTTTGTAAATTTCCTACCGTAAATATTTAAAAAAATATTTTTGTGAGTGGATATGCATTGCTAAGGACTTCATTTGGACAACTTTAAAGGAGATTTTCTCAAAATTGTGATTTTTTTTTGCACCCTCAGATTCCAGATTTTTAAAAAGTTGTATCTCAGACAAATAGAAAGCTTATTTATTATTAAATGTCAATTTCAAAAGGTTGACCCTTATGACTGGTTTTGTGGCACAGGGTCTCACACACACACACACACACACACACACACACACATATACATATATATATATATATATATATATATATATATTAATATTAATATATAAGTATTGTAATTATTCACTGTGAGGGACATAATTGCTCTAAAAAAGATTTCTGATGAAATGTGCAGTGAAATGACATTATTGAGATGACGATGAGATGCACAAAGACGCCTCAGGTTCACGGTGAAAGACAAGGACATCCTCCATTTCGTGAATAAAAACGCATATTTAATTATGCATTATTAATTCCCACTATTGTATCTGTATATTTACGTGTATTTCACACTAACAGAGCATCCACAGCAGCATCGACCATGAGCGGGCAGATAGATTACATAGGGCCCGCCTTAAAATGCCTAAACGGTGCAACAATAATATTTCTTCTTCCATTTTGAAAAAGCCGTCTTCATGAGAGAAAGTCCCCCTCAATTGTCTCCTCCCACATTCCTGGGTAATTTCTAGGACCTAAAATCACCGCACTTTGTCCGTTTTTCGCCCCTGTCCCGCCGCTTTCCGCTATTATCGCCTCCCCTATGGAAGAAGTCGGTCTGTATGGACACAGTGTCTGTAACTATAAGCGCAATGCAATGGGAGTTTCGCTCTCGTAAGTCCTCCGTTCAACTGGAGCCACACGAGCTCAGCTAGCAGAGCCAACATGGCTTCCTCTCTCCCTCCCTTTATGTCTGCCAGCCAAAGCCGCATACACACACAACACTGGCGCTGAGAAACAATATAATATCATTTTACCCCCTCTTTATCGCTCGAATTTCCTTGGAAAACACCGGCGTTCCCTAAAATAGACCCTCGAGCTTTTATAGGAGTTGAAAAAAGCGATGCAAACGAGCTCGGCTGAATTTTATTTTATTAGTTAAGTTGAATGGCGCTTACACCCCGTCCGTCTCCATCCCCCGCCACTCACAGTATCCTCCGCAAGCCAGCCATATTATATTACAGAAGACGGCCGCACACGTCCCGTTCAGAGAGGAAAATTCACAAAATGACCAGCACATTCCCTCGGGACAGGTAAATCTGACAGAGGTGTTATTTTAGTGTGTTTGCGAGGATGCCAAGTGACGTTACGTCACTGGCTCACACAATAACACCTCAAAAAGACCTCAAAAAGCTAACTGCTTTAGCTGGGATGGCTACCTGAAGAATATTACAGCCCATCCTATTAGAATACTGTCAAAAAATCAATCATGTTTCATCTTAAGAAGATTTTTTCATTCAGGACATTTGACTGTGTAACTAGGCGCACTGACTGACTGATTCTGACAAAGATTGGTCGCTTCGCGCTCACGAAATTACCACGCAACTACCAAGGGAAATGTGTTGTAATAAACGATGCTATTTGAAAAATAGTTCATTAAGGCCTTGACAAGCATATTTTGACAAAACTCACCAGCCTTCTCTATCTGCAGCTTCAGTGGATGCCTAGATAATGGGGCTTTGAAGTACAATAACACCGATGCGCGCTCTTCCAAGTGCGTGCAGAACCCTCCGCTCAAGAGGACACAGTATACAGCCGCGAATCCTATTGGCTACCGCCAAGTCCTGAGCGCCTGTGATTGGCTGTCCGCGCACTATAGCTCCTACGAGAGCGGAGGTGCGGTTGGATGTTCGTCGGCGAAACGTCATATTTTTTAACGGCGCGTGAATATGAAAAGCTATCCGCTGGTACAAGTGTAATAGTATATCAGACACCGTTTTGTACTGCGGTGAACTTACTGTAGCGTCATGTAAGCGCACCGTTCTCGTTGAGGTAAAGGTTTCTAATTGTATAATGAATATTTGCGTTAAACGCAGTATTTCAAAGATTTCGCAGCGCAACTGCAACGGTCGAAAGAAAAAAAAAAAAAGACGACGAGGGGGCTTTATGAAGGCTTTAACCCTTTTAAACACATTGTTGTGAGTTTTACAAAGTGCCTTAAACAAATTTAATTCTATATATTAGGCAAGGAACGTTTCAATGGCATTTCAAATTATTTTTCCCGCAACCATAGCAACGCCCCTCAAGCAAGTATGCAAAGTATTTATCACTTAATTGCATATTCACATTATGCATTAATTTGCGTGCTTGTTTTGAAATCGTGCAAATGCAAAGACTGAATTTTCCATTCAACACACTATAAAAAGTAAATTAATAATAATCGATCATATTTCTTTTAGAAACTTGTTTTATAACTCGCGATATTCCAGCTCAAGACTCAAGACTGTAAACCTGCTGCCTTTTTTATTTATTTTGTTTAAGGAAGCAATTAGCCAATATTTTGTCGATAAAATTGGCCTATTTTATGATTGTTGCTGTTATTATTCCTATTATTATTAGCCTATTTATAATTGTTGCTTTTTATTCCTTATATGTTGGCTACTACAATTAAGTCTGTACATTTGCATGCCTTATACATGTATGTTTTGTTATTGCCTACCATGGCAATCTTGAAATGCACCATATAATGTTTTCCACTGAGCGGCGCTACGCCCTAATAAAATCTAAACTCCAAAGGTTGGAGATGATTCTTAAGAAATTTACTGATTCTGTTTCTTTAATGTTAATGATTTTTAGTATTAAGAAACGTGATAAAAGGAATACAGCTCGTGGACAATTATAATCCTATTGCATGTTTTACATCCTTTGCATGGATGCCTTTTGATGTTTTATTTTGCATTTATTTAAGTCAAAATGAAATCACAGCATATACCTGGACCTTGGTTTCAATGTGCTGTCTTCTACTAACCTTTTTGGACGCTTCGCTTGACATTGTCAGCTGGTCTTTGGGTTTGCTTGCGTTCATGTGCGGCCCTGTGCCAGCAGAAAGACCCCCGCGGAGCGTCAATTTGCTCTGTGTTGTGCGTTTCCTAGAACAACGCCATCTTACTTATAACATCCGATTACATGCCATTAGCAATTCATATCAAAAGGCGAACAGTTTCTAAAACAGGTGCATCAAAAGTAAAAGTCAGGACAGGATTATTACCAGCCGTCCGATTCTCTTCTTACATCGCACTGACCTGTAAAACGACGAATATACTGGTAAACAGCAGTAACCTCAGATACTGGACACTATTGTCGACTGGACATAAGTAGCAGAGTCAGATATTTCATATCTGTGACGACAACCATGGCAAATTATGGTTAGACATGCTTATTGTGATATTTAAGTTAGTTTTCAGTGTGTTACTTAAGTATAATTCATGTTTTTCATTGCATTTTAATCTAGATGTTAACAAAAAGTGGGATGTGTATGAGACTTCTCATAAAAGAGATTTCATTTATAGACCCATCTCATCTTTTCCGACTCCAATACGGTGAGTTTCTTGTTAACCGAATTGATGCAGATGTCTGAGTTGAGAATCATCTTATTTTTTCTTACTTGTTTCATATACAAGGCCGAAAACATCTGGCAAGATCTATAGAAATTCACATGCATTGGATGATCCAGTGGGTGCGACTGCATACAGTGAAGACTTCTGCTGGAAGCCTGTGTCAAAGACAGCTTGTATAAGGTCTGCCACAGCATCAGGAAACAGAAGGAACAACCCACACCCAAGAAGGGTAAATGGCACATTTTGTAATTTTCTGTGTTTGTTGGTTTGTAGCCTACTAATGTATAATTTTAAAGCATCTGTGTACTAATGCTTGAATTAATGTCTACTAGCTGTTTAACTTCAAAAAAGCACATCAGTAGTACTGTATTTGTGTTTCATGGAAGAAAGAAAGTCATAGAGGTTTGTAAAAACACCAGAATGTACACTCTTGTAAAATAAAGGTTATAAAAGGGGGTTTTGACAATGATTCCATATACAAAACTTTTTTGGTTCCACAAAGAACCTTTGAGTGAACATCTTAATCTGAAGAACCTTCTTCCACTTTAATGAACCTATTGTTCATTGGAAAGGTTCTATCGATTCTTTAATAAACCATGGATGCCAATAAAGTACCTTCCTTTTTAAGAGTAGGCCTACCATACTTTTTCTTTCTTTTAACACAAAGGAGTTCATGGTGTGGAGGCGTAGTGCAGATCAAATTAAACACTTTGATGGTCGTTCCTCACTTCAACTTGCGTTGTCTGAGAAGGAAATCCAAAAGGCTCTGAGTGCCCAGTACAGGTCGACCTACAGGACTGATTTTCTTGGATTACCTCAAGGTGAGTAATTACTGCACAGACATTATACGTTTATACTCTGAAAAGCATTTGAATCTTATTTAACATCAAGGTCTAGTGGTTCCAAAGATTGTATATCTTATTATGACTGACACATCTCAATGTCTTGTTGTATTCTTTCTGAATCACAGGAATTTTGAAGAATCATGCAATCTTTGCACCTTTAAACCACAGTCATGTTGTCAACTACTATACCCAGACTGAAATGAGGCACAACTACCGCCCGCCCAAATCAAAACTTGAACTTCTAGGGAACAGTTCTCGCTATGGGTGCAATAGGCTGCATGGTATAGCAGCGAAGGGTATTGGTAAGCTTCTGCAAACCTGCAACATTTCTGTTTTAACAAGCCTAAAAGACCAAACTACTTGAAGACAACCAACCCTATTGGGTCAGTATTCTGGACACAATGCAAAAAACAATGTAGACTAGACATGCAATGAATTACAAGTTTAATTCTAAGTTTATTATACGTGTAATAAGAGTTATTCAGTCGGTTAGTTGACAATTAAAAGGTACACTTTATAATAATGCAAAATCAAGATAAAAAGCATGCACACCACCAGAAAAAATATGCTCAAAATGGGTGCCCGACCAAAAAAGAAAAACAGGAAAAAAGTCGGCACACCAAAGCTCCGAAAAATAAGCGAAAATTTCTAATATAAGACTCCCACTTCGTTACGTTTCGAGCACACAGGCTCTTCGGAGCTGTGGTGTGCTGACTTTTTTCTTGTTTTTCACACTCTCTGGGCTCTACTAGAATAGATTTTCATGTTCAAAGAAATATATATATTTTTCACATTTTTTACTTTGTTGCAACACCTCTCTTTCCAGTCAGTAACACTCTATTTACTTCCTGTTTCTATGTGCTCTGATTGCTCAGCTGGACCAGTGTTTTGTGATTGGTCAATCGCTTCAGGCATGTTTCAGAAATGTCACAAGCTTCAATACACAAGTTAAGCCCGGAACACACCAAGTCGGCTCAAGTTGGTCCTCGTCGGCTTTCTTTCGGCCGATTCGACATGTTGAATTAGCTCGACGGTCAGTCGGGCCATCAGATCATTCTGATTGGCTGTTCAGCTACTGCCACCTGCTGGTACGGAAAGGCATTTCTTCTTCTTACGCAGGCGCAGAAGGGACGTGCTACTTGGCCGCTGGGTGTCGAGTGTTGGTTTGGTGTGTCAGGGCAACTTTGGACCCAGACGCTGCCGACGTGAGCCAACCCCGCAGTCTGCTTTCGTTGCCACTAGTTTGTTGGCGTCGGCTTGGTGTGTTCCAGGCTTAACTCAACCAGGCCACGACCTTTTATTTTACATATGCCTTGGGTGGAAACTATTTATATGAGGAACGGTGTGATGTGGACATTCCTGGAAGACATTTCAAGAGTACAATCGAGGCGTTTCAGGGAGTTCAGAAATTGGTACTTTGTTGCTTTGCAGACATTATCGTACACAAACAGCAACATTTACACACTAAAGAAAGCTGAAATTGTAAAAAAAAAAAAGCATAATATGTCTTCTTTAACCAAACACTACTACACCAGTATGACACACAAATTAGAGAAGAATGACACTCTTTTCTTTTACATTTTAGTCCCTACAGTGATTCACAGCCACATCAACAATCAGGAAAACAGAAAACTGCAGACCACCTACAATAAACATTTTGGAAGCGAACATACAGATATCTCCTCAGTGCTCAAATCAACCTCACCTCAGACATTTCAACAGATTTGTAAGAAATTATCTGATAAAGGTGAGAAAGAGTGATGCTGTATCCTATAGAGATCCTACGGATCTTGCTTGAAAAACTTACATAAATATAATTCCTATTATTATTCCCAGTTATTTTGTTTAGTGTTCTTTATTTTTGTCTTTTACCAGAAAAAAAGGATGCGAAGACATCACATATAACCTCTTCTCATGGATGTAAGGTGAAGAATACTGGTGTATTCATGCAAGCCCCTTCCACACTGGAGAGGATGTCAGCCTGGCCTGGGCCTTTATAAACATGTTATTTTGAACCATGAAAAGCTATATGAATATGTGTGCATTGTTTTTTAGGCTTCTGATTTTCTTCCAGGAGACAAAACACTCTTAATATAATGATACTGCCTTTATTCATCTTTGATGGTGTGCTTAATAAAACTCTCGAAGTAAACTGTTAACAGGCATAAATCATTTTTACTATACACAGTTTCATTTTTTGTTTTGAGATTTGTCCAAGCCACATTTGGCAAAAATAGATTAAAAAATATCATTAATCATTTGTCTCTTGAGAATAATAAATCTCTTGAGCACCGTTGAGCAGATTCGTAAACACCTCTGATTGGCCATTGTGTTCACACGCTCATCAGATATGTCTGTGATTGGCTGCAATCAAAGCACAGGAGCGATTGAAAGCATTTGGGAGTATTTGAATTTGAAAGCGTGATCGTAGCATTTGAAAGCAGGGGTCTATCAGTGGACCAATTCCCATGTGTGTCTGTAGCGCTCAGTGAAGAGCGTCATTGATGTCTATTTACAACATGTTTTTGAAGCGTTGATCATTGTAGCTAATCACAGACAAGTGCGTGAACACAATGGCCAATCAGGTGTTTACAAATCCATTCAACAGTACTCAAAGCATCACATTTTTAAAATTTCAGTACCTACTATTGAAGTCAGTACTTTTGACAACACTATTATAAAGAAATAGTAAAGGTATAAATCAATAATGACAGGTGAACTGATACATTATGCAGAGCACAAACAAAGAGGTAGAAATATGCACAGCAAGGTGTAGAAAAGAACCGACAACAACGACAAAAACTATTTAATTTCACTTGAATCTAAATACCACAGATATCTTTCTCCTCAAGTTTAAATTTATTGAAAAACAAAGAGAAAAGTTTTCTTCCCTCTGAAAAAATGATGAAAATCAGTTTAGGGCGAACAGGCGTTTCTACTTAAAAGGCATTTTTAACATCATGCAATTTAAATGCGGCTCTCGTCATCACAATGAATGCGTAGCCACCCCACTCTGTTTTGTGTATCAGGTAACCTGAGACTCAGGTGTGCTGTGTCTCTAAGCTCCTTGCAAAACAAGCAAGCAGTCTCTAAAGAGAACAAAAGCCAAGCCGCGAAGACGAGATACTGTCAGATCTCTCCAGTTATGCCGCTAGGCAGGAAAATTCGGGCCTCATCTGCTGGAGCCCAACTTGAGACCCATAACAAGCCCAGGTATTCTGCTTTATGCTTTTTATTTATCAATGTCTTGACATGGCTTCCAGTTCCCATATTCAAGTATTTAATTAGCTCAGCACTAATTTTAAACAGGTCTTGATACAGAGACTAATTTGTTCTGCTTCATGACTTCCATCTCAGTATGAGGACAAGTTTTTGTACCACATTGGTATTCAGTTATTTTCCAGCTCCTGACCTTGAGTGTCACACTTCCTGTTGTTTATAGTGTTTACTGTTGCCAGGGAATATGGATAATGCTGGTGCCATGCTGGAACACCGTACCAGTTTGTGTCCTTGAAGATTAATTCATTTATGTTTTGACAGACAAATTTGAAGACATTGCTTGACTCTAATTTGATTTGACTTAATACACTCCTGGCTCTTCTCCCTAAAAAAAAAAAAAAAAAAAAAGGCAGCTTTTTTTTTGTAATATTTCTGTAAAAATACAGTAAAATATACAACAATTTTACAATTTAAATCTGCACACAAACAAACACGCACAAGTTTCCATGTTTTATATGGACATTCCATAGACATAAAGGCAAGCTTGGAATATGGAAAAGCTTACATTTAGCAGATGGAAATATTGCCATTTCATTGATTTTGTCAGGAGAAAAGATGATCTGAACACTGTTGTGTAAGTTGTGGCATTACTTTACTCTGGCATTACATGGCTTGCCCACCCACATCCCTCTGATCCTACCCTCTGATTACTAGAATTAAACATCTTTTTGGAAAACAAAACATTTTCTTACCAACCCAATGTGGATTTTGGTCAAATGATGAGGCAAGAATATGTTGTTAGTAACATTTTAGAAAAATGTATCTGTGGGGCGTGAGGGAATGGTGATATAGTAGTGTAACTAATTACTGTTGACAGAAAGTAATAAATAAAGTAATAATATTACTTTTGAAACAAGTAATAAATTACATTCTTTGAGTAACTAGCCCAACACTGGTCATGACACACAGCAAAAAGTATTGCTACCTTATATTAAAAGTAGCCTACTTTTACCTGTTGAGACATGCGTGACTCACGAAAGGGCATTTGCAAGGTTGTTTCTTAATAACTTAAAAAATAAATGATAAACAATATATTCAATGCAACACGCATGCAGTATTTCGACAGATTTTGGACCAGTGTATGGAGCCGCTGGACTGAACCAGATTCGGGGCACGCAGACTGACAGGGTTCTGCACTCTACTGGGTCCATATTAGACCCTACTGAGAGGAGCCAACAGCTTCCTGCTTGGCTAGAGAGAGAGCTTTTGAAGCAAGAACCCAGACGACACTCTCTTACCCTGGGAGACAATGTTAAACTCAGCATGCGAAAACGCTACAGAGCAGATCCTGCTGACACCCTCAATGAGCTCAAGGTAAAAGTCAAAGTGTCACACTTGTGCAGCATCTGCTGCTTGGCTGCATTTCCCAACAATTATATTCTACCTAGATTGAATGGCAACTTGCCCAAGCATCATCTCTCACTGGTCAAGGTATGCAAATGTTATAATGATAAACGAGGGGGTTAGGGAGCTGGACGAGGCACTTCATAGATCCATAATATTGCATATGAAATTAGAGTCTGATTTAATGTTTTAATATTTATGGAGTCCCGCACCCCAGATAAGACACGTACGTCTGCAAGAAAGCATCTGCTGATCATCTGATAGATGTCGTTCCCTCGATTTTCTAAAACGTGCTCACGATTTACTAATTCGTGAACATTTAATATAACATTATGTAACATATATACAGACATATATAACACAATATGTTCATATTTAATTAATATTTAACCACACCCCCTCACACACAGAGCCCTCCCTCATATTGGTCTAATTTTGCACTTTTTTTTTTTTTAACTCATCTGTTCTAACCGACCGGTCAGTTTTTACATCAACTTTAGGTATGTGTATGTATAGTATGTATCTTTTGATATCTTTTATCTGCTCTTAATCTGTCAGAAAGTTGTTTATTATGTCCCAGTCTTTGATGTAGAACCAACCATATTGTAACTGCCATTTTAGCCAACCATCCTTCAATCTCATAACCTAAAGGTGTCAATGTATAATCATTGGAGGTCACTCTTCTCATATACCAAAGCTTCATTAAATATGCCAAAACCAAATCATTAACTTTCTGCAGGACAAAATTGCAGCCTTTGCCTAAAATTACATTTTGAATCAAGTACAGAATCCATTAATTCATTAGTTGGATGACCTTTGGATGGGCAACCATTGCAGGGTAATCTGTCATGACTAGCGATTGGATGAAATGACACAGTAGACATGCATTATTTATTTCAACAGAGTGCTTGAACTTGCACCCCAGTAAGCAAATCAATTACGTTTGTCTTATCAAGCCCAAATTTGTTTGTGCTGGAGGTAATTTGCCATCTGACTGCACAATGAAATAGGCAAGAAAGTTACAATCTGTATTTATCAGAAGGAGAGCAAATAACTACAAGGAGGGGCACCGCTAACTACATTTTTTTCAGTAGTGTAAACAGTAGCTCAGCTGTTTTCAGTAAATGTATATGTTCATTTTGCTGTTTAATGCTGTCAGCCTAATTGAAATCCTTATTGTTTTTGTGGCAGATGCAATACTATTATCAATTCCTAGGCCAACCGGAAGGCTAATAAGGCTGATAGTGTAATCGACTTCTGACGAAGTCAATATAGTGGGATAAAAACAACGGCTAGTCTTTTTCACTGCAACTTTAAAGGAAGCGAGACAATCTTGTCAAAACTAGCACTAGATACCTGAGGTAATTTTATTTTACACTGCTAGCCTGGCGTAATCTTCTCACCATTAATACTTCTCACCATTTATTTTTAGGATATGACCGATTGTTTTCCATATATCTGTTTTCTTTAAAGGATTAGTCCACTTTCAAATAAAATGTTCCTGATAATTTACTCACCCCCATGTCATCCAAGATGTTCATGTCTTTCTTTCGTCAGCTGAAAAGAAATTAAGAAATTTTTGATGAAAACATTCAAGGATTATTCTCCTTATAGTGGACTTCAATGGCCTCCAGACGGTTGAAGGTCAAAATTACAGTTTCAGTGCAGCTTCAAAGGGCTTTAAATGATACCAGACGAGGAATAAGGGTCTTATCTAGCGAAACAATTGGTCATTTTCGAAAAAAATACAACAGTATATTCTTTATAAATACAAATGATCGCCGTGCACGTACTTCCCCTTTTCATACTCTTCCCTATTCTACTTACGGAACTAATGCGTTTCTTTCGAAAATGACCGATCGTTTCGCTAGATAATACTCTTATTCCTCGTCTGGTATCGTTTAAAGCCCTTTGAAGCTGCACAGAAACTGTCATTTTGACCTTCAACCGTCTGGAGGTCATTGAAATCCACTATTTGGAGAATAATCCTGGAATGTTTTCACCAAAAACCTTAATTTCTTTTCGACTGAAGAAAGAAAGACATGAACATCCTGGATGACATGGGGGTGAGTAAATTATCAGGAAAATTGTATTTGAAAGTGGACTAATCCTTTAAAGTATCCTTGAAAAAGGGGTTTGACTTGGCAAACAGTGGTGGCTTTTTCTGAACCTGGTCTTTCTCCGCAGTGTCGTTTGCCATTTTAAATACGCAAGCCCTTAATTCTGATTGGCTGTCAGTGTTTTATTGTTCAACAGCTGGAAAAAATAGTTCTTAAAGTGATCTCAATGATATTGTTTCTCTATATCGTTAGCATTATAGCAGTGGTGTGGACAGTGCTATTCTTTTATATTTAGAAAGATTTTTTAGAACTATATCTTTATCGTTAATTATAGATATCGTTCTTGATGTGAACGGGCCTTAATAAGTCACTCTTCTCTTATTATTACCTTGGGTTCCCTCTGCAATTGAGTAAATTGAGATCTGTAGTTGGTCTAAAGAGACTTTCACAAAATACAGTCTCAAATATGAATTTTGAAAAATTGCTAACAAATTGCACAGACCTTTCTATTTATAAATAAATAAATAAATAAATAAACGCTAATCTAAAAGCAAAAACTCCAAAATTCCAGAAAGGAACCCCAGTCAAACCAAAATTTATTCAGACACCTTGAACTTTTCATTCATTATTACAGTTTATTCACTATAGTTTAAAAAAATGGTAATACAATATGACAAGATCTCAGAGTTAAACTGTGTCAGAAAAAAAAAAAAATCTTAATTATGTCAGATAACACTTAAGCAAAAACATGGTCAGGTCAAAGTGTCTGAATAATTTTTGGTCCCAAATTTTTATCAATTTTGCTGGTAGTCCACTGTAAGAAGAATTTTTGGGTATAATATGTCACAGTTTACTGTATTTTGCGATCCTCACTTACATAAATGAACTATAGTGTCCACCCACTAGTAAAAAAAAAAATATATATATATATATATATATATATATATATATATATATATATATATATATATATATATATATATATATATATATATATATAGTGTCTGTAAAATTTTTGGTTTGACTATATATTTTATATCTTTCATCATTTCATCATATCTTTTCTTTATTCATGGTAGGTGGTTTGACTGACTGGCATGTAATCTCTTGATTTTCTGCAGACTGATGGAGCATTTGGCTTTTTGATCCAAAACATAATTAAAGGGCATCACGTTGCATTGAAGCCATTTCAATTTCAAGTGAATTCATTATTGTAAGGAGCAGAACATGTGACAGCAACCTGTCGAAAACCAGCAGCTGTTTCATATTTTGACATGCTGGAGGGTGCTGTTTGATCATCCAACAAATGTCAAACAACACTTGTAGATTTATACTATGTTGAATTAGCATCCCCCATACAGTGACTCTGTGATGTTCATCTCTGTTAATCTTCTTTCTTACAAACCTCATTGTAGAGACCTGCACATTTAACACATGCTCCTTTAACCATTCTGAGATTTTCGCCTTGTCTAATTTATTTTTGCTGTCCAACATAGATTGAGAATATGATTTCCATTGATGATCTAAAGAAAATTAAACTGGCTTATGATGTAAGTATTCAAAATATTTAGATGATTTGGAAATCGAATTTAAATGATTAATTAGACAAAATATGTTTTTATAAAATTCTGTTTTCTTGAGCAGGAGTTTGCAAAGGCTGGCATCCATAAGTTGGATTATTCAGAATTCAAATCTGTTGTGAAAAACTGCCCAGGTTTGAAAGGAGTTGTAAGTATGATTGCAACCATTATATTAAAAATACTGTAAAAGTACTGTACTCTGAGGTTTTTGTGTTCAGTTATATCCTGTTACTTGTGTTAATGGATTAACGGAGACCCAAGGCCTAAAATCTTTATGTATGATTGAACAGTCTTTTCTCTCTCACTGTATTCCCACCCACTTTTTGAAATGTCACAGAAAGAATCTCACATTCAACAGCTATTCATGAAGATCGATTACACTTGTGATGGCAAAATCGAATGGGTATGAATAATTCACTGTTTCCTCTTTAAATCTTAAACTTGATCTCTTAGATGAAAGGACAATTTGTCAAATGCACCATGCATCTAAGTTTTTTGCGTTGAGTTTTTGAATATGAAAAATTTTTGTGAGCAAGTGGTAAAAATGGGTCTCATTGCAAACATTTTCAAACAAAAGAATTAAGTTTACAATTCAATTTATTCCTAATATCCAAACTTGAATGCAAAATCGAACTGCTGATGGCCTTTTTTATTTTTTATTTTTATTTTTTATTTCTACTGATTGTTATACAGTGTATATATATTTAAAAATAAGTGTATATGTACTCATCATAATATTTACCATGACATAATGAAAACACTTCCAAAACAACATCTATTTATGTCTTCTTCTCTTTCTTTTAGCATGAGTTCTGCACATACATATACCTGGAGTACGAAGCGAAGAAAGAGACTGTACGTCGCAGTAAAATGGCAGCCTTTGTATTGCCGGCTAACGTTAAGTTTCTAAAACGTGGGAAGCCTGTTGTGAGAATCCACTTGCCTTCTAATGGCACCGTTGTGACTCTAAGAGAAGATGGAGTTGTTAACTTCTGGACCCCCAAGCTTTATTTGAAGAGCAAGAAGAATGTGTTTGTGGGTTACATTTCCATTTTATTTGTTTATGTCTCCTGCTTTCTTGTTCCTGCTCTTCTTCATTTTTTTAATTATATGAAGCCCATATTTCATTTGAATCATTTCTCTTTTACTATATCCAGCCTGAGAGAGATGTCATTCGAAAACCAAAATGGGCTACAGATTTTGTGCCAATGCCAGAGTACAACAAACTGATTATTGGAACTGGGTAAACTGCTCTGAAAATACATTTATTTGTACATTACAGTCTTTATAATACACTGCAGTTTACAGAACCTTCTATGGAAGATTTTTGCCTATGGCATGTTGTTTCAAATGAAGATGAAGTAGTCAATTTGCAGATGCTTTTATCCAAAGCAATTTACAGTTATTACAGGGACGATTCCCTTGGAGCAGTCTGGGGACTGCTCTGCTATGCTGCTCAAGTTGTAACTTTGTAGTGTTCTTGGGAAAAACATTTTCTTTTATATAACAGCCACATCTGATCTCAGCCTTTCCCTCAGTCAATCCAAACAACATCTCTTCTCTCACTTTACAGATCCAGAGAGATCCAGTTTTATGAGCTTTCCTCTTTAGAGCCTTGCTGTCAGTTGAGTGCACTAGAAACTGTGCCTTTAAACCTGGATTACTGGTGAGCAGACCAGATCCATGTCTGACACATTCATGTAATTGCTGTTTTGTGAAGTTATTGATAGTGTTTTTAGATATGGTTTTAGTTTAAAAAAATAATTTGTTCTACATTTAATGTAACATGATATTAGATAACAGATCAAACAAAATAAAAAAATAAGGGTATTCTATGCTGTCTTATGCAATTTTTTTGTACTGAAATATTTAAGAACAAGAACACACTACTCTCTTTGATGATATGCCAATGTTTGCTTTTCTTGTAATTAAAAATGTACTCTGGTTTTGTTAGCTCTACTGGCCCAGATGATTGTATCATTGTATATGGCGATACTCAGGTAAGTAAACGAAGGCAGTCCTACACATATGAATTTCATGAGATGCAATGTATTTAACTAATCCCAAAGCTTTTGGCACTTTAGGGCTGTGTGAACATCCTACTAATAACATCAATCAGGGAGAAACTGAGGTAAACAAGGTTTCTTAATAGTACAATTTTTCCATGTGCAATTTTTTTTAAACAAAATTACAATAATAAGTCATACAGGCATGTTCTAATCTTCATAGTCCAGGCCTTAAATTGTTTATTCTGATAACATAAGCAAAAACCAAACAGGCATAGGAACAGTCCTTTGTATAGTATGTTTTGTACATTTTTGTAAGCTTTTTTTAAATGCATTTTTGCCCTAGATTGTGGAAAAGATTGCCGCAGGTTGACAACGTGCCAAACATACGCCTTGACCGTGCAGTTCAGTCTCCAGAAATAACATTTATCAGATGGAAAGTCCACCAAGACTGGGTGTCAAAGGTTAAATATTTATTATTATTATTATTATTATTCATTTAAATGTTTCACTGTCTTCTCATCCTGGTGTTATTCAATTACAAGTATTCTGTCAGTGCATTAGATACTGACAGTGAAATATTTTAATGAAATACTTTTTTATAATCATCTCTCTCTCTCTTCCCAAAGAAAAAATAAGCATCTTTTATTATCAATTCAGGTGAAATATTTTCAAAGCATACCTGCCATTGTATCCTCATCAGGGCATGAAGACTCTGCTCTTGTTATAGGTAATATTTAAAAATTACTTCTGTTGTTTTTCTTTTTGCAGTACAGTGGGATGTGTTTATTTTCTTTTCTCTATTTTAATAGGATTAGATGTCACCCCAAAAATCAAAAGGAAACATTAGAAATTATATATTTACCTGAATAAAATGAAGCCTATTCTTAGGACTGAGGTTTTTTTTTTTTTTTTTTTTTACACTATTTCATGGCTGTTAAGCACATTTTCCTCCTCATTATTGTATTACAGCAATGAGAATCATAATTAAAAATAATGAGAAATACAAGCAAGAGGAAAACATACGGACACAATATGATAATGGAACAGGGGTCGAAATGTGCTTAGTTGAATGAAAATAATGTCACAGAACAAAAAAATAATAATCTTAATGATCCTAAAAATAGCATTCATTTTATTTATGCAAAATATAATTTGAGAAATTTTTACTATTGATTTTAGAGTGAAATCTGACCTAAACATTCAGATTCGCCCAAGAGCGTGTAGAAAATAGTGTGTCTTCCTTTCTCATTTTTTTCTCAGTGTTGTCTAACGTGGCAGAAGGAAGAAAATAGCAACTCTGGCGTCTTGCATGTTTAATGCCAGAAGAGAGATCTGTCAAAACTCTCAATGTAATGAAGCTCCGGTTAAACCCATTTGAATAACACACCGTGCCTCAGAAAGAGGGGAAAAGGGCTCTGAATCTGTCAGCTGTGATCTCTTTGAGTGGATATGTGGATGTGTGTGAATGTTTGGCAGTCTGTTTTTAATTAGGATGCATTCATCCATCAACCTACATGCAAGAGCAGATGAGAGAGATGACAGAAGTGAGCGAAAAGGGAAAGTCTACAAAGGTCACACAGAGGGCAACCAGCAAACAAACAATCTTCAGCGTTCCTAAAGGAGTCATGACCTTTGATTTCTGTGAGAAGCAAAATCTTTTGGTCACTGGTGGGATGGACAGGCTGTTGCGCATGTGGAATCCTTATGTCCCTAAGTATGCCTTAGATCCTCAGGATAGCTTCTTCATAAAGTGGCATCTCTCTGATTTCAATTCTTTTAAACATCTTAGTTTTTATTTTTTTGAAAAATTTCTTCTCTGATCTATATTGGTGTCAGAAAATATGAAATATACATAAATAATATTGTGTCATCAAATACTGATGTTCAATGCCAGGCTAGTAATTTTACATTTTGAAATGGCAGAAGACCAACTGGGATTTTGAAAGGTCACAATGCCCCTGTTTCCTACCTCTGTATCTCCTCAGAAGAAGGGCACATTTACTCAGTCTCCACAGACAAGACTGCTAAGGTGAAGAATTAATTACTAAAATCAAAAATCAAATCTGGATATATTAAATCAAAAAAGTATTTTAAATCTTCTCAATATGAAAAAGCCCAGCATTAAACTGAGCTAAAGAAAACTGAATGTATATAACTAGTAAAACCAAAGGCAACATTTAAAGACTGCACCACTTAAAGTGAAAATTTAATGGAGTGTCTTTTTACACTAAGTGCAAATAGCATCCCTTGTTGGCCAACGCTATTTACACTAGCTCCGCCAATGTCTGGTTGGGCCACTCAGGTTTTAAAAAATTCAACATCTTTGGTGGCGCAGAAGTGGTGAGTCAGACTCGCAAATCTGGCTTTTAACGCGATCAACTCGCATTTATTTTCACTAAAAATGAAAACTGAGAACAAGTGTTTAATAATTATAAAAGTTGTTATAAGCGTTAGATGAAGGTGTATGGAGGGTTTTTATTCTGCCAATAAGGCAGCATCCATTTCATAATTTTAATAAATATAATCATTTACACATAATATTTTTGCACCTCTGTATTTTTGTATATTAACAGTATGCTAGTAGTATTTGCCAAATTAAAGTATAGATAGCATCTAATTACTATTTACTCTTATTGAAAAGACCTGATACTTGTACATGGTTTAAATATAATCTATCGCTATTGTCACCTAGTGTAAATCAAATATATTGCTATTTTCACTTAGTGTAAATCGCATCTACACCTATTTGCACTTAGTGTAAATAGCATCTATCGCTGAGAAAATAAGCCATTTACACTTAGTGTGCTTAGTGCAAATAGCCGCTGCCAAAATTTAAACTCAAGTTGTTGTAAACCCATATGACTTTCTTTCACCTACATATCCCGAACACAAGAGGGGAATTTCTTAAGCATATCCTTATCACTCTTGTCAGTATAATGACGGTGAATAAGGACATGGCTGTCAAGCTCCAAAATTACCAAAAACACCAAAAAAAAGATCCATATGACTATGACTATGAAGTGTATTCAAAGTCTCTTAAAGTCAGAAATAGTTAAATCCACCCAATCTCCCTTTGATGCATTCCAGTCCAGTTCATCAAGGAATCGTTCTTTGAGTTAAAGGATTAGTTCACTTTCAAATAAAATTGTCCTGATAATTTACTCACCCCCATGTCATCCAAGATGTTTATGTCTTTCTTTCTTCAGTCAAAAAGAAATATAGAAAATAAAGTGTTCTTCAAAAAGCTTACGTTGTATGTCCTATGCCTTCCATATTCTACTTACAATTTTTTTCCGGAAGCACTTGGAAGGCGATCATTTGTTTATATAAAGCTGTCATGTAGCGTGTTGTCGAGCAGCCAGGGAAGTAGAAGCACACAAGTTTTTACTAACGCCAGCCGTGATTTATTTCATACGCCTTTCACCAGCAGGTGCAGCCAACCAAAATACACCAAATAAATAAATAAATAAATAAATTCAACACAAATACAAAAGAAAATGCTGGGAGCAGCAAAACCGGACACTAACAATTTTTGTAATACAAAAATGACCATCTCACATCAGACAAACATGTTCCCGTACTCGCATCGGTCACCCTCCCCAAATTTACACAGAGCATGGATTAACTAGACCAGTTTCCCGCCACGCTGATGGGTCAAACCATCGTTACGTGGAAAGATTTCACCCCATAACTCTTCACTCCAGATTCATTAAATAACAAATACATAAGCAATTTCTTACATTTCAATAATAATACCAACCAATCAGTTGAAGTGGACTTCGCTGGCAATAATCACTCATTTGGAACGCCCTGCAAACGTCATCAAAGAAAGTCAACGACGGTGTCGCGCAGATTATGATATAACATAAATAAATATTATCATTTACTTTGCAATTTAAAATTGACTCTTAACAGATTTGAAGCTGTAACTGTCATGCCATATGAAAATAAATTATCATTTGGTTAACTGTATGTATTCTTAATCCACCGTCTGGGTCTCATCTTGTGCGCTTTCTTTTCCACGCGCAGCTGCATAGTAAACACTTCTGAGGTAAATAAAGTAAAATAAAAAATGACAGAGCCTCAGCTGCTTTTCATCACTTTTACTTTGTCATGCCTATTCATACAATAAAATATACAACACTCATCGCCATAACCTCATACTTTCGTTCGTATAATAACAAAATTTATGAATATTCAAAATTCAAACGTAAATTCCTCCATCAGAGAGCCGTTTAATAATTATTTCAACGGCTCTGCTCCATAATAGTTCTGATTGGTGACACGGTGCGCAATGACAGTTGGGTAATTTTACCTCTCTACTTCCTGTGAAGTGATGTATCGATGTTCCCTTATTCCCTATGCCGTTCGCAGTGCCCTTCGAACTGAACATGTTCGCTCCCTTCGGAATGGAATCTCGCTTAAGATGGCGAAATACCCTGTGAAGTCGTACTCACTTACGGTCGAATGGAACACACCTATAGTATTCACACATCTCTCCCCACTTTAGAAAATGGTATAACCATCAAGAGTAATTGGAGAAATTCACTTCCCAAATACAAGACCAGCCAGGAAACTAGAAATGCAAGACTATGACATGTTCATCATGCAAAGCTATTCAGAAGTGGTGGTCACAAGGACCACTTTTATGATGCTATTACTTTTGAATCCTTTTCAAAGCTTGCCAGCCCCAGCCCTCAATTATTTTCAAAACAGAACGCAGAATGTATTTTAAAATTCTCCTTCTGTGTTTCATGTTAGAAAGAAGGTCATAAAGGTTTGGAACAACATGAGAGTGAGTAAATTATGACAGAATTTTCATATTCTGTGAACTAGTCCTAGAGCGGTGCAACATAAATGAAAATGTATTATTTTTTTATGATGACATTTTATTTATTTTTTTATTTTTTAGATATGGCACATTAAGGATGAGACATGTCTGTTTACTGCCGATCCGGAAGCAAGTAATATCCAGGGAGAACTGTCTGCGTGCCTCTACTCTTCAGCTGTAAAGGGGCTCTACATTGCTGCAGATTCTCTTGCCTTACTATCCCTTCAGACAAAGTATGTATCTTGGATGTTATATAACAAAGATTTCAAAGCCTGTTTTGAGTATCAGTTGGCTATAAGTTGCTTATATGTATTTAGTTAGAACTATAATGTCATTCAGCATCAGTTGTCATGCATTTAGCTTCCTTTCTCCTTTCATATGCCATCTGTTGTAGACCACAGCCTAAGGGCAATCAGATTCTGTCCCATGAAGAGCCAGTGTTGTGCTGTGGATACAGTGATGAGTTTAAGCAGGTGGTGAGCTGCTCTGAGGGCTCGGTGAGTGGTTTTGAGAAGTATCTGCATGAAATACATTGAGGATGCAGATGCTCTGTTCCGCTCAGAAAACCGTTTAAAAAATCTTTTAAAAGTTTGCCTCTGGTACGATTTTTACAATGTTTGTGGAAGAAGCCTTACCATGGCTGCATTTATTTGATCAAAAATACAGTAAAAACAGTACCATTGTGAAAAAATATTATTACAATTGAAATGTAACTTACTCCTGTGATGGCAAAGCTAATTTTTCAGCAGTCTTCAGTGTCACATGACCCTTCAGAAATAATTCAAATATGTTGATTTGCTGCTAAGGAAACATTTCAAACATTTCAATGTTGAAAACAGATGTGCTGCTTAATATTTTTGTGGAAAATGTGATACTTTTTTAAATTTTTTTTTTTATTTAAGATTCTTTGATTAGAAAGTTTTTAAAAAAAGCATTTGAAATAGACAGATTTTGTAAGTGTAAAAGATTTTTTGATCAATTTATTGTGTCCATGCTGAATGAAAGTATTCATTTCTTAAAAAAATAAAATAAAATAATAATAAAAAAAAGCTTACTGACTCCATACATAAAAGCATACAATTACTTCATTTGAGTTGTGTGCTATATTCCAGTTCTTATAAAGTCATATGATAGCTTTGTGTGAGGAACAAATTGAAATTTTTTTTGGTTTTGTTTCTCTTTTTTGGTTAAAATTGTGACTAAAATTGCTTGTTATTGTGAGTAGTCAAGGTTCCTTTAACATTAATTTTTTGTAAGATCCAAATAATAGATAAACATTTTTATCCAGAATATAATTTCAACTCTTGACAAGCTGAGCTGTTTTTAGTAAAGCAACAATCCATCTTTTTTAAATGTAGTACTTTAATGTATTTAATTGAATTCAGGTTGTCAAAGTCTGGGATGTGGAAACTGGAGCTCAAATGTTTGAGTTTGGAGGTGCTCATGGAGAGTCTGCAATTACCTGCATGGCGTTTGACTCCAGCGGAAGGAGGTTGTTAAAGCTGAATTAAATATATGACATTGCAAAATATTACTTTTTTTGCAGTGTTTTTTATTCTTTTTTATTTTCACCAGGCTAGTAACTGGTGGAAGAGATGGGTGCCTTAAGATGTGGAACTTCAACAATGGCCAGTGTGTGAAGATACTCAAGAGAGGTCAATAATTCCTTAATTTCGTATCATTCGTAATGTGCATTTGATTGATTTGCTTTGCTCTTGACTATGACTGATTATTTAGAATATTGAAGATATTATCCCACATTTCCTATAAAGCTTTATGTTTTTTTCCCAGATGGAAAATGTGCAGAGATTTGTGACTGCCTATATCTGAAACTGCACAGGAACGCGTGAGTCTCTGCTGACTGTGAGCAACATAATCCTCATGGTTATTATCCTCCTCATTTTTTGGCTGATGTGCTTTTTTATTTGTTTTGGCAGATTTGTGATTTCTGTTGGTTGGGATCGCAGGATTGACATTTACTTGGTGAGTATAAAGTGACCAGCCTGCTTCCCTCACGACCTTATTTTATATCAGCGTAATTCCCCAGATGGCTCTCATAAAATGGTTGACTGCCATGACCTGTTTCTTCCCCCTGGTACTCTCGCCTTTATTGCTGTTCACTCCATTTCCATATTTCATTTACTTCACTGTTCCTCCCTCCTCAAATGTACTTGAGTGCTATTTGGTCTGGTTTATTCCTCCATTCCCATCTGACAGTCGATCTATTGCAAAAGCTTTTGTTCACTTTAGAAAAGAGAATCCAAGCTTTGTAAAAAAAAAAAAAAAAGATACCCTAAATGCATGATTATGACACAACTGGATAATACCCATATAATTTTATTCAAAATTTCCCCTCCCATCTCTTGTCAATTCTCTATTAAGTGTTCAGGGTAACTTGATTTATTAATTCTTTAAGTGGTAGAGGAATATTTAATATGAAATAGAGAACAGATCCCACTGTCCTCTATAAAATATTACATTTAGGACTGATTCTACTTGTGAAAGGGCAAAAGTTTACGTTTACAACCTTCAAATGGAATATTCTCCTCTTTTTTTGCATATGCATGATTAGTACTTGTTGGTCAGGTTGCCTCTGCATATCTGAATGGACCATTCTTGGCCAGATTATTACTTTTTGGTTCTTTGGACAGGCTTCCAAAGAGGAAACTCAGAAGATTCAGGGACCTAAACCTTACTGGCAGGACGATGTGGTATTAGCAACTTACACCCATGTTTACACACATGTAATTTGAATCCCAGGGGCACTTTGGGAAATGTGTTGAATATTTCACACACAGAGAAATGGACACAAAGAAGATATCCTGTGCATTGCTCAATGCACACCACACCACCTGGCCACTGGCAGCTATGACGGGGAGATCATCGTATGGAATGTAGTGTCTGAACGCATACTGTGTCGCTTCAATACCCCTCAACTGACCCCTCAACAAAGCAGCAGTCATCCTGGTATGCCAATATTCCCATGATTTTATGATCCTAAATCAAATCTGTAATGTGAAAACTTCGTAGCTTATATTATGCACAACTCATATGGACTACTTTTATTATTTAGATGAACTATTCATTTAAGAGTGAGATGGAGTTTAATTCTGTTCATTTTGTGGTTGTGAATGTGTTTTGAGGTGTTGATGACTTTATGCGTTTGTTTTTTAATCAAATACAATAGTTCACTGCACAAGTGTGCTGAGCCTCATCTTCTTAAAGACCCGAGCGTTTGTTCCTGAATTGTCCTCTTCTGCTTCGCTTGTCTCTTCAGATTCTGAAGGTAAATCGGTCTTTGCGATGAATAAAATGATCAGTTCATATACAATTTGCAGAACGTATTTCATCTCTTTCAAAGGTTTTGTTAATTTCTGGAGTGTTCTGAATGGTGGGAAGTTCATCACATCTTTTCAGGCTGTAAGTATCATGTATTCATAGCTTATATAATGTATCTTTCCTAAAGTTTGATAATTAATTCAGTGTCAACAGAATAAAACAAAGGTTCTAATCAAAATATTTTAAGTCTCAGCATCAGCAGGCGATTGTGAAACTGGCTTTAATGCAGGATGACAGCATGCTTTTTACAGCCGATCATTTCGGTTTCATCTACGTTTATAATGTCAAGCAATATGCCCTGGAACCTGAACAAAACCCTCCTGAAAGTAAGGACAGTCCTCATTTTATACAGTGGCGTGAATAAGTGTTTGCCCCCTTCCTGATTTTTTATTTTTTTACATGTTTGTCACACTTTAATGTTTCAGATCAAACTAATTTAAATATTAATCAAAGATAACACAAGTAAACACAACATGCAGTTTTTAAATAAAGGTTTTTATTATGAAGGAAAAACAAAATCCAAACCCACATAGCCCTGTGTGAAAAAGTGCTTGCCCCCTAAACTGGTTGGGCCACACTTAGCAGCAACAACTGCAATCAGTGAGTCTGTTACAGCACTGTGGAGGAATTTTGACCCACTCATCTTTGTAGAATTATTGTAATTCAGCCACATTGGAGGGTTTTCGAGCATGAACAGCCTTTTTAAGGTCATGCCACAGCATCTCAACAGGACTGAGGTCAGGACTTTGACTAGGCCACTCCAAAGTCTTCATTTTGTTTTTCTTCAGCCATTCAGAGGTGGACTTGCTGGTGTGTTTTGGATCATTGTCCTGTTGCAGAACCCAAGTTCACTTCAGCTTGAGGTCACAAACAGATATCCGGACATTGTCCTTCAGGAGTTTTTTGGTAGACAGCAGAATTCATGGTTCCATTTATCACAGCAAGTCTTTCAGGTCCTGAAGCAGCAAAACAGCCCCAGACCATCACACTACCACCACCATATTTTACTGTTGGTATGTTGTCCTTTTTCTGAAATGCTGTGTTACTTTTACACCAGAAGTAATGGGACACACACCTTCCAAAAAGTTCAACTTTTGTCTCGTCAGTCCACAGAGTAATTTCCCAGAAGTCTTGGGGATCATCAAGATGTTTTCTGGCAACTGAGACAAGCCTTTATGTTCTTTTTGCTCAGCAGCGGTTTTCATCTTGGAACTCTGCCATGCAGGCCATTTTTGCCCTGTCTCTTTCTTATGGTGGAGTCATGAACACTGACCTTAACTGAGGCAAGTGAGGCCTGCAGTTCTTTTGGATGTTGTTGTGGAGTCTTTTGTGACCTCTTGGATGAGTCGTCGCTGCGCTCTTGGGGTAATTTTGGTCGGCCGGCCACTCCTGGGAAGGTTCACCACTGTTCCATGTTTTCGCCATTTGTGGATAATGGCTCTCACTGTGGTTCGCTGGAGTCTCAAAGCTTTAGAACCTTTTCCAGATCTCAATTACTTTCTTTCTTATTTGTTCCTGAATGTGTTTGGATCTCAACATGATGTGTAGCTTTTGAGGATCTTTTGGTCTACTTCACTTTACCAGGCAGGTCTTATTTAAGTGATTTCTTTATTGTGAAAAGGTGTGGCAGTAATCAGGCCTGTGTGTGGCTAGAGAAACTGAACTCAGGTGTGATAAACCACAGTTACGTTTTAAGAGCGGGGGGCAAGCACTTTTCACACAGGGCTATGTGGGTTTGGATTTTGTTTTCCCCTCATAATAAAAACCTTCATTTAAAAACTGTGTTTACTTGTGTTATCTTTGATTAATATTTAAATGTGTTTGATGATCTAAAACATTAAAGTGTGACAAACATGCAAAAAAGTAAAAAATCAGGAAGGGGGCCAATACTTATTCACACCACTGTATGTGTGACTTAGTTTTTGTTGTTGTTCATGTTGAGTCTTGATGTGGTGTTATTCATTTCTAGAGGTGAACTTCTGGCGTGCACACATCAGCAACATCACTAGGTACAATAAGTGAAAATAATATTTCAGTAATATTTGTTATAAAAAAAGTCATCTCATTAACATTGTTACCATAATTTCTTCTCCTAAAGCTTGAAGTTAATTGACAAGGACCAGTTTCTACTTACATCCTCAGTGGACTTCTCAGTGCGGTTGTGGAGTATTCATGGGGAGTTTATAGGTACATCTACAAGTTGCTTAGATGTTTTTTTTTTTTTTCTGGAAGTAAAGGCTGTGGCATGTGCATTCTTTAACCAATATGTATCGTACTAAATATCATATTAAAATACTTGGACAGCGTTGCCCTTCAATACTTATTCTGCGGTTCCACAACACCGCTATTAAATCTATGTAACCAATGTAGTCTGATTCCAGAATAAAGACTCTTGAGGTGGTTCTTTTTAGTGAATCAAAACCATTTAGTACAAGTCTAGTTTAACACCTGAAAGAATGACGCTAATGAATTGGTTCTATGTCAAGCTGTGATCTGAGGGACTACTAGAATCAGTGGTGGACAAAGTACACTAATCAAGTACTTGAGTAAAATAACAGATACCCTAATATAATATTACTCCAGTAAAAGTACTAATTTTAAATATTACTTGTGTAAAAGTACACAAGTAATTGATTTTATTTAGTATTTAAAGTGCAGATTGATGAACCATGCTTATTTATTTTAATCAGTACTAGAGTACTAGTCATTATCAGCAGCTAAAAAGAAAGATTAGTACAAACATTTAATGGCCTGTTTTCACAGACAGGGCTTAGATTAAGCCAGGATTATACCTTAGTTCAATTAAGAAATCTAACTAGCTTTTATAAATGTGCCTTAGAAAAAAACATTACTGGTGTGCATCTTGAGATAAAGCAATGGCTCTGACATATTTTAAGTAGTTGCTTTCAGTTAAAACAGTTCAGCTCGTTTTAGTCTGGGACTAGGCTTAAGCCTCGTCAGTGAAACCAGGGGAATATGTATTGATCTGCAAATAAGCCAACATTTTTCATTTTATTATCAGCTTACCATACTTATTATTATACATTATACTTATTATTAATGTACACGTTTACAGCAGATTTAGTTCACAGATGACTGTTGACTTAACTGTTGACCATGACTTAAATATGATTTTCATTTACAATAATCATTGCTAAAATTCGGAATTAGTGAATTTTGCATCATTCAAGCTACCACAATACAATATTTTGACCGGATCACTGAATCATAAGTTGTTGACTCAAGATGAGTCAGATTCATGAATAAATAGTTCAGTGCAATTTGTGAACCGATTTGACAGGTTCATTGGAAAGACTTGGCTCATTCGTGAATCGATCTATCGCGTCTCAGTTTGGGTATTGGGTGGTGATTTATTCAGTTCAAAATAACGAGGAATGGTATGTTTTTATTAAATTAAGTTGAGTAAAAAGTATGATATTTTGATTTGGAATATGCTGAAGTAAAATAAAAAAAAAATACTTTGATAATGTACAGATACTTGAAAAATGTACTTGTCAAATTCAAGTTACAAAATTTGTCAAGTTGGCAACTGCTACAATACTGACAATTGATCTTTAATGTGACCATACTTTTTGTAGACCTACAGGCAACTACTTGAAAAAATAGTCTAAATTTTAAATTTTTAGTTTTACAAGACATAAGCTGTACGTGTCTGATTCACTGAAAAAAAAAACAAAAAAACATCTATTTATTAGAGACATTTGTTCAGGAATCAAATGACTAACAATCTAAACTAAATTGAACTCCACAGGTACATTTGGACAATATGAGAAGTGGAGCATTGACACACCATCTTCTTGGAAGCACCCGGCTGTTCCCTCTGAAATTCTCATAGATCCTTTAAGCATGCCTTCTCAACCCATTCTGGATAGAGAGACCAATCTGTCAGATGTCTTAAACTCTGAGGAAACTAAAAATAAAAAGAGTGAGGTAAGACATTTGGATGAAGCCATGCGTGGTTAGGGGTTGTTTTATAAAGCTCTGTTTTTCCGAAGAATGGCTCGGGTGGTTTTTAAAATCTGGCTTCTAAAAAATCCTAATGTGCTTTAATTGCAGTTGGATGTCCTTATCGATGAAAGTGTCCCTCCATCAATCCTCAAAGATCTCGAAGATGGACCCAGCAATTCCTGGTGGCTGTCTGAGCCTGGCAAGAGGTTAGTGTATGTTTTCATGTAGATCAAAACACACATCTAAATGTAAACCAAGTCTTCTGATTAAAGAGTAACAAATTGGATTTTCTCTGATTTTTTGGATCGCAGGGAGTGCCACACAAAATTCAAACGTAACAGAACTTCAGACAGAATGAGTCTCAAGGACTACCACACTTTTGAGGACTCAGACCTTATTTTTACCCTTCCAATAATTAAAAGACCAGATCTCTCCAAATTCCAATCCAACAATGCAGATGACTAGTCAGTGTGCTAAGATAAGAACACAAGGATGATGACACATAAATAACATAACAGTGCTATCAAAGGAGTGGAGATTGTTTTTCTTTAGATATCATCTCATGATTTAAAGACATGCACTTTCCATGTTTATTTCCATGAGGGTTCAATGGTTTTTATTTTTGTTTTTTTCTAACTATTTTTAAAACATTAAAGAGTTAGTTCACCCAAAAATGAAAATTCTGTCATTAATTTCTCACCCTCATGTCGTTCCAAACCTTCAAGACCTTTGTTAATTTTCAAAACACACATTAAAATCTTTTTGATGACAAAATGCTGTCAGATTTCCTTCTATTGACTGCCTTTGATCAGTGAACATAAGCAGAAGCTCAACATAACCTGTGGTAACCTATCCCTTTAAAGAGATTTGTAGAAAAATGTGGAATTAAAGTTTTAGAAGTGTTTATTTTATTGCTATTTTAAACTTACAGCAAAAGTTTCAGGCACAACACAAAGAAACAAACAACAATTCACTGTAAGGACATCTGCTGCATTTCCACCTGCACAGATTGTCTGTCAGGTATGCGCTATAAATAAATTGTGAATTTACATGACATTTCCTATTGAATGCACAGCGAAAATAAAGCCGAACAATCAAGCGTATAGCAGCAGCCCTTGTACATCCATTTCTGAAATTGCAAGCTTTCACTTTGTTTAGAGCCACAGTTTCAGCGTGAGCTTTCTTTCAGTCATTGCTAAGCAATGACAGCTTCAGTTCCATTTGATGTTCTCTTAATATTGTCGTTGATTGCTATTACATCTACATCTATTCTTTTCTTAATCCAAAACAGCAATAGAAACATTCATGATTTTTTTTTTTTTTATTGTTTTTGAGTCTGTGGAACTGCTTTCATAGTCAATGGTCTGAGTCAGACTATAACAAAGCTTTGCGACCAAAGCGAAACTGTGGAGAAACAGTGGGAACTTTAAAGATTTCAAGCTGTAGATGCTACACGAAGATGAAATAAAAGTAATCACATATCACTTTAAATATAAGAAACAAGGTTCAAATGTGCCTCTTAACATCAAATATAAGAAACAAAAAAAGCTTCATTTACCTTTGTTACCTCAATCACTTTACATGCAATTCAGCCATATTGTGTTTCCAATATAAGAAGCTGCTAAATATTGGCATGGGTGTTTTTTGCTTCATTTTGAACAAAATCTGTGTATTCCATCGTCACATCTTCTGGGCTTTTCTTGTTGTGTGGGCGCTCTGGTTGAATGTTGTCGTCCATAGGAGAGTCAACCCTGGGCTTGGGTTTGGAAACTATGTCCTCACAAATGTTGTTGAGTGCCTGTAGAATTATGAACAGAAATGTTAATGGCTTAGTTCACCCAAAAATGAAAATTCTGTCATTTATTACTTACCCTCATGCCGTTCCGCACCCATAAAACCTTCAATAATATCAAATTAAGATATTTTAGTTGAAATCCGATGGCTCCGTGAGGCCTTCATAGGGAGCAATGACATTTCCTCTCTCAAGATCCATTAATGTACTAAAAACATATTTAAATCGGTTCATGTGAGTACAGTGGTTCAATATTAATATTATAAAGCGACGAGAATTTCAAAACACTGCTTCAGGAAGATTCGGAGCACAAATGAAACAGCGTGTCGAATCTGCTGTTCGGAGCGCCAAAGTCACATGATTTCAGCGGTTGGCAGTTTGATACGCGATCCGAATCATGATTCGACACACTGATTCATTTGTGCTCCGAATCTTCCTGAAGCAGTGTTTTGAAATCGGCCATCACTAAATAAGTCGTTATTTTGTTTTTTTGGTGCTCCAAAAATATTCTCGTCGCTCTATAATATTAATATTGCACCACTGTACTCACATGAACTGATTTAAATATGTTTTTAGTATATTAATGGATCTTGAGATAGGATGTGTCATTGCTCCCTATGGAGGCCTCACAGAGCTATCGGATTTCAACTAAAATATCTTAATTTGTGTTCCGAAGATTAAGGAAGGTCTTACGGGTGTGGAACGGCATGAGGGTAAGTAATAAATGAAAGAATTTTCATTTTTGGGTGAACTAACCCTTTAAACACTGTTGCAAACAAATGCAAATATAATTGAATTGATTATAAATTGGTTTTAAAGGGTTAGTTCACCCAAAAATGAAAATTCTGTGATCTTTTACTCATCTTAGTGTCGTTCCAAACCCGTAAGGTTTTGTTCATCTTTGGAACACAAATTAGATCTCAAAGAAAAGACAGCTGACACCACCTCCAGTGGCTGTACATAGAATTCAATACATATTACATATAAGGTTATTCTTAGATCTGTCTCCCCCAATGAAAAGCTTTCACAATGCTTTTAGTCTTTTCTCACCTCTAATTTATTCTGGATCTGAGTGCTGTGTATGGCAGGTTCCTGATCAGGTGTGCGTTTATCCTGAGAATCCTGAATGACTGTCATCCACACTTGAGTATCTTCAACACACACTCTGACCTTGTCCATGTCTATGGCGTCAATATGACAGTAACTGTCACTCTGGAAGACAAAATTTGCGATATATTAAAATGCACTTACAGAGTTGTTAAACTGGTTTTAAAACTACCTTGGATTTTAAGGTGGGTTAAAGGTGCAGTAAACTCTCCAGTGGGTGCGGGTCCTAAAGCTCTTGCCTGATCATAACCCTTTTTTCCCAGTGATAATCCTCTGAGCTTTTCTCTTTTGTAATGTCTCTCAGCCATCTCTCTTTCTACAGTCTTTCTTCAAATCTCCCTCTTGCTGATTGGCTACAAGTTCGTTGTGGTGCTCGGTCCAATACACTTTCAACAACGTTTCTCAAAAATGTAATTACTGCACCTTTTAAACATTGCATTACTAAAGTATACATTGGTTTTTAATGAAGTCATTAAAATTATATATAATTTTGTCTAAATGAATTAAAACATTAAATGCTACAAGTAAATATAGGCATCACAACATCATAATATACAGTAAGAAAAATGGATATTTATTTTGAGATTTGCTAAAGATTACATTTAACCCTCTGGTATTCTACATTTAGGAGTTACACTTGTGTTGTTCACGGTGTCTCTAATTTGCATTCTTGATATTTCAGAGTGCCACCTCTTCCCTTCTGTGTGCTTTTTTTGCATTGTAGCTGGTTTGTAGATTGTACCACCCAAAAGGTCTTTTTTAATATTTTTCGTATTTACCATTCATTTCCTATGATGTTCATTTCTGACTGTGAACAACACAAGTGTGACTATTTTTTATGACCATTCAGTTTTTTTTAAATCAAGTCCACGATATTTTTTGTAGTCACACACTGAGTTTCTTGCCATTTCGATGAAGTAGCGATTTTTAAAAAAAATCACAAAATTTGGGGGGGTTTTTTGGTCTAAAATGACCGAACAACACCAGAGGTTTAACAGTGTTTCCAAATATCTTTTTAAATACTGACAGTAAGCATTAGATGATGGCAAAAATAAAGAAAATACGCATATACATTTAAATATGATTTAAAAAAAAACTCTAATATCGGCCAATAACCGATATGGCACCAATATATTGTGTATCCCAAATGTTTTTATTCAGAAAAGACATTAACATTTTTAGAAAATGTTAATTCATTTCTCCTCAGAAAATATTAGAATTTTTATTGAATATCAAATTGAAAATTTTCATATAACTTGTTATTATTATTTATTTTTTTATAGAGATAATATGAGATAAATGAGTGTATATCCTTAATTGAAATTTTATTATGATTATTTTAAATTGGATTTGAGTTTGCCATGGATAAGCCTTTGATGCTGATATGGCTTTAAATGAATAAATATTGTGCATCCCTAGTTATTGTCAATAAATTATTTAATTTATTATAGTTTTGTGTGAATTATAAGACAACCATTGATGCCTTACTATACTTACAAACTGTCTAGTGTTTCACAAGCTTGTATTTTTCTAGTCAGTTTAGGAACTTAAAAGTATTGCAGCATTTTTTGATATGACTGTCTCCTTGGGATAAATTGCTTTGTTGTTGCATTCCTCATTTGTAAGGTGCTTTGGATAAAAGCATCTGCTAAATGAATAAATGTAAAAGCAGACACTATTTATAGTCAGTCGTAAGAGATTAATGACTGAAATCTGACTGCATAACTGCATGGGATCCATTATAATGTATAAAACAATTTAACATAATGTCTCCCTGTGCTGTAATGTGCCTTGCAGAGCAGGATTGTTTTAAATAAGATGTAATATATGGCAAAGGAAATGAGAAAGAAAACTTATTCTTACTCCATTCTTATACTCCTCCACAATAGACATGTAACTCTGTATTTTGGCTGACAGCTCCTCAAACATTTTGGGTCTCCGTATGGACTCCTGGTATCTGTTTTGCACAGGCAAACCCAGTTTCTGTTGAATAAAACAAAAGGCTTTAATACATCACTGTTTGTAATGCTTTTGAATGCTTCATGAATGCTTTTGTTTGGTTTGCAGTACACAGCAACCAATTAGAGTTCTTCCCAAAGTGCATCAGAGGGGTTTTGAAAGCTACACAAATGACTCTCCCAGCCTTTAAATGAAGCACATGCCATCGCGAACGCCACAAGCTGTCAAGACAGCGCAAGTCAATTAAAACACAAAACTGCCGTCACATATTGAACAAAGCTTAACGTTAAACCTACTGCAGTGTACGAGTCCGGCTATCTCTGAGAGAACACAAAATCAATTTGTCATGCCACACAAAGGCTAACCCCATGATCAAATGTGTTTGTTCATCAAAAAGGACAAACGACTCACATGTATTTCTGCCAACTTGTTAATGTACGTCTGCTTATCTTGGTCTGCTCCCTCATCATAGAGCCAGTTCTCAGTGCCATTTAAAAGCTCAGAGAATGTCTGATGGTCCTGGAGAAAAACAAAAACAAGCATTTGTTTAGCAATATTTTATGCTGCATTTAGATTTGTGGTCCATTCAACTGCAATTCACCAAGGAGCTCATATGAACTACCAACTAATTTGAATGAGACTGTTTCATTTATGCATTAAAATGGCCTTTAGAGATTCAGTAATCAGGAACAGGCTTCTGAAACATGAAAACATTAAACAAGTGCTATGAATAAATCACAATCTGTTGATAATAGTTCCTGTGAGCTAAATAGATTACATGACACCCTACAGGTAATGGCGTGTTATCTGGGAAAAGCTGCACAGAAGATACATTACTTGAGCATTTAGAAACGTCTGAAAGGGGCCCTCCAGGTTGTGTCTGTAGTAATAGACATTCTCCTCGACTGCATTTTTAGCATTGTTACGCTCTTTCTCCTGGCAGTCTTGCTGTATCATTTTGCTCTGTTAGGGGAAAAAAAAGCAAGAACCAGATGGTGAAAATGACTGATGGATTTTTGAATAGCTCTGATATTCAAAACTCTATCAGAATGTCTTTATTCATGTTTATAGCTTCATACATTGTCAAGATACCAAAATTACAAGGCTAACAAAATATCACTGCTTTTGAGCTTTACTGAATCTCATACAGACAGCTTTCATCACTTTCGTAACTGTTACATGTACAGTGGGGTCTAGAGAAAATGTCTTTGTTTTGAATTGCTTTAATTTAATACAGCGTATATAATTATGAATTTATTATTAGCATTGCAACTGGACTGAAAATTTCAATTAGAGGTGCCATCGAACGTTTTTTTTTACAAGATGTAATATAAGTCTAAGGTGTCTCCTGAATGTGTCTGTGAAGTTTCAGCTCAAAATACCCCATAGACTTTTTTTTAAATTTTTTAACTGCCTATTTTGAGGTATATTTAGAAATGCGGCAATTCATGCTAAGGCCCCTTTAAAAAGCGCGGTCTCCGCCCCCTCCCGAGCTCTCGACTATCACTGCATAAACAAATTTTCACACAGCTAATATAACCCTCAAAATGGATCTTTACAAAGTGTTCATCATGCAACATCTAATCGCATAAGTATGGTATTTATTTTGATGTTTACATTGATTCTGAATTAATTTGAGGCTGTACTCCATGGCTAAAGCTAACATTACACACTGTTGGAGAGATTTATAAAGAATGAAGTAGTGTTTATGAATTATACAGACTGCAAGTGTTTAAAAATGAAAATAGCAACGGCTCTTGTCTCCGTGAATACAGTAATAACAGATGGTAACTTTAACCACATTTAACAGTACATTAGCAACATGCTAACGAAACATTTAGAAAGACAATTTACAAATATCACTAAAAATATCATGATATCATGGATCATGTCAGTTATTATTGCTCCATTTTTCACTGTTGTTCTTGCTTGCTTACCTAGTCTGATGATTCAGCTGTGCACAGATCCAGACGTTAATACTGGCTGCCCTTGTGTAATGCCTTGAACATGGGCTGGCATATGCAAATATTGGGGGCGTACATATTAATGATCCCGACTGTTACGTAACAGTCGGTGTTATGCTGAGATTCGCCTATTCTTCAGAGGTCTTTTAAACAAATGAGATTTATATAAATATAAGGAGGAAACAATGGTGTTTGAGACTCACTGTATGTCATTTCCATGTACTGAACTTTTGTTATTCAGCTATGCCAAGGTAAATTCAATTTTCAATTTGATGGCACAAATTTGCTTAGTATTTAGTATGTTCCTCTTTTCAAAGGAGATCACACGATCTATACTAACGATAAAAAACTAACACTTTACATTGATTAAAAGTGACAGTAAATACATTTTTAATGTTACAAAATATTTCTTCTTTCTGTTTTCAACATCCATTGTATTTGATCAAATAAATAAAGCCTTGGAGAGCATAAGAGATTTTGGCTACACTTTATTGTAAGATCCATTTGTTAGTTATAAATTTAAGTACTGAGTAATTCATTACTCACCATCATGTCATTCCAAACCTGCAAGACCTTCATTTATCTTTGGAACACAAATTAATTTTGATGAAATCCAAATTTTATCTCCCATAGAAAGCAACAAAATTACCACATTCAAGGTCCAGAGAATAGAAAAGACATTGTAGTCAACGTGACTTTTCAACCTTAATGTTATGAAGCTCAGTATTGGCCGGCTCCCGCGTCAGCATCATACGCAGTCATGGTGCTCATGTGAATACAGCCTCGGCCAATACTGAGGATACATGGAAGCTCTGCAATGCGTTCGCTGGGGCAACTGCGTAACAGACTGACAGGGAAAAGGAAAAATTGTTGAATAAAGTCATTGTTTTTGTTTTGTTTTTGTGCACAAAAAGTATTCTTGCCTCTTTGTAACATTACGGTTGAACCACTATAGTCACGTTGACTATTTTATCGATGTATTTAGTACTTTTCTGGATGATGAATGTGATAATTTTGTTGCTTTGTATGGGAGATAAAAAAACCCTCTTGGATTTTATCAAAAATATCTTAATTTGTGTTCCGGAGATGAACAAAGGTCTTGCAGGTTTGGAACGACATGAGGGGGAGTAATAAATGAGAGAAATTTAATTTTTGGGTGAACTAACCCTTTAAGTAACTACATGTACTTATTATTACTTAGTACTTACCAGGGTTAGGATTAAGGTTTGGTTTGGTTTAAGGTTAGTTGCATGTAATTATGCATAATTTATAGTAAATACTATAGTAACTGCATGCAACATATGTAACAATGACACTGTAAAATGAAGTGTTACAGAGACTTCTTAAAAAACAAATTGAACATCAGTGTATTTTTTTTCTTCTTCGATTTTCGACCTAGAAATAGTACTGAATCTTAGATATTTCTTGCTTATTTTATGTCCTAAAATGACTTGCGCTATAAATGTTTCAACATCCTAAAACTTTATTATGGCATGAAGCAGGGCGGACAGGACGGTGGAGCAAAAATTACACCTGTGACACACACTGGTCTCGAGTCCAGTGGATGAGCTCCGCAAGGATAAAAGGGAGGAATGATGACAGTGGAAGATGAGAAAGGACCAGGCCTGGGACTTTACTTTAATGTTTAGGATATATTTAGTTATGTTTATATGTGGCAATCTTCCATGAGGGGCTCTCGCTTACTTTCATTTGGTTGTTTGTCTATTTGGTTATTAAAGTTACATTTGTTGGTTCCCACCTCCTTTCCTTATCAACAAACTTTAATACTTTTAGATACTGATGTATACATGTGACATTAAACAAACATTTAGTCAACAGTACCTCCTGCTCTATGTAAATGCTGAGGCGATCATTTGGCAACAGTTGGTTAAATGTCTCCTCAATTGGCAGAACAACATGCTTGACTTTCATCTTGGCTTTTTTAGCATCAGGGGGGTGGTTGTTTACTTCTCCATTCATCTGTGAAGAACAGACAATGTCTATTAGCATAACGGTACCACAGTCAGTCAAACTGACAGAACATTTACATATTAAGATATTTTCACAAGACATGACATGAATGGCATTTGTTTTTATATATATAAACTAGATACACATCAACATGTCCATTTAATATGGAAATACATTATAAAGCTAAATGTAGTGGCCAAGCAGTAAGTGAGAGATGTAGCTCACTTACGCTTAGTGCATCTCTTTGATTCTGCTCTTTTTCCATGGGGGGACACTGTGGTGTTGGCAGGTTTTCTTTGTCTACCAAGAGCTGAATATTAGGCTCCAGTATCTTGTCCTAGAAATCACAGTACCAGGGAGCTGATAGTTATATTTCTACACAACAATGTTACTGCATCACAGGGAGCCAATCTCTCACTGTCACCCTCATAGAAACCCAATCAGTCAATGTTATTTATCATAACTATAAGAACCACATGTTAGCTAAGCTATTGTAAACTATTTTTTTTTATTCCCACCTCCACCACTGTGTGTGTGTGTGTCTGTGTGTGTTTTGTGTTTATTTCATCATACATTATGAAATAAATATTTTTCTCCAAAACATGTTGATCACAATTATTGGCACCCTTTTATTCAATTCATTTTGCAACCTCCTTTTGCCAAGATAACAGCTCTGAGTCTTCTTCTATAATGCCTGATGAGTTTGGAGAACACCTGACAAGAGATCAGAGACCATTCCTCCATGTTGGTGCTTCTTCTCTTCAGTTCACTCCACTCATTTTCTTTAGGGTTCAGGTCAGGGGACTGGGATGGCAGAAGCTTCATTTTGTGCTCAGTGACACATTTTTGTGATGGTTTTGATGTTTGTTTTGGATCATTGTCTCGACGGATGATCCAACCACGGCCCATTATAAGATTTCTAGCAGAAGCGGTCAGGTTGATTTTTTATCTGTTGGTATTTGATAGAATCCATGATACGATATATCTGAACAAGATGTCCAGGACCTCCAGCACAAAAATAGGCCCACAACATTAAAGATCCAGCAGTATATTTAACTGTGGGCATGGGGCACTTGTGCACCAAACCCATCTGGTGGTTTTGCTGCCAAAAAGCTCTTTTTTAGTTTCATCTGACCACAGAAACTAGTCCCGTTTGAAGTTCCAGTCTTGACTGACAACTGAATATGCTGGAGATTGTTTCTGGATGAGAGCAGAGGATTTTTCTTGAAACCCTCCCAAACAACTTATGGGGATGTAGGTTCTTTTGATAATTTTTTCAAGATTCAAGACTCAACTAATCTCTGCAATTCTCTAGCTGTGATCCTTGAAGAGTCTTTGGCCACTCAAACTCTCCTCCTCACCACGCATTAGGACGATTTATACACACGTCCTCTTCCAGGCAGATTTGTAACATCTTTAGTTGATTGTAACTTCTTAATTATTGCCCTGATAGTGGAAATGGGGATTTTCAATGCTTTAGTTATTTTCTTACGGCTACTTTCTATTTTGTGAAGCTCAACAATCATTTGCTGCACATCAGAACTATATTCTTTGTTTTTTTTTTCATTGTGATGAATGATTACGGGAATTTGGCCTTTTTCCTCATGTTTATACTCCTGTGGAACAGGAAGTCATGGCTGGACAATTTCATGTTCATGATCACCCTGGTATGCTAAAAAAAGTAAATATGAATGGGAATATACTTCAGAGATATTTTACTCATAAAAAATTCTAGGGGTGCCAATAATTGTGGCCAACGTGTTTTGGAGAAAAACATTTATTTATTAATGTTATTTCCCCCCCCACTTTCAACTGTTTTTCTTCAATGAAAGGTTAGATTTTTGCTAATTTTATGAATTAAAGATCAAAAGGATAAACAATGCAGATATATTTTTAGTGTAATCTTTGATCATATTTATGAAGGGTGCCAATAATTCTGACCACCACTGTATATGCCTTTCTGTCTTTTTTAGACCACAAAAAGAGAATAAAAAAAAAAAAAAAAAAGTCCTGCTCAATAGTGGCCAGCATCAAGTTTTAAACAAAACAAACAAACAAACAAAAAAAAACTATCACAGAATGCTCCCATGTGACATGTGTCATATTCCAAGTGTATACAATAGGGTTTGGTAAAAAACCAAAACCAAAATGTAATGTATTATGCAGCATAAAGCATTAGAACAACACCAGGGTGAGTAAATGATGTCTCAATTTTCATATTAAGGTGAACTAACCCTTTAATATTTGAACTGATTGATACTTTATTGATCCTTTACAGGAAATTAAATTTGTCAAGACACAAAAAAGACAGCACCACACATAACAAGCAAATAAGAATTGTATGGCAAATTAATTAGCTTTAGCTGTTAATACACCGATGGTTATGGAACACGAGCCCAATATAGTACCTACCTCTATTTCAATATCATCAGAGCCGCCATGACTGTAAAACTCATTTATTTCTGTGGTTTCAGATTTGTCTGAGCTGACCCTCAGGACCATAGTAGCTGAGCTCACACTGACTATACCACTGGTGTTTACTTCAACTTTGACTTTCACCTTTGCCTTTTCTCCATTCTGCTGAGGTCGAATGTTCTGCACTTTATATTCACCTGTGGAGGCATTGCACACATGCAATGCGTTAATTCACATTCAAAATATGACTTCAGCTTCATCTGTATGCTGTAATATAAACACTATCATGGCCTGAAGGAAAACCCCTTGATTCTCACCAATCTTTGCCTCAGGAAAGGGCAGTAATGTCAGATCTGAATAAAAAGATTCCAGAATGAAAGGCTTGTTCCTGTAAAATGTAATCATTTTGGCTGATGGACAAGGATGATTCCTGCCAAATATCTCATGACAACTGGAAGGTAAGGACAAATAATGCAAGGTTAATAAGCAAGTGCAAGCACATGTGTAGTGTTACAGTAATTAAAATGAAAACAGCAGCATGTTTCCCCATGCTTGGGTCTGATATAAAGTGAGGTTGCTAACTGAGAGGCTTACGATTTGCCTTCATCTGCTTCACTGGTCCAGGAAAGAGAAACCGGGAATGGGATTACATCTGTGATGGAGAAGTCTCGCACTCTGAATGCAGGAGAGAGTATGGCGCACTATGGAAAAACCATTATACGACAGATTAACTTTTGATTCCATCAATATCATTTTATTTTTGTGTAGATTCACACTGTGTTCTCAAATTCTATATGAAATATACCGTGCAACATGCCTCAAAACACACTACCATTCAAAAGTTTAGGATCAGTAAGATGTTTTTTTTTGAAAGAAAGAAATTATTTAACTAAATCTTTCTATTTTAAATAAATGCTGTTTTGAACTTTCTATTAACCAAAGAATCCTTATAAAAAAAGAATCACGGTTGCCATACAAAAGGCCACACAGCCCTTTTCAATGTTGATAATAATAAGAAATGTTTCTTGAAATCAGCATATTAAAATAAAGATCTGAAGTATCATGTGACTGAAGATTCAGCTTTGCCATCAGAGGAATAAATTTAATTATATTAAAATAGTAATATTGTGAAGTATTACAATTTTAAATAACTGTTTTTACAGCAAATTGTGATCAAATAAATGCAACTTTGGTGAGAATAAGAGAAAAAAAAAAAAAATCTTACTTGCGCCAACAATTTGTATATTACTCTTGCTGTTTTTCTAAATATATTCCATTTTAGGATTCTTGTTCATCTACCTTGTAAGAATTTATAGTTCTTAAAGCTGAAGTGTGTAACCTCTGTGCTACTAGCACCATCAAATTATAAATCTTTTTTATTTGCTTGTGATTGGTCAATCAATAAAATAGCCCTGCCCCAAATCCATGCCATTGGAAGAGTTGATTTTGCCATTTAGCGTTGGTAGGGATACTTAAACAACAATTTTGCAGGACAATTGACATACAAATGACTTATTTATAGACATCTCTGCATATTCAACTATATATGCTTCAGCTTTAAATGAACCACATTATGCTATCGGTTATGTATAATAAAACCAACTTACCTGTAATGCACAGCCTCTGGCCACTGCTTCATCTGCATTTAATGTAGTGCTCACATCCCTCTTGAAGAACTTACTGATCTGAGCCTTTACAGCTGGGATCCGTGTGGCTCCCCCTACAATTTCCACAGAACTGATGTCCTGAAGCCGCACTTGAGCCTGCTCTAGAGCTGCCATCAATGGAACCATGATTCTCTCGATCATGTCAGCACACAACTCCTCAAATTTTGCCCTGTGTGGAAGAGGAAGGCTTCACTTGTTGAGTAGCTATGCTGAGTATCTTAAGTAGCCCAATTGCAGTTCTGTGATAACATGATTGGTGCTTTATAGACATGCATTTAAGAGCAAATAAGGGCAATTAAATATGACAGGTGTAGACAGATACCCAATTAAGATGTGAATTTAAGCATGTTGGAAAACATAAGCGTGGGACTCTTAAATTACATTATAAGAGGGTCGGGAAAACCATACAGTCCCTTAAAACTTGCATCAAATGGCCTTTGTTCTATTAGAATATAAGCATGTGTTGACGTACATCACTTATGCAGATAAGACTACTCCCAATATAACATGAATCTTACGCAATAAATATTTTATTATTTATAAATAATACCATCTTTATTAATGTACTTGCAGTAGAGGTGCACCGATATGATACCAATAAATATTTTATGCTTTATACTGTATGTTATGCCTGATAACCGATGAACAGCTGATATCAAAATTATATGCTATTTTGTTTTAAATAATTAAAAATAAAATAGTTCAAAATGCTAAAAAGTGAATTTAAGCATCACAACATTAATGTACAGTACGAAAAAAAAATATTTATTTTGAAATCTGATAAAGATTACATTTAAAAATTAATTCTGATACCAATGAGCTGATAAATATTTTCATGTTATGCCTGATAACCAATAGGGATGTGACGGTGTGGTAATATTTCTCACCAGTTAATCAACGTGTGACAACAGCGGTAATACTGGTATCACCGGGAGAGGCGATTCCCTCTTTTGTACCTTGCTTTTAAATCGCTAATTCAAAAGTAAAATGTGCACGGCTATTCATAAGTTGAGCTTCCATAGAGAATGAACTGAAAACGCTCGCTCTGCTCCGAGCCAGTAAACACGCACTGTTATGAATGCTCGTGTGGCCTTGCACATTTTACTTTCGCTTTCGAAAGTAAAATTTGGTGCGGCAACTGCTTGAATGGTGGGTTAAAGGTGCTCTAAGTGATGTCACGCATTTTAGGCCAAAACATTTTTTGTCACATACAGCAAACATCTCCTCACTATCCGCTAGCTGCCTGTCCCCTGAACACACTGTAAAAAAAAACACGGTCTCTGCAGTCGCCACAAGCTCCGAAAACGGCAACAAAAACAAACTGGTGCAGTCTGGACCACGAAACATAATAAACATGCTCCAGCCAATAACCGACAAGAATGATTTTAAATGCGCGTTCATGACTGTTTCAGGAAGCACGGAGGGGAGGGGGAGGAGGAGGAGAAGGGAGGGTCAAGCTAGCCTCTGTTTTGTTTGACAACAATTCAAACGTCAACAGGAAGTTACTCCACCCAGGATCACTTAGAGCACCTTTAATAATTATTCTTAAAGGCCCACTGAATTGCCATGGAATGTGCAGCATTATTCAATGGGTTGACGTAATTTCAACTGAAACAAGAAGACAGGGCAGGGTATATCGTACAGCTCCGCCCTTTTTTTTTAAATAGCCAATAGTGTTTCATTTATACCACAGCTCGGCAAGAGCCATTAAACTAGGTAAAACCTCAGTTTCCTTCTAATCTGTAACTGTTTCTTCTCCTAATCTCTTTTACATCACTTTAAAATACAGCATTCTGTGCAGAATTCAAATGGGCCTGATACCTTTTGTGGTCTGAGCTGACTCGTGGTCCATGGATATGATCCACTCTGTGCTCGCGCTGTGGCGGTTCACGAGACACTAACGCGAAAACAGACTTCATTCACATCAATGGAAAGCATATTTACAATGTCTGATTCCTTCCCTATCCTCTGTATAGTGCACTATGTGCCGTTCACCATATAGAAACTAGTAAATGTGTGAGCAAATGACTGATTTCAGCCGCAGTTTCAGTCTCTGTTGATTCTGTAGGAGGGGGCGGGACTTCAGATTCTAGAGAGCATTTGATTTGACAGAAGATCTCATGAGAAGCTGAAGTGCGTGGTGATGTCATGAAAATCTGTGATCCTCTTTAGTGGAAGTGAGACACTGTAAGTTCTCCTAAATGCAAATTCTGTCATTGTTTTGGAACACACCAGCTTATTCATAACCTGTAGGCTAACATATTCATATTAAAAGGTGAAAACTAGGGGGACTTTAATGAAAAACACAACTAGAAAAACAACTAATCTTTTGCAGGTTCCCTATTTGCACTGGGTGTAAATCCAAAATATTGCCAAATAGGAGCTTTCATTTCGCTCTGAAACCAAATGTTCCACCATTCTCTTGTCAGTCAGCTTCTCACTCTTGTGATAAATGAAAACTGACTCCTGCTGCTGCTCTGTGCTGCGACTCTCATTTGGCTCAAGCTGCATTGAGCAGACACATTTTCAATTTCTGCTTTCAGTTTTTAATTGTAGTGTTTGTTTTCTAACTGAACTAAATTATTTTTATTACTATAATAAATAAAAAAAACGGTGGGGGGCAGTGCCGCAGTGGGCAAGTTATGTAAGACCGATAACACTGACTATCGCAGCAAGCCTAAAAAACAATGAATAGCTGAAACTAAAATTCTATTCTACTTTCTTTAAATAAATTATAATTAAAACAAAAAAAATGCAGTACAAAACCAAGTTTAAAATGCTACAAGTGAATAAGCATCAAATTGTTAAACACACACTTTTATTTTTATAATTTTTTTTATAAACACTAATAATTTATTAAGACTTTTATATGTAATCTTGTTCAAAATCAACAATCATTTTTTTGTACATTATAATGTGATGTTTATTCACTTGTAGCATTTTAAACTTGGTTTTGTACCGCATTTTTTGTTTTGTTTTAATTATAATTTAGTTTGAGAACCACTGTGTTAGATGACAGCAAAGGAAGTCTAAATATAAAATTGAGGAAACTGAGGATACACAATTTAAATATCAATTATCTCTACTTTTGGACAATAAACTATATGGAACAAATATACTGTGCATCCCTATTTTAAAGGCATAACAGTTCTGAGCTCTAAGTGATACTAAACAGTCACGTACCTGTTCATTTTCCCACATACGTCTTTATCATCCATAAAGCACTCAATGTTGAGGGAAATGTCCGTAGAGTTGCTGCTCATCAGTTTCTTGACTTTCTCACACTCTTGTGTCAGTCGCAACAAAGCTCGAGCCTTGGACTTTACATCCATCTTGTACTTAGACTTAAATTCAGCACAGAAATATTCCACCAGCCTCTGATCAAAGTCTTTCCCTCCCAAATAAGGATCAAAGGTGGTAGACAGCACCTGCAAAGTAAAGAGCATGTACTGATGTGCATGAAAATGTAAAGTTGGTGATCTACACAAGCGTCTTACTTTGACTGAGATTCACCTTAAGTTTGCCTTTGTTGAATGCACAAACAGAGACCTGGAGGGCTGAGTGGCCCATGTCCACAAACACCACAATCTTTGGATCCTCATCACAGCCTGGAAGATCTTCCTTGTATATGCCATAGTTTAAGGCCACTGAAATGATAAATGATACTGTGAACATCACTTTAGACATGCAAAGGCTCTGTGGTTGTGAGTTTCATCAGTTCAAAAGCTACCTGCGGTGTTGTCATTCAATAGCTTCAGACAGTTCAAGCCAGCGATCTTGGCAGCATCCAGAACAGATCTCCTTTCTGAATCAGTGAAGAATGAGGGGATCTATGCGTGACAAAATAATTTGTATGGCCAAAGAAATAACACAAACAAACAAACAAACCATCGGATTGGTGGCTTGCACATTTGTGGTTTACATGTAAATTAAAAAAAAGGCCTGATTAAAATTTACTGCTGTATAAAAGTGAAGCGAGGCCTTTTATTTAAAAATATCATGATGACAAGCCTAAAAATGACTATAATACATTATCATTTGGGAGAATTTCTAATGAACTAAAATCTCTATTTCTGGTACATGCCTCTGGTATCTATTAAATATCAAGAAAATAAATTATTTCTTGCACTATTCACGGCTCCCGTGCAAAAATACGTACAGAGATGACACACTCCACCACTTTCTTCTGCAGATTTGCCTCTGCAATGTCCTTCAATTTGGTCAGCAACATAGCTGTGATCTGCTCGATGCTGAAATGGTGCTCCTGGTCGAGGTACATGACCTAATCAACATTAAAAATCAATATTTAACTCTTTCCTCCAACAATAACCAATGACAACCTGTCTTCACTACTTATAAAACACAGTGTTTACCTTGACTCCAACCTTCCCATCATTTAGTGGTACCAGTTCATATGGTAAACTAGCCTTCTCTGATTGCACAGCATGATCCTGAAACAATCTGCCATGTAGTCTCTTAAAATGAGAGACAGTGCTTGCAGGATTGGTTATCATCTAGAGCAAGTGAAAAAAGACTAATGGTGTTACATCACGCTAGATCACTTTCACTTCATTCATAATCATCACAGATGAGAACAGGAATGCCCACCTGGTTTCTTGCAGCATTACCAATGGTTCTGTTCTTTGAACTAAATGATACAACAGCTCTAAAAGAAAACGTTCAGACATATTAAACAACAATTTCAATTCTAAATTGACAGATAATAGAGTAACCCATCAACTTAAAGGTATAGTTCACCCAGAAATTAAAATGATCCCATGATTTACTCAACCTCAAGCCATCCTAGGTATACAGGTGCTGGTCATATAATTAGAATATCATCAAAAAGTTGATTTATTTCACTAATTCCATTCAAAAAGTGAAACGTGTATATTATATTCATTCATTACACACAGACTGATATATTTCAAATGTTTATTTCTTTTAATTTTGATGATTATAACTGACAACTAAGGAAAATCCCAAATTCAGTATCTCAGAAAATTAGAATATTGTGAAAACGTTCAATATTGAACATGCCTGGTGCCACAATCTAATCAGCTAATTAACTCAAAACACCTCAGTTTAGTTCTGTACGCTACACAATCATGGGAAAGACTGCTGACTTGACAGTTGTCCAAAAGACGACCACTGACACCTTGCACAAGGAGGGCAAGACACAAAAGGTCATTGCAAAAGAGGCTGGCTGTTCAAAGAGCTCTGTGTCCAAGCACATTAACAGAGAGGTGAAGGGAAGGAAAAGATGTGGTAGAAAAAAGTGTACAAGCAATAGGGATAACCGCACACTGGAGAGGATTGTGAAACAACCCATTCAAAAATGTGGGGGAGATTCACAAAGAGTGGACTGCAGCTGGAGTCAGTGCTTCAAGAACCACTACGCACAGACGTATGCAAGACATGGGTTTCAGCTGTCGCATTCCTTGTGTCAAGCCACTCTTGAACAACAGACAGTGTCAGAAGCGTCTAAAGACAAAAAGGCCTGGACTGCTGCTGAGTGGTCCAAAGTTATGTTCTCTGATGAAAGTAAATTTTGCATTTCCTTTGGAAATCAGGGTCCCAGAATCTGGAGGAAGAGAGGAGAGGCACACAATCCACGTTGCTTGAGGGCCAGTGTAAAGTTTCCACAGTCAGTGTTGGTTTGGGGTGCCATGTCATCTGCTGGTGTTGGTCCACTGTGTTTTCTGAGGTCTAAGGTCAACACAACCATATACCAGGAAGTTTTAGAGCACTTCATGCTTCCTGCTGCTGACCAACTTTATGGAGATGCAGAGTTCATTTTCAAACAGGACTTGGAACCTGCACACAGTGCCAAAGCTATCAGTACCTGGTTTAAGGACCATTTTATCCCTGTTCTTAATTTGCCAGCAAACTCGCCTGACCTTAACCCCATAGAAAATCTATGGGGTATTGTGAAGAGGAAGATGCGATATGCCAGACCCAACAATGCAGCAGAGCTGAAGGCCACTATCAGAGCAACCTGGGCTCTCATAACACCTGAGCAGTGCCACAGACTGATCGACTCCATGCAACACCGCATTGCTGCAGTAATTCAGGCAAAAGGAGCCCCAACTAAGTGTTGAGTGCTGTACATGCTCATACTTTTCATGTTCATACTTTTCAGTTGGCCAAGATTTCTAAAAATCCTTTCTTTGTATTGGTCTTAAGTAGTATTCTAATTTTCTGAGATACTGAATTTGGGATTTTCCTTTCTAGTCAGTTATAATCATCAAAATTAAAAGAAATAAACATTTGAAGTATATCAGTCTGTGTGTAATGAATGAATATAATATACAAGTTTCACTTTTTGAATGGAATTAGTGAAATAAATCAACTTTTTGATGATATTCTAATTATATGACCATCTTTTTTCATACAAACACAATCAAAGATATATTTAAAAATATACTGACTCTTCCAAGGTTTATAATGGTTGTGAATGGGGGGCCAAAAAAAAAAAAAATCCATCCATCCAAAATCAAAGTAATCGATATGGCTCTAGAGGGTTAATAAAGGCCTTTTGAAGTGAAGAGATGCGTTTTTGTAAGAAAAATATCTATATTTAAAACTTTATAAATTGATTTCGATATAAGAGAAGAGGATCTTGAGTTTATTGCACAGCCCTATTTGTTTCAACCGTGTATGTGTACAGTCGTCCACCGGAAGCTAGTTATTTGAATTTATAAAGTTTTGAATATGGATATTTTTCTTACAAAAATGCATGTCTTCACTTCAAAAGGCTTTTATTAATCCACTGGAGTCGTATGGATTATTTTGATTATGGATGGATGCATTTTTTTTTTTAAACGTGGCCCCCCATTTGAGACCATCATAAACCTGGGAGGACTAATAATAATAATAATAATAATAATAATAATATGTTTTATTTATATAGCGCCTTTCCAGGGCTTTACAGGATATTTTTATTTCCGATTGTGTTCGTCTGAAAGAAAATAGTCATATACATGGGATAATTTTCATTTTTGGGTGAACTATCCCTTAAAGATGACCTTAATTTTTTCTCCTGACCATAAATGACACAAAATCTCATCTGAGCACTTTTGATGAATGGCTACACTTTTTAATTTTGCCATTTCTAATATAATAAATTCTAATGCTAATAAAATAATAATTTTGCCATCTAAATTTCAACATTTGACAGATTTAGTCAGTTTAAAGGTTAATTGAGCTAATTGGTATCTGGGAAATAGTGATCTTTGACATTGTATTATGTTGAATATTAAAGTTTTTTTATGTCTATTTGGTAATGATGGATAAGTGGACACATGTTTTTAGATTTGTGGAGTAAAAGTAAAAAAAAAAAAATAATTATCCTTGAGGTAAGATGACCCAAGTGGCATGTTGTTACTAGTGTTATTAATTTTAATAGAGTTAGTATTTCATGGGGTTAAAACAGACATCTACATGTACATTTCAGACATCTTTGCTTTCATTAAAACCTATAGGCTAGTTGAATGAAATCATTGAATTTGCATTAATAGTGCTGCTATTACGACATATCTTTAATTAAAACATGCACAATTGATAAGAAAATATTATAATATGCCTGTATATAAGTCAAAGAATAATTGTACCTTTCAGACGAATCTCTTTTACTGGTATTCTGCTTTGTCTGTCATCAGTTATTCATATATTATCAGCACAATATAATTTTAAATACAACAGTTTTAGTATTTTACATTGTTGACACTAAAAAGATCTATAAATATTAACAAGAATGATATCAAAAGTCATTTATACATTATGGGGGTCTTCTTATCCAAGGTAGGGGGGGCAACTTATCCAGTCTTAATCCTCTTTCAATATTTGACATTTTGTGCTATAACAACTAAATTAGCAAATGTTTCCATTTATTTCCTATTGAAAATGATGAAGTGCTATGCAAGACAATATTGGCTGATTAGATGGCAATACTGTTTGCCACATCTCAGACTTCAGATACATCAAATATTACCCATTATAGACAATTTTAAAGTAAAGAGTAAAGGAAACATTGTACAGTACTTACTGAAACAACCAGTTGTTTATTAACCCTGGTAAGTTCACAAGTATACACTTGTAAGACCCCCCACCCCACCAATAAAACACTTTCTCATTGGGTCTATGCAAATCCCATTGGTGACCTATTTTGATCTCAAAAAGGTGAGTTCTTCTCACTGAAAGTTGATGAGTTTGCATCTATGCAAGTTTCTGATGTTTTTGAAGGTATATGACAGGTGTGTGATATGAGAAACTATGCAATGAGTTCTGTTATTTATAAAGGCAACAAGTAAAGATTAACAGCTTATCAATTATTAGACATTAGGTCCTAAAGTATGACTTATGCTTCACTTTAACCTTTTCAGCCTGGCTGGATACTAAATGTAGAGTATGTCAGCATTCATCTGATACACTGAAGATTCATACAATGCAATATCTAGGAATTTTTATTAATTTAGCAAGCACAGCGTCCACTTACGGCGTGCATCTGTCTGAAAATTCATTGGATACGGTCTCGATGCCCCCGCTTTTGACCACAGCAATACAGCAATTTTGAAATCCCACATCAAAGCCCACGACAGCCATCCCGGGTGCTCCTCAGTACGCGAGCGGTGTGTTAGGATCAGATAAACAAACAAACAAACCCGCCTGTGCTTGTCAGTCCAGTCAACGTTGGCAATCCAGAGCTCGCACACTATTTTAGTACGCACGACCCATTTATATATCTCTTTTCGGCGAACTTTCCAGAAACTTCCAAACCCAGCAGCGGCAGCGTTTCAGTGCGCGCAGTGTGATTGCGTTGACATTTCCAGAGCTTTCGGCGCAGACTACTGAGCTCGGAGCGTCTGAAGGGTTGCTGTGGCAACCGAACGAGAGTATGATGCGATACAGCGATAAATAGCACATATCTAATGATTTCTAGTCGGTTTTTTAATGTCACGAGCGGTTTATTATTGGTTCGGGGGAGGGACACATGTATACTCATGTGTTTTAAATCGACAATTTCCTATGTAATTTGTCAGTTTGTTTGCACAAATCTAATGATTTATGTCATTTAAAGTGCGTCGATAGGTTCGGCGAGATTAAATTCTACATGTTATTTCGCATATTACACGAATAATACCGCATAAATGTTAGTGGGGGTGACAGTCGTGACAGTTTGTCGTATTAATATGTTTTAACATATGTCGCACCGAAAGGTTATAAAACAATAGTCGACGAAGCTGAATGCAGCTATTATTCGTGTGTTACTTTAGAGAGTTTAGGTGATTTTATAACTGAGGCCAAAGTGGTTGTTCACCTGCCATTATTACCATCTTTCAATGAACGTGAATGAAGCTCTGCCGTTTCAAAGAATCAAATGAAGTCATGTTTTGAACAACATGAGTAGGCTAAATGATGACGGTTTCGTTTGTTGTCAGTTAACGTTGCATTTGGCTATTATCATTTTTTGACAAACTACCCCTTTAATAAAAATTTTAACCGCACTTATGTTAGTGTCTAGCACTGCCCCTTTTGTCGTAGTTAGCGATGTGACCACGAGAGGGCGCAGCCGAGACGCGCTTTCAACAGGAAATGTCCTCGCAAAACAAAGCAGGGTAATGATCGGCACGCACAGTAGTGAGTGTTGGATACAAGCTCAGTGCAAACATTCTGCTACAGCACAATTACAGCGAGCTGTCTGCGTGCGCTGTCCGCGCTCCTTCTTACTATGATTCCCATAAACTCTCAATACGGATACAGTGTTGCCCGGTATTTCTTGCTTTTATCGCTTGGTAAGTATTTCTCTACTCATATACCAAAATGAAGTTTTTCAGCACGAGACTCTTAGATTTATTCCTGTAGCTGTTTGTTTGGTTTATTGAGAAAGGCAGCAGTCTAAAAGGATTTTACTTCTTTTATGGAAAAGCATATGCTGAGCATAAACAGTTGTTACTAGTGGCAAGGGTATTCAACAATTTTAAATAAGCTGCCATAAATGACACTTCCTAAATTTTGTGTGTAACAGCTTGGTCAAGTTCAGAGGAAGGCTTGAGATGTTTTAAATTGATCTTTACAACTCCATTTGACAGTTGTATGAATTCAACACCAACATATTTGAAGCATACACGCTTTTACAAACTTATCTGTCTTGTAGACTGAATGAATGGCTGAGCTGCCTACCTAGGCAACATTTTGGGCATCATAAGTGTGATTGACTTTCAGAACCTAGTGAGCTGCTTGTCTAGACAGCATTTTTGTGCATTGTAGGTTTCATTGATTGTCTCTCAAAAACCTAATGAGCTGCCAAGCTTGACTCGTCATAGGTGTGATATTCTGTCTGCAAACCTAGTGTGTTGCTTGTCTTAACATAATTTTTGTGCAACATGAGTGTAATTTACTGTGCGTAAGCAGCTTCAAGCAGAGTATTTGGTCGTCACTGTTAATAATTAATTGAACAGACTGATGTGCAGTAGTCTGAACCACAAGAGTTTGGAGTAGATGTGTGCAAATATACTGCTGGGTTAACTGAAACCTTCTTTCCCCCTTCCTTGAGGTCAATGGCCAGCAAATGAGTAATGTTACACATTTCATACAGAGCACCAATGCAGATACAGCCATTTTAATGTATTCATCAATGCCCATAAAGACAGTTTAATATGGACATATGTGGATATTGTGGCCATAAATCAAGCGTACAACCACCCGATTGCATGAATTGTGTGTTTCCGATGCCGGTCACGTAAATGCAATTCAGGTTGTTGGATTGAGCATGTCATCCATTTGTATTGTATAGAGCTTGTGGATCATAATGTGTCTTACACCTGAACCACAGGAAAATGTGTGCTGTGCCTGATGAGAAATATTATCATTGCTCCTTATTTTGTCTCTGTTTCGTCACTGAGGCATAATTTGCTACTTCGCAAAGTGCCTCAATATTTGCTGAGAAAAGAAACTATTGAGGGCTTCTTTTAAATTCAGGAAGTTGGCTATGCTGAAAGGTGTCGCATAACTGTTCATGGAATTAATGATGTGCACGGAAGATATACCTCCTCGCTGTTCAAGAATGAGACTTGAGGTTGCTAATATCTCGAGGAACTGACCTAGTTTTAGTACTAGCACCTGCAGAGTTCAGCAGTTAGGATGACCTGCTGCTCAGGGGGCATTTGAGAGAGTTTCAGGTCAGTTCACAGAACCGTCACTGCTATTTTGGGCTGGTGCTGCATTATCACTACCTCTTGCATTTTCCAATCTTGCACGTGTTTTTATGTCTTGGTTAACTGTGATGCTTTGAATTCGGCTTATTTAAACATGCCACATCAGTTTAGCTGACTAACAAGCGGTTTTGTGAAAATTGCAGCAATTATTATGATCGTCTTGAAAGCATCATTAAGAAACCCATCAGGTTTTTTGCATTAATTGCCTTTTTTTTTTTAACAGCAAAAGTTTTTTTTTTTTTTTTAATCAATATAGCCATCACATAATTACATTATAGCTCTATTATCCCTGTAAAATAAATGAATAAAATTCAATATTTCACATTTTGTGACAAAAAAATAAAAATTTAAAGGGAAGAAAATGATGGAAAAAGGAAAATATATATAATTTTTTATATAAATAAAAAAAATCTGATAGCTCAGTGAGGCCTGCATTGACAGCAATGGTACTTCGTCTCTCAAGATTCATAAAGATCAATAATTAACACTTTAATTTGCCCAGAAAGCTACTAAAGACATATTTAAAACTGTTCATGTGACTACAGTGGTACAACCTTAATGTTATTATGAAGCAACGAGAATACTTTTTGTGCGCCAAAAAAACTAAACAACTTTATTCATCAATATCTAGTGACAGGCGATTTCAAACCACTGCTTCATGAAGCTTCGAAGCTTTACAAATCTTTTATTTGAAATTAATGGTTCTGAGCATGTACCAAATTGCTAGAGTCATGCCCACCAGAGGGGAACCAATGAAATGTCGAAAAACTTATGACGTTTACTGAAATCACGTGAGACTGGCAGTGTGATACACGCTCTGAACCACTGATTCGAAACAAATGATTTGTGGGGGGGGATTCAAATCCATCCATTACAACCCCCCCAATATTTCAACATGAAAATCACAGTAGATCTATACTAACATATGTATAATTCATTTATTTTGTAACAATAATTTTGTTTCTAATCGAATATGAGTTTGTCATAATAAATTAGTCAAAAAAGTAGCCCCTTTCCATTGAACCGATTGGTAACGCCCAACCAATAAGCGTCGCACTTTCAGCAAAACAACACGAGTGGAGCTCTAATGTTTGAATGGAGAGCACGGGTAGCACCAAAAAATGAAGAGAACCGCTGGCCAGCCGACTATATTAAACTTCTGTTCAAAGAGGGATGTTAAAAAGAATAAAGCATGTACTGAGAAGGAGGTATGAAAACATTGTAATAGCTAAGTACACTCCACATATATTTTAGCTAGCTAATCCATTGCAATTTAGCCATAACTATCAGTGTAACTGTAACCAGTTACCAAAACAGCCGTCTGTTTTGTTACTTCATTTTTCAATAGTATCTTATCAATGACAAAAGTATTCACATCGGTGTTTGTTTTCTTCCTTAATTAATCTGACTTTTGAACGAATTGGCTTGAATGAACGATTTAAGTAGCTCACTCATTAAAACGTTGAATCGCTGCCACCTACTGGCGGTTTCAATATTTAACATAATTTCTTTCTTTTTAGAATCACTCCGTTACGTTAGAATTTGATGAATGGTTATAGATAGATAGATAGATAGATAGATAGATAGATAGATAGATAGATAGATAGATAGATAGATAGATAGATAGATAGATAGATAGATAGATAGATAGATAGATAGATAGATAGTGTTTTGAAATCGCCCATCACTAGATATTGTTGAATAAAGTTATTTAGTTTTTTTGGCAAACAAAAAGTATTCTGATCTCTTCATAACATTACTGTTGAACCACTGTAGTCACATGAACTGTTTTAAATATGTTTTTAGTAGCTTTCTGGGCATTGAAAAGGGGAGTATTATTACTGGCGATGCAGGCCTTACTGAGCCATTGGATTTTATCAAAAATATCTTAATTTGTGTTCTGAAGATGAACGAAGGTCTTACAGATGTGGAACGCAGGAGGGTGAGTAATTAATGAAAGAATTTTTGGGTAAACTAACCCTTTAAAATTATGGATGCACCGATATGAAAATTTTAGCCGATACTGATAACCGATAATTCTTTATACTTGAAAGCTAATAACCGATATATTGGCCGATTAAATCTAAATCAAAATTTTTATATAATTTTTGAGAGCCTGATTACAAAAACAAACGTCTCACCATTAAAATCCATGTCCCAAGCACACAATTATAGTTTTATGTAGCTCATATGACAGACTTGCGCTGCACATTTCAATCACATTTCAAGCAATTCAAAACGTATAACGATAACATTAAAAATGAACATATATCGATATGGTGGCCGATATATTGTGCATCCCTACTCAAAATATGTTGTATTCCTCGTTGTAAGGAACGTTTTTTGTAAGGGTCTTATGAAGATATGTATCAAGATATCAGCGCTGTCCTGCTGTATTATTTATGATGTGTAGAACAAAACAAAAAGAGACAACATACCTTTTGTGTGTACCTGCAGGCAAGAAGGAATGATCAGTCAAAGGCCACTGCAGTTTTGCTGTCAGGCACAGATAAAAACAAAGCCATTTAAAATGAGCATCAAAGATGTTTTGTTAGTTGATGAGGTACTGCAAGATTTAAAATAACCAGAAGGCATTTTGTTAAGTTTTTTCCACAGATGTTATTCTGTTCCCATTGAAGTTATTCCGTTGCTTGAGTAGGGAGGCAGTTTAAGCTAGCAGTTTCGAAAGATAAAAGTGCTGTTTACACCTGACAGTTAAAAAGATAAACATACACACTGTCGGAAAAAGTGACTGTCAAATACATATCTCAAGTTATGCAGGGAGCGCAACAATCCATGGATGGCATGAAATCACCTTGGCGGTGTGAATACTTGCGCTCTGTTCTGCTTATCAGTGAGAGGCAGTTTTAGGATTTGGCTTGGGATTGAAAGCCATGGGAGATGGAGACAAACTAGGCATTTACGATGAGCAAAGAAATGCCAATGCATGCTCATTTTCTTTTCTCACAACTTTTTAACTTGCGCTAAAGGACATCTCTTCTCTTGCAGTGACATCTCTTCTCTGAATGTGTTTACTGGTGTGAGTAGGGCTGTCACGATTGTGAAATTTGGCCGACGATTAATTGTCTAAAAATAATTGTGGTTATGGCGATTAATTGATGCAGATTAACAGTCTATTTTAGGGCTTTGTCATGCATTTTTTGTGCTTCATTCATTAAATAATTGTGATGAATTTAATACTTTTAGTTATCATTTGATTACAGTTCACACTTTTTAATATTAAAGTAATTTATTCAATTCAATAAATAACTGAAACTATCACAACAAACTGGTCAATCACAGACAAGGTAAAACAACATAAAATGTATCATTTATAACCATTATGAACTAATGGTCACTCTTTTATTTGTTAAACACAATCCAGAATACACTAAATGCACACTACTTCATTATAGAGGAAACAAAAAATTAATAAAAATATAATCATAAGCTATGACAAAGAAAATAGGCTATTAAACTAAGTGATTGTATAATTCAGCAGCAAAAGTAATTCTTGAAAAAATCTTTGTTGCAGAGTAATTTTATAAAATCTAAATAAATGTTAATAAACAAATTACTGTTTGGATTTTTATAAAATGCATTAATGTATTCATATACTCAACAGATTTTATATTTATATATGAATGCAAAGAATTATATATATATATATATAATTAATATATATATATATATATATATATATATATATATATATATATATATATATATATATATATATATATATATATATATATATATATAATTTTTTTTTTCGTTTGTAAAACGAATCCCAAGCTGCTTTGTTGTAATGTCACAACTTATTGCGTGTGCAGACACCAGGGAAAATTCATTGAGAACTGGTGAAATTAATTGTATACAGTGGTGGTCAGAATTATTGGCACGCTTGATAAATATGATCAAAGATGAGTGTAAAAATAAATCTGCATTGTTTCATCAAATTATGAAATAAATGTTTTCTCCAAAACACATTGGCCACAATTATTGGCACCCTTCTCTGGGACTCAAGATTCGACTCTTCTCTGCAGTTCTCTAACTGTGATCTTTGAAGAGTCTTTGTCCACTCAAACTTTCCTCCTCACCGTGCATTAGGGTGATTTGGACACACGTCCTCTTCCAGGCAGATTTGTAACATCTTTAGTTGATTGTAACTTCTTAATTATTGTTCCTAATTCTTAATTAAGAACAATGCTTTAGCTATTTTCTTACAGCCACTTTTTTTTTTTTGTGAAGCTCTACAATCTTTTGCTGCACATCAAAATTATATTGTTTGGTTTTTCTCATTGTGATGAATGATTAAGGGAATTTGGCCTTTTTACTCATGGTTATACTCCTGTGGAACAGGAAGTCATGGCTGGACAACTTCATGTTCATGATCACCCTGGTATGCTAAAAAAAAAGTAAATATGAATGGGAATATACTTCAGAAATATTCTACTCTAGGGGTTGTTCTGGGGGTGCCAATAATTGTGGCCAACGTGCTAATTTTATGAATTAAAGATCAAAAGGATAAACAATGCAGATTTATTTTTACAGTCATCTTTGATCATATTTACCAAGGGTGCCAATAATTCTGACCACCACTGTATAAAACGCAAAAGGAAAGTGTTTTTTGTACTTGCATGCAGGTAGGAGACTACCAAAACAATATTAGAACCTTAAAAAAATGTATTTTGCAACTTTTTAATGGGGCAACAAGATATGATAGATACGACAGAACAAGATAGGCTTTTAATAATCTTTCAGTGGCAAAACCATGATAAGATGACACGCTTCAAAACAGCTTAGATTAGCTTTTATAAATGCCTTAGAAAAAACATTACTGGTGTGCATCTTGAAACAAAACAATGGCACTGACATGTTTTAAGATGTCACTTGCTTATATATATTTTTTTATTCATTTATTTATTTATTTATTTATTTATTTATTTTCAGGTTTACCAAAACATATTTAAGCTAGTTGTATAATGTATATGTGGTCTTAAAGTGCAGCTTTAATATGAGGGTATTTACATCCAAATTGGAGGAAGGATTTAAGAATTACAGCTCTCGAGAGTAGCCAAGTAGCCACCCCCCTAATTTTCTTTTTCTTTTCAAGGGATTAAAAATAATTGGACAATTGACTCAAAAGCTGTTTCATGGACAGGTGTGAGCTGTTCTATGCAAGTCAAACAGGCCATTAAACAGGCTTCAAAAACAAAACAAATCCATCAGAGAGATGGCAGGAACATTTAGTGGCCAAATCGACAGTTTGGTACATTATGGTTAAAAGAATGCACTGGTGAGCTCAGCAACACAAAAAGGCTTGGATGTCCATGGAAGACAACAGTGGTGGATGATTGCAGGATCCTCTCCATAGTAAAACAAACAAAACAAAAAAAACATTCAAAACATCCTACCTGGAGGTAGGCATGACGTCTACAATCAAGAGAAGAGCAAATACAGAGGGTTCGCCACAAGGTGCAAACCATTCATAAGCCTCAAGAATAGAAAGGCTTTGCAAAAAACATTAAAAAAAAAAAAAGCCTGTCCAGTTCTGGAAAATAATTTTTGGACAGATGAAACTAAGATCAACCTGTAACAGAATGATGGGAAGAAAAAAATATGAAGAAGGCTTGGAACAGCTCATGATCCTAAGCATTGTAACCAGGGCTTAACATTAACTTTTTTGCTCACCAGCCACTGTGGCTAGTGGTTTTCCAAAGTTACTAGCCACTCCGCTTTTTCTCTGGCCACAATTTTGCTGTTGGGAAATTACATTTTATATGATTAAAGTTGACTTTGGCATGCTTAAATTACTAGATTTTGATTCATTTTACTTGATTTACAAGATTTAAAACCCAAATCAAGACTATACATTGTAGGCCTATATATCAGCTGGCATTTTTGTTAGGCTATATAAAAAGAACAAAGAAGCAAAATTACAATTAGTAATAAAAAATAATAACTTTTTTTCAGATTTATTTAGCATGTATACATTTATTTAGCATTTTTTGATGTTTGATTAACATTAATGACATGCAGGTATTTATTTGGGGGCTGCTGAATGCATGGACGTCACATCCAGTTTTTTCCCCACCTGTTTACGTCCACTTAAGCCATAGCCGACTGTATTCACGCGAGATAGGCTACTTCACACGATGCATTTTGACATCTGTGCGTGCGTGTATTCAGGCGCAAGGAGAACTGAGCGCGCACGCGAGCGCTTCTGTTGTGTGTCATTCAGCGCGATTCCGCCTATCCCGCCTTCAATAACCGCAAGTTAATCGATAAAGAACTGTGACTGAATTGTAATTTTGTGATACGAGCTCGGCTACCTTTCATTTGGCTGTAGGCTGAAATTATATTCAACCCGCCAATGTTGCTAGTGGGAGTGGCTGTCTTACCCGCCACAGCGGAAATCTAGAGACTAATGACAAATAAGGAACACCTGTGAACAATGAAGACAAAGGACCAATGACAGGACAGAACTGAAATCACATGACAATGACAATCAATCAGAACATGACACATGAGACCGGGGAAGCACATGACATGATCACAACACAAAAGGCAAAAGCACATGGAAAACAAACAAAGCATAACAATAAAATAAACCATAAAATGTGAACATGAACTAAAACCAAACAAGACATGACAAGCAACATCGTCTATAAAACACGGTGGAGGCAGTGATGGCATAAGCATGCATGGCTTCCAGTTTCACTGGGTCCCTGGTGTTTATTGATGATGTGACAGGAGACATACTGTCTGCCCAGATTAAGCCAAATGCAGCAAAGTTGATTGGATGGCGCTTCACGGTACAGATGGACAATGATCCAAAACACACTGCAAAAGCAACCCAGGAAGTTCTGAGGCAAGTTTTTTAAGGAAAAGAAGTGGAATATTCTGCAATGGCAGAATCACCTGATCTCAACCCGATTGATCGATCATGCATTTCACTTGCTGAAGGTAAAACTAAAGGCAGAAAGATCCTTGAGCAAACAACAACTGAAGACAGCTTGAGTTAGAGGCTGGCAAAGCATCAGGAAGGTGGAATGCTTTGGCAGACTTCAGGCTGCCATAAAATAACACATTTTAAACATTGATTATTAATATTATAATTCAAAATGAAGCATAAAAAAAAAATCATTACTCATTCTCATGTCGTTCCAAATCCATAAGACCTGTGTTCATCTTCGGAACACAAATTAAGATATTTTTGCTGAAATCCAAGTTTTTAGAAAGCAATGTAATTACCACATTCATGGTCCAGAAAAGTAGAAAAGACATAATTAAAATAGTCCATGTGACTGCAGTGGTTCATCCTTAATGTTATGAAGTGACAAGAATACTTTTTGTGCTCAAAAACAAAACAAAAATAATGACTTTATTCAACAATTTCTTCTTTCCTTGTCAGTCTCTTACACTGTTGACATACTAAAATCATTATTGGCCAGCTCCTGCATCAGCACCACACGTATGCGTCGTGCCTCTCACATGTACAGTGTGTCGGCTAATAATGAGTCACCATTCTGACGTAGAACTCGGAAGCGCTGCACTGTACTATGTCAACACCATAGGTACTGACAGGGAAAACACGTTTTTGTTTTGTTTTTGAGCACAAAAATGATTGTCTTTGTTTCATAACATTAAGGTTGAACCACTGTAGTGTCTTTACTACCTTTCTGGGCCTTGGAATTTATGACATTGCTGTCTATAGGGAGCTCAATACCCTTTCGGATTTCATCAAAAATATTAGGGCTGCAACAACTATTCGATAATAATCGATAATGAAAATCATCGACAACGATTGTCATTATCGATTAGTTGGCTCCGCCCACCGTGCACGGAAGACTTCCACCAGTCGCGTCAAATTACAGCACTGAATAAGGCATTTCTATTGACCAAAATGCATCTTAAAATAGTGGAGGAAATGGAGTGAGCTGCTGTGGGAAAGGTACGATATCAAAGCTGATCAAAACATGAGAATTATTTATTTTAAGCTTAAAGCTAATTCATTATCATAATGGCTTACCCTGTAAGGCGCTTTGACAGATGCGCGTACGTCCTCAGCGCAAAACGTTCATTCTACGGCTATATCCTTCTCTGTAAATGTCACAAATTCACCCGAGCATTTCCATTTTGCGTAAAGGCTCATGCTTACAGTCTGCGTTAAACTTCAAACTTTACTGAATACATCCCCGGGAGAGAGGGAGTAATATTCAGCGCAAAAATATTCATTTTGCTGAAATATCTGTTGTTTAAAGTTAAATTTAGATTTAAAAATCAACATGTCATTCAAGTATTTTATGAGAGTATATTGTAAAGGGATAAAACGTAATTGAATATTAATGTAAAACGTTTCTTATAGCCTATTTACAGGATAAAGTAACATTAGGGGTGCAGGAGACATTTTTTAAAGTGGAGGGGACCAAACTGTAAGCAAAAACCCAGATAGTAAGATCAGATTTCCAGATATCGGACCACCACTTCAGTCTCACTGGCAGACCACCATCATAAATTAAACTTGTCTGATCATTAAACTCCAAATCATTGTGGACAATTTGGGGATTTCTGCCTGGATTTGGCCTACCCAAATTGAAAAGCTTCTCATACCCATATACAGTGGTCTAAATACAAAATCTAGGTGTCAACCCTTTGAAGTTACATAAAACACTGTTGAAAGTGATAAATATTATAGTAGGCTATGTTGTCTGTGCTGTATGAACAAACAACAAAAAAGGGGCATTTTATGATTTTGATCAGTTTTATTCTTTCAGGAGACATAAGAATTTATTACAATCTAGAACAGAATCTACATCATCCAGATTTGTATAATTTATGTGCATCATTTTTTTGTCAACTGTGTTGAGCATCACCCAGCTGCCTTCTGTCCTGGAGATGTGATTCCAGCTGTGCCAGCAACAGCAACTTTAACAGCAACTGAAACAAAGAAATCACTGTTTATGCGCACAGGTTTTGCACTCTAATAATACTCATTTCACAATATCAAAATGTAGATTTACTGAAATGACAATTTTATTCAAGTTTGCATACTTGCAGACTGCTTTGCAATTACTCTTGCCATATTCTAAACATAGTTTTGATATTTTTTTGTCAAATAATAGTTTATAAGATTGGTTGCTGTGGTTTTACATTTCAAAATAAAAATAATTTTATCAAAAATGAGTATAAGCATTGTAAATACAGTATATAGGCTACCACTTAAACATGCAGGGTCTTCTTCTCGTGCATCCTCCCCACTGCGTTGTTGGTCGAGGCAAAAATCACTTTTGTTTCGCTTTCAGAGATCTCTTTTATAGATGCCATCAATTCTTTTACCTTTCTAGATGTCCATAAACTATAATTCCTCACGAAAACTTCAGTCAAGCCAGCTCGCCAACCTGAGAGATCAGCCTCCTTACCTTAAAGTGTCAAATATCTCGGTTTCTGAATGGACGGTTTGGCTTGATTTACCTGTTCCAGCTAACTTTCGGACATGATTTATATACCATCGACCTGTCCTGCACGCTTTGATCGATTGTTTGGAGATCGCGTGTTTCTCGGTTCGAGAGCATATTTCCTGTTCTTCACATCCGCGACAAAACATTTGATTATTTACGAACGAAAGCTCACAGAAACGTGAAAATGGTCTCATTTGAAAGAAAATATCCTAAGCTAAAAGATGATATAGTATGACTGATTGAAGCAGCCCTTATCAAAAGTGCGGAGGTCCTGACCCCCCTGTCCCCTGTGTAACGGTGCGCCTGGGATAAAGAAATTACATTGTGATTGTGTCCAGAGTGAATAATTGTGTTGAGTTCCTGCAAAACATTTATCTTGCCTGTTGGTTAACACTGAGTGTGTGTTTTTCTTTATTTCTTCATTTATAATGTAGAGATTTAAACTATATTCACTATACAGTGCTAAAGTTATTAGACATCTGATACCCAATGTAAGGTTTGTGCCACAGGTCAGGGCAGCATAAACTATCAGTATTGTTGATTACTAAAATAATTTTTCATGTTTCTGTAATGATTAATCGCCAGTATGTGTAAGCTCTTTAGTTACAGTATTTCTAAAGCTACAATATATTCATTGTTGTTATCCATGAATTTTTGATTTGACTGTTTTACAAGAAAGGCAGGAAAAAGTAAAACACTTCATAGTTGTTGTTTTTTCAGATGCCCAGTTATAGTCAATATGAACAGAGACTGTTTTTTTTGTTTGTTTGTTTGTTTGATATATTATTTAGAAACTATTTAGTTGTTTCAGTTTGCAATGGCAATACCATTTTTAGTTTCAAACAAGTTTTTGATAGATCACTTGTGTTCTGTCTTTATTATGACAGGTAGTGTAATAAATTACTGTATGTTTTCATAGCATTCAGTTGGCACATTTGTTTGAAGTACATTGGGCAGGATGTGCAATAGTGTGTGTTTTTTTTTTTTTTTTTTTTTGTCAATAAAATAAAAATAAATAAAATTAGGATTTTTATCCGATTAATCAAAAAAATAATCGGCCAACTAATCGATTATCAAAATAATCGTTAGTTGCAGCCCTAAAAAATATCTTAATTTGTGTTCCGAAAATGAACAAAGGTCTTGCGGGTGTGGAACGACATGAGGGTGAGTAATTAATGACATTCTGTTTTGTACCTCAGTTCAAATTTAATTCAGATTCAGGAACTGAAATGGAAAGTGTAACTGCAGCTGCTGTGTATATGTGACGTTTGTCACCAGAAAGAAATCTCATTTCACCAGAAGATTGAGTTATGATGTTTTAATTTTAAAATTACGATCTCAATAACTTAAAAAAAAAAAAAAAAATAGAGGGAGAGATGTATAGATGAGTCATTTACAATAAGATAGAAAATCAATGAATATTTTTTTTTATGTCCACTTTAAAAGCCATTTTCAATTTTGAGGAATGCACAACCCAGGCAGAGACATTGTCACGCAGTGTGAGATCTTTTAATAATGAAATTGTAGTCTGCTCACAACTTGATGTCATCGAACTGCACTTTCATCCTGTTTCGATCCTTTGAGCGATCAATATTTGTCTATTTAGAGAACAGAAGACCCGTCATATACATTTAACAACAAGCTCTTGATGTGATTATCAGGCTTGCCGATCTCAGCGAAGTCCTTTTTGACAGCTACATCTCTAAAGTTTTCCTTTTTTTCTTAGAATGACAGGTCATCAGAAAATCCTTTTCTCTAGCCATCCGCCTCCAAAGTGAGATTGTGAAGTGATGTGAAAGATGAGGAGAGGTACTTTTTATTCAAGAGATATGTCATGCCCCTTTCAGGTCATATTAGTTTCATAGAGCCGTGAAATTTTGTGTTTTAAAAGCATCCACTCATCCACTTTGAATGAATTGTCAAGAGAGTGTATTTCAAGTTTAATACAACTTGCAAGCAATAATTTAAAGGGTTCTCTGACTGACTCATGTTTTAGATTGGATTTGGAATTTGTGTAGTGCCCCTACTGTTTGTGGTCCTAATCATCATCACAGCAGGGTCTAGGACTCAGCAAGAGGGAATTAATACACACCAACTGAATACAGAAGCAGCGAACAGTCTATAGCTTTCAATGTTATCATTTAATGGCAGTAAAATCATTCAAGTGGCAGTGGTTTGCAAGTCTCTCCTAACTAATGCATGTCATTAATATAATTCACTCAGAAAATCTTTCAGCTCTCCTCTGGGTGTCTATTTGATAAATATCAGTGTGCCTTTGTGATTTATGGAAGGAGTAAAGACTAATAACCTGCTTTGTTTGCTTTGCACTTGTGAATTGCTGACTCTTTTTATACATTCCCTCTTTTGATTAACACTTGTAGGTTCATTATCAAGTTGCAGAATATATGGAGTACAACAAATGACTTCTTGTACACTCTGAAAATGTAATTAATTTAAAACTATTATTAATAATTCCATGTAATTTGTGTAGCTCACTTCTTACTGAGGCAGCGAGCATAATGCACAGGAAATGTTGCGGAGACCTGGCAATGAAAAGACAAAATGGCACGCATGCATGAACAATAAATTTGGCTTCCGGAACCAAACCAAAGTGACTGTTCTCTTTGTGATTCTGAGACTTTGGAATTCCATTTCCTCCATATAAAAGACAATGCTGAGGACAATAGTTTAGTTTCAAATAAATGCCAGTTACAATTCTGATTCAGGCAAACAGTGGCTGATTGGAAAATTGGAAATGTTTAGAGGTGCCGTTGAGGGAATGAAGCAAATCAATGCATTCTTGATGATATTCACAACTCCCTGTTCACAATCCAAAGCTAAGTAATGGAAATTCCTGTACTTTCAAAGTACATATTGAGTTTGAGAAAGAACTTTCTTCTGGACTGTTGAGTAAGTACGTTATGTAGGTATGCAGGTGTGTAGTTTAAAGAAACATTCCCGGATGTACTATGTCTGACATGTTGGCATCGTCCTGTCACTCTTGTGTTGTTTGATCTAAAACATAGGGATGCACATAATATCATCAGCTGGTTATAAAAATGAATTAATTAAAATAAATTATAACAGTCAATATTATATTATTCAATTTTTATTTATTTATTTATTTTTTTTACATTTAGATGACCTTATTTAACAATCAGAAACTCACATTATGAAATAAATGTTTTTCTCCAATACTTGTTTGCCACAATTATTGGCACCCCTAGACATTCTTATGAGTAAAATATCTCTGAGGTATATTCCCATTCATATTTAAAAAAATTTTAGCACACCACGGTGACTAGGAGCATGAAATTGTCCAGCCATGACTTCCTGCCCCATAGGAGTACAAATATGTGTAAACACAAAGACCAAATTCCCGTAATCATTCATCACAATGAGTAAAACCAAAGATTATAGTTCTTATGTGCAGCAAAAGATTGTTGAGCTTCACAAAATAGAAAATGGCTGTAAGAAAATAGCTAAAGCATTGAAAATCCCCATTTCTACCATCAGGGCAATAATTAAGAAGTTTCAATCATCTAAAGATCTGCCTGAAAGAGGACATGTGTCTAAATCGTCCTAATGTGCAGTGAGGAGGAAAGTTTGAGTGGACAAAGACTCTCCAAGGATCACAGCTGGAGAATTGCAGAAATTAGTTGAGTCTTGAGTCTCAGAAAGCCTAAAAAAATGATCAAACAGCACCTACATCCCCACAAGATGTTCAGGAGGGCTTCAAGAAAAATCCTCTGCTCTCATCCAAAAACAATCTCCAGCATATTCAGTTGTCAGACAAGATGTTGTGGGCCTATTTTTGTGCTGGAGGTCCTGGACAACTTGTTCATATATATCTTATCATGGATTCTATCAAATACCAACAGATAAAAAATCAAAACCTGACCGCTTCTGCTAGAAATCTTATAATGGGCCGTGGTTGGATCTTCCATCAGGACAGTGATCCAAAACAAACATCAAAACCAACACAAAAATGTGTCACTGAGCACAAAATGAAGCTTCTGCCACGGCCATCCCAGTCCCCTGACCTGAACCCTAAAGAAAATGAGTGGAGTGAACTGAAGAGAAGAAGCACCAGCATGGAGCTGGAATCTGAAGGATCTGGAAAGATTCTGCATGAAGCAATGGTCTCTGATCTCTTGTCAGGTGTTCTCCAAACTCATCCGGCATTATAGGTGAAGACTCAGAGCTGTTATCTTGGCAAAAGGAGGTTGCAAAAAGTTTTGAATAAAAGGGTGCCAATAATTGTGGCCAACGTGTTTTGGAGAAAAACATTTATTTCATAATGTGAGTTTGGCAAAATAAACAGACAACAATAATGACAGCGGTGAGAAAGAGGCAGTTAAGAAAGCTTCTGTTCATAGCGATGTGGATGAAGTCGCAACATCTCTGTGATTCACTGGCATGTAGACAGATGAGGTCATTAAAATGACATGGTTATAGTATATAGACTATAGACTATATAGATCTAGCAATGTGATACTTTAGTTTAGTTTCAGTACAGAATTGCTCTTTTGCCATTATGCTACTGAACTTTGTAAGCATTTGTTTCATGTGTCATTGAACGGAAGAGAGGTTTTCAGAAGCATGTTACAAGCTGTTCACACACTGGCGATACAAAAAGCGATTTAATGCATGGAAAATTCTTACATATACCCTTTAAACAGTTGATTTTAGTTTTGTTTATTTGTGTCTATTGTTTTATTTTTAATCTAACTTTAGGGGGATTATAGTTAGACCCCATAGAGGAACTGATATGCTCAATGAAGACCAGGAGTCAAAGTTTAAGTTCAGTCAGTTGACCGAGAGTTTACTGAAGACCAAATTCTCCACACTTCCAAAGGAAAATGAGTATGTTAGATAGATATACAAAATAGTAAGAAAATAGGTATAAATCAATTTATTTATTTATTTATTTATTTATTTATTTATTATTCTTAATTATTTTATTTGTTATTCATTCATTCATTCCTCTAGCTGTATCAGCCTCTATTTTAATAGTGTTTTTATAGTAACCTTCAGAATCTCAATGGGCACAGCAAGTCAATCAGTTATTGTTTTCTTTTGTGTATTTAATGAATACTGAGTATTCAGCATGCTGCTAATTTGACATACTGTGTAGCAGGGAAGTATGCATGTTTGTTCATAGGGACTGTGCATCCATCCTTCCTAACAGACTTTAAAAACCCTTTGATTACCCAAGTACAGCTTTCATCCAAAGCTTCTAATTTCCCTCATTTTTCTATGTTATTCATCTGAAGGAGCATCTGTTCTTTGCATTTTTCTAGGAGACATCTGAAAAAAAAAACTGTGCACAGATGTCGTCAGGCAAATGATTTCCTTGCAGTATTTTATCAAGAATATAGCCAGCAGTTGTCAAAAGCAACACTGGCATTAAAAGTGGGTGCTATATAGTGATGTAGTCTCAGCGGCCATGTGCAAGTAGCACTTACAGAGCTGGTAAATGGCCCTCGTGTGTGTCTCTCCCGCCCTAACATCCTCAGGGGACCGGCATGAAAAGATTGAAAGTTTGCGACAGATGTCAGAGAACGAGGAGTGAACTTGGATGCGTTCCTGCAAGAAGCTGAGGTTTTCAAGTCAAATGTTGCATATTTAATCCACCCTGACAGACTCCATGTGAGAATGTAGCCTGTCTTGCTGCTGAGAGAACTGCTCTTTTCTTTGTTGATTCCCATTTTCTCACTCTACAGTTGCTCTTGTTTATGTGGAATTATTTATTGAGAATTCACAATGGATCTATTTAATGCTTCTTTTTCGCTTTAAGTTGTTGGCTGGGTGAAACTGAGTGCTGGTGAATGCGCTCGGCTGTTAATATGAAACGCATATTTCTTACATTTTACAATTGCTTTAATGGCGCGCTCGGGGAGATGTAGTATTATGAGTCTTCCGTATTGCTTTTATTTTGCGATCCTGTCAGAGCATTAATACAGAATATTAGATATGAGGTGAAATTGTGATCTAGCTTTTGCCGCTATGAAAGTACACTCTAAAAAATGCTGGGTTGTTTCAACCCAAGTTTGGGTCAAAAATGGACAAACCCAACCATTGGGTTAAATTTTTAAATGCATTTTTTAACCCAACGGTTGGGTTTGTACATATTTGACCCAAATTTGCGTTGAAACAACCCAGCATTTTTTAGAGTGTAGAGCACATTATGGAAGCTATCCTGATGATAGGCATTGCCAATGTGCATTTTCAACCGTGAACAACCTGATGCTTGGGTGAAACTGTTGGAGGAATTATCTGACAGCAACAGCAGAATTATATATCATCTCTGGCCTCGGCTCATCCTGCCCACTGATATTCTGAAAATGTCATGGCCCTTTATGATTCAGCCACAGTGGAAAAAGAGCAGCAATAATGTTCAGGGCAGAGCAAATCCATCCACCCATGGGTTATTTATTATTAATGGCTTACATTTTGTAAGAAAGGGAAAAAGTGACGGCTTGAAGTGTTTTAGAAGATCATGTTAAACATTTGGAATTGTGTTTCAGGAGTTGTTTAACGTGAATGCAGTTGTGTGACCGTGGTGGTAAACACGCATACCTTTACTTGAATCTTAGACACGTTAGTACGTTAGTAGTCAGCTGAAATGTTTGTCAGTGGCTGAAATGAAAATCTAGAGAACAAATGGCTAGATTAAACATACTATATAGACATTTGGCCACATGCCTGCGGGCTCTACCAAGTCTAGGGGGACACCATGCATTTATAAAGGTTTTCATTAATGGGAGATGCTGCGCAATGGCAAAAAAAAATTGCACAGGCAGATTTCTCATATAATACTGAGATGTGTATATGTATATATTATAGGTGTGTAACGGTACACAAAACTCATGGTTCAGTACGTACCTCAGTTTTGAAGTCACGGTTCAGTACGGGTTCGGTACAGAAGATGGGGAGAAAACTAAACATAAAATTGCTTTTTTTATTATTAAAAAGTGCTTTACTGAACAAATTGTGTCTCTGTTTTTAAATATATTAAATTAAATTATAACTAAAAGTGTCTCAAGGATAAAAAACAAATATGTGTCTACTAATGCTATAAACTATGCAGGGAGCCCTTACTGGAACATTACTATAATAATAAAGGTTAACAGCAGAGCCCAAACTATTAGCCTAAATTCAGTTGTTATTTATCTTTAGATATAATAATCAACACTCAAATAACAAATTGTATGCAAACATGTACATTAAGCAATTTTTGTATTAACTTCTAAATCTAATTATAAATGAATGTTTTACTATAATTCGTTTTTGAAGTATATTCATTTTATACACAGTGACTGTCATTTTCACGTCAGATTTATTTAAACATGTATTAAATAATCAAGACATCACTAATAGACTGCGTTTCCATAGCGGTCTAAAGTACCGTGAAGATAGTCTGGTGACGTAGGACTGCGCGTGACTTTCTAGTTCCCGCTGGATTTCGTCCTACGCATATAAGCTTAATAAAGCCTGATCCTAGGGCTGGACGAGTATGACCTAAAATCAAAACCTTGATTAATTGAGCATTTTACCTCTATTAACCCTTAAATGCATGACTGTTTTGCCAATCATTCTTACATATTCTGGTCTTTATCGACCCGGATCAATATCTAACACGGAAGGTTCTCTACCTGTCGCAATAATATAAAACTCCTCTGATATTAGAGTAACAATTACAGAAGAATATTTTGTTACCTTTTGGAGCTTGAAAGGGCTCCGTTTGAGCAGATGTTTTATGCCATCACCACTGTCCTGTCAGAGCTAATTTCCCAGTTAATTCAGCAAATAATGGGCTATTTTTATGTTTGAGGTCACGAATATGAGCCCATTCGCGATCTCAAATGTATTCTCAAAACTATATAATTTTCAACATCTTCAAAATCAATATTTAGATCGCTAACAGCTTCACCAGATCCATCCAGTAAGAGTTACAGTCATATTTGATTGCGTTCAGTACTTGCTCTGCAGTAAATCGCTGAACCATTTCATGTTTTTCTTATTATTTCGTTTTCTGTCTAAATGAGTCGTCACTTCAGCATTGTGTATCAGACATTGCCACCTTGTGGAATAAAGGTGAATTGTACTTTTTCCGTCATCTAAGATTCAATTATTGTTGTGCAGAAAAAATATACGTACATTCATACACACCTCGGGTCATTTGCGACCCTATACAATTTTTACACAAAATGAATGCAAAAATAGGCATTCTTTTATAATTTTATGATTTTTTTTCTTGTTGTATTCTTTATAATAAATTAATTGAGGAATACCAAGAAGGTAGATGTCTAACTTTAAAAAAAATTAACGAGGAGGAGGGTAGTGAATGACGTCCCGGGTCACTAAAGACCCGAGGTATGTATTTAAGGGTTAATGAACGATTATTTTATTGTTTTTTTTTGTTTTTTTTGCCATCATAGTGTACTGTAAATATGCTTGACTATTAAAGGTGGGATATTTTTTCCTATAGAGTGAAGTGTTTTTGTATGCAAAACCCAGAAGCGAGTTAGCATTTTAGGACTTCCGGTTCCATCGCCCCGAAGTCGATGGGTTTTTTGAATGGGTTTTTGCTAAATCTCTTGACATAAGGTCTGTGGTTAACAAAGCCTCAATATTTTCACGTTTTGATCTATGACATAAAACACACTAATTATAACCCGCTTGTGATTTTTTTTTTTTAAACCTTTATTGTGTCTTAAAAACTGCAGTTGCTAACAAATTGGGGGGGACTACTTCCTTTGGCGGGGACTTTAGACGTTATCATGACAAACAGGACATTTGGACTGCATATCTCATGAAAAAGTGGATAAGTATTCATACACAGCGCAGATCATAATCAGCGAGCATGTTTATAAATAACGTTGTTTTTTAAATAAAGTTTGAGGACGCTTGGTGGTGGTGATGTTGATCCACGACCATGGTGTGCTGTAAACCGTTTATAGCCTACAATTACGTCAGTTAGAGGTTCTGAATTTCGGTTTTGTTTACTTTTCGATTAATCGTCCAGCCATACCTGAACCTCATCGTCAGTCCATCGGCCATATTTTTTAAACTCAATTGTTGATTCGAATAACAAACAACTATTTGCTGCACACACCACAACAGACTTTAAAAAAACGATGGTTGAAATAAAATGCTGCATGGACTGAGTCAACCAATCAAAATGCTGCGTGAAGTCAACCAATCAGCATGTTCAGTGCGCAAGTCCCACCCCCGAAAGTTCCAGAACTTTGAAAAAGTACTACCCCGTGAGCAGGTACTTTCAGAGGGGGAATTTTTTACCCGGAACTTCATTAAACCCTGGTTCATGTGGTCAAAACACACCGAGTATCAACCCAAAGTTCCTAGTTCCTAGGTTAAGTTCCTGCGGTGGAAACATGGCTTAAGTTGACTGAGTGGATCTCTGAGCTCATGCAAGTGAGTGAGTGGAGGCGGGGCCAATTAGCATATTCATAGATCCACGTATACTAAATGAAGCAAGGGTGTAGAGTTACATTCAAGCTATTTTAAGGCATGAAGACATTTTTTTTTTTCAAAAGAAAAAACATTTAAATATGTTATTTTGATAATCAAGGATGAGTTTTAAGGGATAAAATTGACAACAGGGGGACAAAAATTATTTTGAACGGTAATCTAATAAATGAAAATAATGATATAGCAATTGAAACCTAATGCTATATACAAGATAGACAGATGGAAAGAGTAGCATGTAACTAAATATTTTGTTATAAAAAAGACCTAAAATGCTGCACAGGGACTTTTTTAAGCTCTGTTAATTCATATTAAGCAAAAAAAAAAAAAAAAAAAAAAAAAAATTTGCTACATAAATTTGTTCTTTCCAATGGTCCATGAAAAGTACAAAAGTTTAAGTGAGCATGTTGAATTATTCCCTGAACTCTGCAAGGCTGTGTGTGCAAACAGTGTGACATTAAAAATAAAAAGAAACATTTTATTGAAACAATTTTTTTTTTTTTTTTTTTTTCAGAATTAATTAGATCCACAGAGCCACTTGTGCTGTTTAGGTCTAATGAGCTCACATAATCAGGTTACATTTACACATGACCTTTTGGTTCCCCTCATATTGCTCAATATTTCCTCATTTCAGAGTTAACTCTGAATTTTAATGTTGCCATGTCTAGATTTCTTTCCACTATTCTCTATGGCTATGTTTACCAGTCATCATCTTTTTACCAAGTGTTAGATGTTAGTTGTCATCACTGTCTACATTAATGAATTTAAAGATGTTTTCATCAGCCAGCAGATATTTCGAACACAGAGCAATTCATTTATGCATATTTAATTTATTAAATATGCCAAGAAATGAAACTTAGTTTTGCCTATTACTTTTGGATTTTGGCACCATTTGTATGTGTATGAAATACTTACAACCTAATTCATAACGCTTGTATTTTTCTGCAGGCTTTTCAATAGTTTTTTTTTTTTTTTTTTTTTTTACAGAGATCTACAGAGAACCGGACTCCATAAATAATTTAGTTACAAGCATACAGGGCCAGGGATAAAGAAGCAATATAGAATTCAAACCAACTATCGGCCCAGAGGTGTAAACATCAACCTCATTAAAGAGTAATAGAAAAGAAGATTTCCCAGGTTGCAAATGGACTTGTGAAGTAGTGAGAAGCAAATACCTTTTAACCTTCATATGGGTTAATCTGGAGTTTTAATGCACACATTCATGCCTCTGCTCTGATAATGTCAACTGAGGACCGAATAAGTAAAAGGAGCAATTAGAAACTGTTCCAAGGACAGCTTAATGGCCAGAAACCTGACCTATTCTCAGAAGCCGAAAGCTCACTCCCAGTGATTTCACTGGCATGAAAAGTCATCTCTCCAACTGCCATTTTGACGCTCGATATCGATTTTGAGGCTCCTCTCAAAGCGACTCTCTTCTCGAGATCAATGGAAATGTAATTTAAGAGAAGCTACTCCTGCTCTAATGAAAAACTTTGCAAAACACATGTGGTCCAGACAGAAGTCCCACAGATTAAAGGCGAAAAGCTTCTCTTCTAATCAGCCGGCTTTTAACTCCCTCTTCTAAATCTTAAAGGACTTAACACTTAACATTTACATTAGAAAGTCATGGGCTTTTAGACCATTGCCTGTGTGTTGCAGACAGTTTTGTTAACATGTTAAATGGATTGATGATGGAGCCCTCATTGTTGTGGCCTGATGTTTTCTGTTTGATTTCATTTCAGTGCCCCTCATCACTGCAAAAGGAGATGATGTGGAAAGTCCTGAAAAGGTAAGGGTTAAAGCACGTTGTGTAACAGAATATGACAGCAGATTGATTTTGATTTGTAGATCTGTAATATATCCTGTTCTTTTGTTTGTATGCTTCTAATGCGTGGCTCAAGACCCATTACACTTTGTACAAGTTTTGTTTCTTCAGCAATATAAATGCAAGCTTTAGCTATAAAACTTTCTGCTGAAAGTGCACCAATTAAAACCAAGCATATGGTTATTATCCACAGCATTCCTTATAAACTTGATTTTTAGGTGGCATGGCAATATAAAAGTACTGTTTTCACATAAATAATTGCATTATGTGACAATGTATTGTGCATTAGGGCTGCATGATGTTGGGAAAAAAAAACCTAACAATGCAATATTGTGTTTTTCTGCAGTATGTAAGTTTCACCAGATGAATTGAATAACTCTATTTGAAAAGAATTAATCCTAAAATTATTGAGGTGATTTTGTTAGGAAGTACATCTGAAAACTTTGGGTGGTCATACATAAAGAGTTTAAAAAAAAAAAAATCTTTTTCCACTTAAATTTTCAAAGGCCACATTCACACTGGTTTTTGACCAATTCAGTTTGAGACTATAAAATAAGAATTTATTGTGATTATTACTGAATATATTAAACAAAATAAGAAATATGTGCTTCACTATGAAACTGGAAGCACGTATATATACGTTTTATATTTACGTATATTTAAGTTGGCAATTTTTGCATTAACTTCTAAATCTGTTTCTACTCCCAATTTGATGTTAAAATATATTCATTTACACAGTGGCCATCATAACTTGTTTTCATGACAGGTTTATTTAAACATACATTAAATAATCAAGACAGGTAAAGTAAAATATAATGAATATATACACTGCGTTCCAAATTATTATGCAAGAGACAAATCAGTAAGATTTCTGTACAATAAACATTCAGATTTTAGTTTTTCTAAGAAAATGTTTGTGTCTGGTATCAATCTCAGACAAAATAATTTGCCAGGTCTATGGAAACCCTACTTAGAGGTTGTTCCACATTATTAAGCAAGTCACAGTTCTCATGCAATATGGGGAGGAAGAAAGATCTTTCTGAAGATGAAAAGCATGAAATGGTGCAATGTTGTGCAAAAGGCATGAAAACAATTAATATTGTGTGAAACTGAATGGTTATTATCAAATTATCATAAGATTTGTGAGTGATTTAGAACACAGCAGAACTCTGTCAGATAAAGGCTTATTAATGAAAGTTCCTGTCAAAAAAATGAATTGTATTAAAAGGGCAGCTATAAAAAAGCCAGTGTTGAGCAGCAAACAGGTATTTGAAGCTGCTGGTGTCTCTGGACTCTCGAGAAGCTCTTCATGCAGGCTGGCAGTTGTGCGTAAAGATGCATTTCAGCCACTCCAAACCAAACCTCACAAAGAGAAACATTTACAGTGGGTTTAGAAATACATGAAGACTCATTTTTAAATAGTTTTATTCACTGACTAATGCTGTACTACAATAGATGGTCTAAATGGATGGATTCCTGGATGGTTGGTGAATGGCCACCACGCTCCAACAAGACTGTGACGTCAGCAAGGAGCTGGCGGGTGATGTTTTGGACTGGAATACTGGGAAGTGAGATGGAGGGTATTAAAATGACTTTTGCAAGATATGTGGAGCTCATAACTGGCCATTTTCAGCTATGATATAAAAAGGAGGATAGTGCCTTCTGAAATACAATGCACTATGCACTATTCCATGCTGCAAAAAAACACCACAGCAATAAAACTGTTTGAAAATGTATTTCTAAACCCACTGTAAATGTTTCTCTTTGTGAGGTTTGGTTAGTAGTGTCTAAAATGCATCTTTACGCACAACTGCCAGCCAGCATGGAGAGCTTCTTGAGACTCCAGAGACACCAGCAGCTTCAAATACCTGTTTGCTGCTCAACACTGGCTTTTTTTATAGCTGCCCTTTTAATACAATACATTTTTTTGACAGGAACATTCCTCAATAAGCCTTTATCTGACCGAGTTCTTCTGTGCTCTAAATCACTCACAAATCTTATGATAATTCGATAATCTCCATTCAGTTTCACACAATATTAGTTGTTTTCATGCCTTTTGCACAACACTGCACCATTTCATGCTTTTCATCTTCAGAAAGATGGGTGTATTGTGTATATATATCCCCATATTGCACGAGAACTGTGACTTGCTTAATAATGTGGAACAACCTCTAAGTAGGGTTTCCATAGACCTGGCAAATTATTTTGTCTGAGATTGATACCAGTTATCTAAAAAGACATGGATAAATAAACAAACAAACATTTTCTTAAAAAAACTAAAATCTGAATGTTTATTGTACTGAAATCTTACTGATATGTCAATTGCATAATAATTTGGAACGCAGTGTAGGCTAATATAGTGCATATAAGTAGCAAAAGAGTTAATTTATCTAGCGAACTAACAAGCTGGACGCTGAATGGCATTTCTAAGGTAAATGCTGCGTGACATTGTTTACAAGCTCTTTCACTGATGTCTTTTCGCACTGATTGAGTGATTACACGAGATACATTTCAGTAACTTGTACTGTATCTTTCAACATACCATAAGATGTTCATAAAAATATTAAAGAAGAAGAGATGATGCGCCTGTACAGTGATCTGTCACGCCACATCTAAGAGCGACAAAACCGCATTTATTGTTTGAATTTCGTGATAAAATGGACAGAATTTGAGGGATGAGACTTTGTTTTTTTTTTATAGCAAATAAACACTGAGCTTATTGCGATTATTGGTGGTTAATGGTGGTTAAAAGTGGTTAATGGGCTATACAAATCTGTATTCATCGCGTACCGAATCGACAGATCGGTACGAATATGTGTACCGTTTCACCCTTAGTAGTTATGCATTGGTCAAATCACATTGCAATATCCATATTCTGGAGTTGAATGGGTTGCAAACTGCAGAAAGCAAAAAGTCAACTCAACAGTTATCTGCCACAACATGCTGTATAATATTCGTTATCCTTAGGGTTGCACCTCTTGGCCACTAAGTTAATTTAATCTCTGCATTTTAATCAATACTTGTTTCTTATTTGGTAGTAGATCCATCTTCAACTTGTCAGGCTGTGTTGTTGTCTTGCAATAAGCATTATATTGACTTTGTATAACTCTAAGGGACTTTGACAGGGGCCTTCACAGCTAAAATGCTGGGCATGATCCCTGCCGCAAGTAACATTCTTCTCTTTTATTGCGTCAGCCATTTCTGCTTTCTGCTGATAGGTTTCACGGTTAATGCATTCGTTTTCTGGTGTAGCTTTTGTTGAGTTTTAAGCAGAAATGCCACTGACATTCTGGGTCAGGAGAGGGAACGAAGGACAAAGAGGAGGAGAAAGAGGAAGTGAGCACATTAGAGTTTGTGGATAACATGAAATATGCTTGTGTTTAGACCTTGGCCAGGGTTCAGATGTGCTTGTACATCTTGGGTTTTTAGCAATTTTCCTTTCCTTTGTTGATATTTCCTGATATAACCTTTTTTTTTTTTTTAAGTGATGCAATTACAAGTGAAATAGAACAGTTTGTTGATGTTACCCTCACTATGGTTAAAGGTTCACATGGAAAACCACGTCATTATTTTTTTATCAATACCATGGTGGACATTTTAATGAATAGATCCCTCTAGGTCCTTTCAGGCAGATGGAGAGAAGAAATAGACTTGAAATAGTTGAGAAGCCTCACTTGATTTGCACAGCAGTGGGATGACAGGATGGACAATTGTTCAGGGCCTCCTACTGTTAAATCAATGCTCTTCAAAGACAGCACATCCTTGTGCTCATGGGGTGAGAGGATTGACTGGTTGCAATCAAGGATCCAAATGAATGTTGCTGTCATTGAAGTTTCTCTTTCTCTGCCTTTTCTTTTTGTGCGTTTAGGGCTGTCAGTCAACTATATCGAATTGAATATAATCGAAATAATTACATGATGTTGTAATTTTTTTATTTAATAAATCACAATTGAATGATTATATCAATATTTGCTGAGAAATAATTTGATGACATTCAAACCATTCAACAGACATTAAAAAGAGTTTTAGATGTTAGTATATTGTGTTTTATTTTCTTATAATTGACCATAGGCCTATCATGGGTGTTAGATGAGCTTTGTTCTGTAGCATCTTGCACCAAAATGCTGATTTTTTTTTTTTTTTCTCAGTCAGACGATATGATTAAATACTTTAGTTCATTTTAACACGTATAATAAAATATAACATTTAATTAAAAAATAATTTATTGTACTAAATTAAAATGAAAATTGTGTCATTAATTACTCACCCTCATGTCGTTCCACACGCATTAAAACCTGCGTTCATCTTCAGAACACAAATTAAGATATTTTTGAAAAACTCCAATGGCTCACTGAGGCCTGCATTGAGAGCAAGTTAATTTAGACTTTCAAACACCCAGAAATGTACTAAAGACATTTTAAAACAGTTCATGTGACTACAGTGGTTCAACCTTAATGTTATGAAGTGACGAGAATACTTTTTGTGGTCCAAAAAAACAAAATAACGACTTTATTCAACAATATCTAGTGATGGGCGATTTCAAAACACTGCTTCCTGAAGTTTTGAAGCTTTACAAATCTTTTGTTTTGAATCAGTGGTTCGGAGCGTGTATCAAACGATCTCAAACTGCCAAAGTCACATAATTTCAGTGGCTTCGATATGTCAAAAGTTTTTCATGTGAAAGTTTCATTTGGCAGTTTGATACACGCTCCGAACCACTGATTTGGAAAAAAAAAAATTGTAAAGCTTCGAAGCTTCAGTGTTTTGAAATCGCCCATCACACGATATATTTTTGAATAAAGTAGTTATTTTGTTTTTTATTCACAAAAAGTATGTCACTTCATAACATTAAGTTTGAACCACTGTAGTCACATGAACTGTTTTAAATATTTTATAGCAGCTTTTTGGGCGTTTGAAAGTCTAAGTTAACTTGATCTCAATGCAGGCCTCACAAGCCATTGGATTTTATCAAAAATACCATAATTTGTGTTCTGAAGATGAATGAAGGTCTTACGGGTGTAGAATGACATGAGGTTGAGTAATTAAAGACATAATTTTCATTTTTGGGTGAACTAACCCTTTAAAGCTGCTGTCTGTAACTTTTGTAAAAATTATTATTATTATTTATTTTATTTTTTTCAGTTTTTGAGCATGTATAACTAGCCAGTGTTCAAAACTATCTCCTTACCTTAACCCGATTCACAACTGTAAGCATGTAATAATGTTTTATAATTCGGGTGGTACTGGTGGGTTTCAGTGGGAAATTCGAGCATGTCTTTGCGTCATTGCTTCACGTCTGTATACATAAAGAACGAGTCTCAGCTAATACACTACATCGCATGTGAGGAGGATCATTTATAGCCTTTTCTCACAGCAGCTGCAATAATTAAACATTAAACACATATCATTTTGATGGCAGATTGTATGGTATGACAAATTAATGTTGGAGATTATATCAGTAGGTAACACTAATATACACTAAATAGCCTACACATAGTCACACAATGCTGATGTTGTTAACATTAACATTAACAATTTGAGAAAGTAAAATAATAATAATAATAATAATAATAATAGTTCGCACAGTTTGACATGATCCGAGCTAAGCGATTGTTAGATTTAATCACCATTGGCAACGCAATGTTTTTTTCCCCCCTCAGTTGGTCAGAACAAAAGTGGCAGACATGTTACTTACTTGTTCAGATAACAAATTCCTATTTTGGTCATACTTCAAGACTACAATGTGTGATTCAGTATCCACACCGGTTTGGTGATTGACAGCAAACATTAGATTCTTCCGTGCTGAGGAGCCGTGCAGAGGCGCAATGCACATACAGATCATAATTCCGCAAACAACTGCAATTGCAGGTTTCAAACAGAGATGGCGACATAAAGGCAAAACTACGGACTGCAGCTTTAACATAGAACCTATATTTATATTTATTACAGAAAAATTGTCACATTTGTTTAACAAATAAGTAACCGAATTATTATAATAATAATACATATTTTTTTAGAGACATTTGTTAAATAACTGACATTTAGCACCACATAGTTGTTTTTGGTCTGAATTTAAGTGCCTGCAACAGAAAAAGTTGCATCTTAAGGCTTGTTGTGGTTCTAAGTGCAGCTAATGACTTTCCCTGATAAATGATTGATGATTGGGTTATAGCAGTATGAGATTCAGATTTCAGATTTGGCATGTGTTGTACAAGAATATGAGAAGAGAAATTGCTGTCTTGTATAGCTTCTTGCAAGGATTTAAGATATTTTAATTATCCTAGTCACAGGTAAAGTGCTTTGCAAAATCAGATTTCTTTATGGAAGTTTTCTCCATTGTTTTAGAAATTGGATAATTATTAGGAATTAATTATCTTTTTTGTCCATACAGTAGAAGTCAGTGGGGATCAATGTTGTTTTAAATTTGTACCCCATTAACTTTCATTATATGGACACAATCACAAAAAAAACAGTTCTTGTTGTATTTTTGCATTCTTCAGAATGACATCTTTTGTGTTCTGCAAATTAAAGAACATTATTTTTTGGTAAACTATACAATAAAGACTCATAACTCTTGGAAGACCTTAAAGACTTAAATTCACTTTAAATACAGAGTAAATACATTTGAATTTATTTACTGTTCCAGATAGGCCGCTGTGACAAGGTCACAGATCTGGTGCACATGACACCATGTTTGTGCAGGAGAGTTGTTGCATGCAAATTATGTTGTTGGGCTGTACACTTGGATACACTCTTGGATACAGGTCAGGGATTACAGTTTGGCTTGAAATATGGAGAAGAATCCACAACCTGCAAGTCATGTGATTTACAACACATCCAACACCTCATAAAAGATATAAGCTAGCTGCAGTTTTCATCTTCAGCTTTTCAATCTTGCAAGACCTTTGCTGTCAACCTTTTTCTCAATAACCGGCCACATTGGTCATGCAGCTCGAGGAGAGGCGCTGGACTCGGAATCTCAATGGCTCGGGGAACAGAGGGCAAATGAGACTCAACGGGTCACGGTGTGTGCTGGAATACTCTTCCATATATCATGAAAACTGAGAGAGCAAACCAACCTTGGCCTGTGTATAGAAAAAATGAAAGGGGGGTACAATCAAGGATGTTTCTGAAGATTTCCTTGATTGAATTGCTCTTGGAAGGCGAGCACACACATTAAACCCAACTCCAATTAAGTTCGGCCCTGTAATTTCAAGCAGCCTTGCCCATGTGAAACGACTGGTGATTCATTTTTACCTCTTCAAACAGGTTCAGTCCTGTCAGTGCTAGTTTTGCTGAAGGATATCGAGAGCCACCTGGCAAATGTCACTCAAGCTACTTGCTGCTGCTTGCAATCTCGGCATGCTTGGACTGGCAGTTCTAGGCTTCGCCATCTGTGCCGAACTGTCCTTTCTGATGATCTCACAAAATCCTGCAGAAGACAGTTTTTGATGTACTTGGTAGCATTAGGAATGGTGAAGGAACAGCACTTTTCTGGGCTTACATGGTTTCCTGCAGGAGGATGAGAAACAGCTATCATGAGGGATTATCATTAGGCTCGTTCCTCAGATCAGGGGCAAACTGACTCCTAAAAATGAGCTTTGCAACAACAATTCCTTAAACCACAGGATATATATGAGACAGGATGGGAAGTTAATTCTCTCTCTGCCACTGGCCATTGAATAGTAATTGGTTCTTTGACAGTTGTACTAGTGGCAAAAGGGGCTCTGGCAGCCCTGAGATACCACAGTGTGTAGAATTTATTATATTCTCGTATGACCTTGTGAAGCAAGAAAAAAGATTTTATGAGTCCCACATGTGTCTTGTGCTTTTTATTTGATATTCTTAGCACTGCCCACATGCAGCCATTCTCTTCTGGGTGCATTGTTTTTGTCTCTGATATCCCCTGTGTACCACATGTTGGTGGGTTGAGTTCTTCTTGGATTGTCCTTCATTCTTTTTCATTTTTGTCTGTTGACAATAATTTCGGAGCCTTTTGTGTGCGGAGGTGTGCTCCAAAGAACGAACCTTCCTTAAGCCCTGGGTAAACTTAGTTTTTTTACACTTATGCTAGTGTATGCGCACAGTTGAACGCACAGCTTTGGAAAGTATACTTCATTTGAATGCATATACAGGTGTTCGACACGTGCACAGTTTTGAGCAACCTCTCGCCACGAGTTACAACTCATGTAAATATTTTTGTATTATTTCATTCTAGAGTTGTACAAATGAGGGTACTTTCCTTTCTCTAATGCTGGATTCACACTATAAGATTTTTAAACTCTTAAAAGATTTTCAAAATGTGAGAGACCACAAATATGAGGACAAAATCCTATATTTAACTGTTTTGCTCCTCTAGTGTGTGCTGTGCCATGATTTGACAAAGACCGCAGAACACACGCAAGCAGATTTTCAACCCGTCTGTGAACAAGGGAAATCCCGCAAAATCTCTCGAGACTTCAGAATAAACATGGCGGGCGATAGCCAGGATGAAATTGCTGCTTGATGGTGTTTGGAACAATTCTGACAGAAGATTCACGTAAAAAAAAAGAAAAGGGTTTGGGTGAAGTCATTGAGACGGCGGTACATTGGTCTTAACTTTGTGCTTCAACATGACTGTGTTTGTTATACTTCCATCCTCTGTCAGCTCGCTTTCTGATTGGATATTGTTTCGTTTCACACGATAATCTCTAGAGCGTGTGCACGTTTGCCCTCTGTATTCTCCCCACATATCAGGATTTCTGATTGTAAATATACAACATGTTGATTCTCGATCGGGGTGGCTCCGACGTTTAGATTAAGTCATCCTTAACACACCTCCCACCACAGGAAAACCTGATAAGATAATCTGTTGAACCATCAAGATAATAGGGACATTACCTAGGATTGTCAGAAGAGGAGAAATCAGCCCAAAATCAGCCTGATTAACTTGTGGTGTGTACCCAGCATAACCTCTTCGCGCAATCTCACATCTAAGTAGGCCTCCATTGTCACTGTAGCTTGCATGCGTTCCATTTTTTTCTGACATCCTTATTGGTAAAAAAAATGTGTTGTTGTTTTTAAATTAAAAAAATAATTTAATTATTGAAATGCAATTTTATTCAGGAATTTGTAATTTTTAGAATGGTTGAGTTTTATTGGGGAGGGAATTGTTATTGTAGTATGTATATACTAATAGAGTAGATTAGTATATAAATATAATATATTTTCAGTTTTCATTTTAATTTTAGTTGTTTTAGTACTTATGCGCTTTTGTAATTTTTATTTTTCAATATTTCAATTTATATTAGCTTTTATTTAACTTTAGATTTCAGGGTTTTTTTACTTGTTCATCAAATATTAATCTATTACTTCAGCTTCATTTCAGTTAACAATTATTTTTAACATTTTATATTTAAAGATTTTTTTAACTATTTAATAAGCCATGCTTGCCATTATTCAAATAGTATTTCCGTTTAGTCCCCTATAGTTGCCTATATAGCAACTTAGTTTAAACTCCAATAATAATCAGAGGTTATGGAATTAAGTAATGCCAGCTCATGCTTGCTAGCACCTCAATAGCATTGTCTGGCCCCCTATAGTTAATAATTTAACTATACAACAACTTGAATAAAGCTGAGACAATAACCCAATGTTATTGCTAGTACCATGAAATATGCTGCCCCATGCTTGCTATTATTTTAATAGTATTTTTGTAATAGTGATGTAATGAATGCAATAGTGAATGCAACTGCTTAACAACTTAACTAAAGTCAAGCAGTTAGTCAGAAATCTACAATCCTACCTGATGTGATCCATGCTTCATCTAATCTGAGGTCTAGTATGTACTTAACCATGGATGCAGATTTGCAGAGACATAGACAACATAATCTACTGGAGTCAATAATTTCAGTGTAGGTCAGAATAAAATCAAATGTAACAATTTATTATTAGTTAGGGAAATGTATAATGCCAATTACAAAATAAATTTGAAGGCAGTCAATACAAAACATAAAATGCTCAGAAATAAAGAGTAAAAGATGCTTTCCTGACATCTGAAAGATACATAATGCTGAGTGTAAGACACTAAGCATTACGGGCTGATCTGGTTACAGAATCGCCTTGAGCCTTTTTGCAACATTTTTTAAATACCCAGATCAAGACACAACATCCTTCAAATAGAGGCATGAACTATCAGTTGGAATTTTTATCAGTTGGGTAGTTACCTTTTTGTGGACATAAGGTAATATGCATTAAAGAACCTGCATGGGAACAGTAAGCAAAATATCTCTAATACTCTCTAACTTGTAGTCCATTTCTCTGGACATGAGACCATTGTACCAGTCGCATTTCAAATGATACCGAACATGACTGTTAATTCTCTTGAATTGACATATTTTTAATGTAATAATACTGAGTGAAGGAAAGAGAAATGGTACAAATGTGAAGGAAGGACAGGAGGGAAAGAAGCTTTCCTGCATCTTCACTCTGTGGGGTGTAGAGAATTTCCCAGTATGTGTCTGTATTGTGGAGATCAAAGTATCTGAGGTTCTTATAGTTTACAACACTGGGAAGGAACAGCACTTTTCGTAACTAATTATAACTGAAAACTATCCCCAAAAGAAAACATCTTTAAATTTGAAATTGGCTGATAATAAATTCAATAAATTAATAAACAATTATTAGACAATTAAAAGTCCCCATTTAGATATGTGAATGTAAAAAAATAGAGAGATTGCTAGTAGATGATAAAGTGGGAATGTGAACGTTATAATTTTCCAGCCCTGAAGTAGATTTGGAATAGAATAAATACCTCACACCCACAAAAACACACTCTCTGCAAACTGCTGTTTTGGGGTTTTAGAGACAGAAGTGGAAGATAATAACTGTAGTGTAATTTTAATGTGTTCAAGGTCAGGGTTGTGTATAATCCACAAGTAGCATGATACAACCACCTCCACTTGATTGTATTTAAAGGTGCCCTTGAATGAAAAATTGAATTTACCTTGGCATAGTTAAATAAGAGTTTAGTACATGGAAATGACATACAGTGAGTCTCAAACTCCATTGTTTCCTCCTTCTTATATAAATCTCATTTGTTTAAAAGACCTCCGAAGAACAGGCGAATCTCAACATAACACCGACTGTTACGTAACAGTCGGGGTGTACGCCCCCAATATTTGCATATGCCAGCCCATGTTCCCAACATTATGAAAGGCATTAGACAAGGGCAGCCAGTATTAATGTCTTGATCTGTGCACAGCTGAATCATCAGACTAGGTAAGCAAGCAAGGACAATAGCAAAACATGGCAGATGGAGCAATAATAACTGACATGATCCATGATATCATGATATTTTTAGTGATATTTGTAAACTGTCTTTCTAAATGTTTTGTTAGCATGTTGCTAATGTACTGTTACATGTGGTTAAAGTTACCATCGTGTATTACTGTATTCACGTTGACGAGAGCCGCCGCCATTTTCATTTTTTAACACTTGCAGTCTATATACAATACTCACATAATCCGATGCATGCATGCAGTATGCATGACGGACACTTTGTAAAGATCCATTTGAGGGTAATATTAGCTGTGTAAACTTTGTTTAGGCACTGTTTAAGGCAAGCACGAGCTCTGTGGGCGGAGATCACGAGATTTAAAGGGGCCGCACAGCATAAATAGGCTCATATTTAATGATGCCCCAAAATAGGCAGTTAAAAAAATTAATAAAAAAAAAATCTATGGGATATTTTGAGCTGAAACTTCACAGACACATTCAGGGGACACCTTAGACTTATATTACATCTTGTAAAAAAAAGTTCGATGGCACCTTTAAACTGTTATCAAGACGACAACTGTTGCAATGGCCCATTTTCTCCTGTTTAGTCTGCTTCAGAAAGTATGTGATGAGGAGAAACCCTTGAGCTTGATGATAAACCACAGAGCCTAATTAAGTCAGTGCCTTCTACCCACCCCTGGCAATGATTTAAATCAGTTCTGATGTGGTCCTTTCTGCCCATGCATAAATTTTCCTCTCATTGAAATCAGATCAAAAATCTGACTAACCGTGCAGACGTTTTGCCTGGGATCCTGTTATCCACTTTCTTCAAACAGATCAGTCCCCTGTTGGTTATATGATGAAAATGGAAAGCATGCGTGTAAATCAGAACTCTGTGTGGATATAGGAGCTGTGTGGCACAATATAAGGTGATCTATGACTGTGGTGGGGAGCAGAAGATGTGCACAGTTTGATCAGAGGTGACATGCCTCATGACATACTTTCATTTTAAATGAATATACAAAAAGAGGAAATTGGGATGGGTTATTTTTTTAGTGGTGGTTCTCTACGGGGGTTGAATTTAGACACACAACCTCTCATAAAGGCTTTTAGCATGCTGACAGTCAATTAACCCTCTCAAAGGAGTTGCATGACTAAATTCATACCCATTAAACCACCACCTCTACAGCCATCAAAGCAACACTCCAGTGTTTTTTGGTACAAATTCACCAGCCAACAGTACATTTCAAGACAATACTGTCAGATTTCAAGTCGTCTGGTGTGAACAGAGTTCTTATTATTATGCATGGTCTCTAGGTCTTTTTTTTTTTTTTTTTTTTTTTTTTTTTTTTTGAGGACTTATAATTAATAAAAGCCTATGATGAATAAGCCAGCCTAATTATATGGGGCTTTCTGATGAACTAGTCATTCAGACAGCCCACTGACTAGTTGATTTAAAAAAATATGTAATTTTCTGAGAAAGAAAGCAGTTTTTCTGGCCAGAATCCACTTATTTAAATGGGTCATGAACTGCATTTTTTATTTTATAATGTTCTCTGAGGTCCACTTATAATGTTATCAAGATTTTTACATCAAAAACCATCCTAATTTAGATGTAATAGGCTATTTTCTATCCTTTTTTTTTGAAACACACTTTTTCTATCCTCTTTGAAACACTGTTTTGATAGGCGTGCCACATGCAAGACTTGGAAGTAAATGTCCACTGCCATGATTGGCCAACAGTTTTGCATATTAAAATCATTTTTAATGACCTGCTATTATATCTTGAAAACTTATATAGTTGAAACATTTGACAATGTGAAACATTTATGCTTATTAAATATGCTTTATAAGTCTTGGTTGTGGCAACTAAAGTTTAGGTACTGGAAGTTACCACAGTTATAAATGACGAAGCAGGGCGCCAGACTAACTTTTCCACTGGTTGCACTGGTGCTACCAACTTTCTCAGTTGGTCGCTCCAGCACATAATTTGGTCGCACCTTTTTCTTTTTCTTTTTTTTGCTACAACATGGGATTAATCAATGCATGCTGATGAATAGTTGTCTTAATCTGCATACCCTTGTTTTGCACTGATGTAAAAAGACTGACAGTAACATGAGACCTCATCATGTTGGCAAAATATTTTAATCTTTTAACTATGAAATCAAAAAACTATCGGTCTAAAACAAAACAAAAACGGTCTGACTTTATCTTTGTGAAATTATATGCTGCTACACAAAAAAAGCATGAAACAAAAGTAGACAGGCGGAATGCGACGCAATTTCACTCTCTGACAGCAGGTGGCGCTTATGGAAGAGCAGTGATACAGCGTTTCCTTGGTTACTGCTGTAAACGAAGCAGCACTGCGCTTATAAATAGCTACTTTATTCGAAGGTAAGACGAAAATAAAATGCCACTGTCATCAAAACTTTTCTGAAGACAGCAAGTTCCCTTCAGAGATACATTCATATAACCCCTTACCCCAAATTCAACATCTATATTTTCTTCCTATATTTCAAGCATCATGAACAGTGAGCTGTTCTGCCTGATACAGAATTTTCTCCTCTTTGCATCCATCTTCAGCATCTCTGGCCTCTTGTTAACGGCCATTTACAGACTCAGGCATGATGTGGGCTATTTTCCTTTATCACTGAACCAGTAGCTCCCGAAAATAACAGTAAAATAAATACAAAAAAAATACAGTACAGACACTGGAGGAATGTAATGTATTTTTGTACTCATATGTATCATATTTTTTTTTTTTTTTTTTTTTTTTTCCGGGAGCTACTGGAACAGTGATAAAGATCTTACCAGTCAATTGTGATCGATGGGTTGGCGACCCTAAGCCATTGCTGCTGGAAGTTGTGCCTTTTCTTTTTCCTTCGCTCCCTGTCCGCACCTGTGTTCTCGTCATCAGTTGTGTCTGTATGCTGGCTCATTGGCTCGTCCTTTCCACCAGCATCCTTGACCTCCAAACTTTGCTTTTTAAAGTATTCAGCTATTGACCTTTTCATTTTAATATGGCTTAATTCCTAAATTGCCTGAATTCCTAAGTGGCTTGTTTCATCATCCGTCTGCAATGCGCGTGTACATTCGCTCTCTAGCGGTTAATAAATAGAACTGCATGTGCCTTGCGGAAGAACATTGTAGCCAGAGCTACTTCTCTCCGTTTATGTCTATGACGAGTCACGCAGGTACTGTGCTACTCCGCAGCGGAGCCGAGCCGAGCCGGCCGGTCAAAAATTGTCCGAATATAAACACTTATTATAGGCGTACCGTAGTGATTCAGGATAAGACAAAAACACGGTTTGGAAAATGGTTTCTTGATGTACTCGTTCATTATATAAATTATGTTCATTTTGAACACGAAAAAGTTACGGACTGCAGTAGCTGCTGATACAACGCCGTTCTGTTGTGCATGCGTGAATTTAATGACCATGCACTCGCACAAATGCTACCACATCAAATTTTAACTCGCACATTCTCAAAAAATGGTCGCATATGTTTTAGTTGCAGTCTGGAAACCTGCAAAGGATAACTTACAGTGTTTAGTGTAAATTTAATTATGAATGAATTTGCCATTGTTTGTCACATTGTCATTCTTATAGTATATTCATAGTTCATCTTTTTTGATAAAGTGAAAAACTTATACAGTCACTTGCAGTGTCGTGTTTTAAATAAAATGAAACGTGTTGTAATGTCTTACTGATGACAAAGATGTCGCTCACTGAAGCTTTTATTCAGGATTACATTGAACGGTTTAGATCAAAACAATAACAAAAGCAGCATTCTCTACGCAAAAAAACAACCATCACAACTATTCAGTTTGATAATGACTCTACAGTATAAATATCCAGTAAATATCAAATGATCTGTATCAGACAAACCAATAGTGACACATGGTATCGTACTCACAATTGTGTGTTGCGTTATTGCTGTCGTATCCAATATAGTCGCCACTGCATCATCTTTTATTTTCAGTCTCTCTGAAAAGCTTGCATCGAACTTTGTCTTGTTTAAAAATAAATGCGCTGAATGAAGCGAACAAACAAACATTTTCTTGCTGGAACTTCGTTAAAAATAAACTTCATCCACACTTTCTTAATGTTACAATCATTATGGCAATGCAAAAACTGTTTTTCCACAACTTGACACTGCAGAAGTCTTGTGATCCTCAGATAATCTCTATAATTTTGTTTAGTCATAATTTAAATTCTTAAATCTAAAATCTTTTAATCTGTGCTGTTTTCTGTTGATGCGTGAACAAAACTTCACAAAAAAAATGTGTTACTATCCATAAACGGCAAAAAGCTTTGTGCTTTGATACTTATAACATGAAGCAAAATCTCACCTTTAAAATTCTGTCAATTTTAATTACGAAATTCAGACAATAAATGTCATTTTGGTGCTATTTAATATGACATAGCAGGTAAATGTAGCCGCCTCAGTTTTAGTGGCAGCGCTGACCTCTCTACTGCTAGTTAGAGCATTAAATAAACATGAGTGAACACCAGAAGGTATGTTTAAAGATACATTACAACTAACCAAAATAACTCCTGTTTCATGTAATCGCTCAATCAGTGTTTCAAATGGGGAAAGACTTCATTAAAACAGCTTTTAGGCTATACACTTAACCTTACGTTTGCCTTAATTGAACGTAAAAGTTATTCAGTGTCCATAAAACTAGAAAAAAATAACTCTACACAAAAGCATTTTGTTAAATATATGCACTGTATTACATATTCATAAAATTTTACTTAACCTGTTAGCAATGGCTCGTTATTTAATGTAGGTTTGAATAAATCTGTCATGAAAACAAGTTATTACAGTTTATTTTCATTTAAATGTTTATATTTCACCAGCAAGCTGGAATGCATCCTGGATTTTCAGTTTCAGTTTCGGCCCATGCCTATTATCAATACTGATTTTTAGCTGCACACTTCCATTGTATATTTGGTTCAGGTGCAATGATACAACTGGAGGCGGCTCTTCCGTCTCAGCGACTCCCTGTCTTCGAGTTCCCTGGTCCTTAGGGGTTTCAGAATCAATGTTTTCTTCTCTTCGGGTTGCCGTGGATTGAACCTCTAACTGTGCCATGATACGGGTCCATGCCATGATGATTCAGCCTCTCCCTCTCACTGTAATGATGTGCCACGCTCTGCCTTGTGTAAAGATATATGACTTGTTTAAACTGTGCTCTCCAAGTGCTGCTTGGAGCTCAGGACTAGAGTAATTGTTAGCAGAGTGGTAGCAATAAATCAAAAGCCATCTCCTTTTTTCCTCGTTATCCTATAATATACCAGAGTATAACTAGGGTGAGCATCGAATATTGCTTGAATTTGATCGCTTCTCTCCTCGTGTCCCTAAGGACATGAGATTTGATTTGAGCGGGGAGGGCTTGTTCAAAGTTTGCAACAGGAAGTGTGATCGATTCGCTCTTTCCTCCACAGTCGGCTGGTAGCGCTGACAGCTCTAGTGGCAGAATGAGCTTCCTAATTCCCTAATTGAGCTGAGCGCTCAGGGTTAGAACAGCATCAGCTCCGGGCACTGAAACCACACAATTTGCAGGGAACTAATGACATGGTGAATCATGATTTATTAGTTCAAATAACCCAGCGGATTCTTTCCACATTTTGTTGTTCTTTTAGAAATTTAATTGAACGGCAAATTTATGCATACAGGGAGACTTATTCTGGTTTCATGTCGGAATGATCGTATTTAGGAGATTAGCATACATGAACGAAACCACATTGTTGTAATTACCATTGGGGAAACTTGAGATATTCTTTAATCTGTGGTTGGTGGTAGTTTGTATTACATAATCAGAATTATAAACAGAAACAACAGAATCTATCTATCTATCTATCTATCTATCTATCTATCTATCTATCTATCTATCTATCTATCTATCTATCTATCTATCTATCTATCTATCTATCTATCTATCTATCTATCTATCTATCTATCTATCTATCTATCCATCCATCCATCCATCCATCCATCCATCCATCCATCCATCCATCCATCCATCCATCCATCCATCCATCCATCCATCCATCCATCCATCCATCCATCCATCCATCCATCCATCCATCCATCCATCCATCCATCCATCCATCCATCCATCCATCCATCCATCCATCCATCCATCCATCCATCCATCCATCCATCCATCCATCCATCCATCCATCCATCCATCCATCCATCCATCCATCCATCCATCCATCCATCCATCCATCCATCCATCCATCCATCCATCCATCCATCCATCCATCCATCCATCCATCCATCCATCCATCCATCCATCCATCCATCCATCCATCCATCCATCCATCCATCCATCCATCCATCCATCCATCCATCCATCCATCCATCCATCCATCCATCCATCCATCCATCCATCCATCCATCCATCCATCCATCCATCCATCCATCCATCCATCCATCCATCCATCTTCTAAATTAAAGCTGCAAGCAGTGATTAAAGGGCCCTAATAAATAGAGGAGACATATGGCAAAGTCATTTTGATGAACCACAATTCCTGCTGCCAGCAGGTGGTGCTTCGACTAATACTGAATATTGCCAAGTAGATGTCTTCAGGCCAGAAATATTATTAAACATGTGACATTTGAAGCAGATCGAACATTGTATGCCTGAGTTACAACAACTTCCTGTTTCATGGTGAAACATCAGACTTTGTCAGGCCGCCACAGACACGCCCTTCAGCGAAAACTCAAGATCTACGCAATTTAACTTCACTAAATATGATTTTGAACTGGTTAAATCTCTATGAGGAGTTAATCACAGTGTAAAACATGACAATTCCTGTTGTCAGCAGGTGGTGCTATGACTGTAACTTAATATTGTTATGAAGATGTCTTCAGGCCAGGACTATTATCAAACATGTGAAGTTTGGGGCAGATCGGACACTGTATGCTTGAGTTACAACAACTTCCTGTTTCATGGCGAAACATCGAAATTTGTCAGGCCGCCACGGACACGCCCTTCAGCGAAAACTCAAGATCTTCACAATTTAACGTCACCAAGGCCTTTAGATTAGACTGACCAAATGTGACGTTTTTCTGATTAAAGTTCTATGAGGAGTTTGTCAAAGTACAACGTCTGCAAAAATTTTGCAGAGAAAATTCTAAATATCTCACTTCCTTTTGGGTTTTCTGATTTTGCACAGAGTGACTTTTTTTTTTTTTAGCTATTGGGCTATTGCATGTGTCTACAGAATTTCATACCTGTATGTGAAACGTAGTGTGAAAGGCGTTTAATTGAAATTTTGTAGGTGGCGCTATCGAGTCATTTTGCCACACTTAATTCAGAAACTCATATCTGACGTAAATTTTCACCACTTCTGATGCGTGCAAAGTTTCATGAGTTTACGAGCATGTTTAGGCCCTCACAAATGCGATTCATTTCGGAGAAGAAGAATAATTGACTGAGCAATTACAATAGGGTCCTCACACCACCGGTGTTCAGGCCCTAACTATTAAATTTTCCCTATTTCCTGATTAAAATCACTTGAATGAGCATTGTGTTGTAATGTAAGGACTTCCCAGGAGAACTTGATGATAGCATTACACTTAGAATAACCATTAGTTTGTGTTTTTTTTTTTTTTAGTCTTAGGAAAGGTTGTGACTCATATATGTCTCACATAGTGTTTAGGTTTTACTTACTGACATGCTTTAAAGGGTTAGTTCACCCCAAAATGAAAATTCTGCCATTATTACACCTGTAAGACCTTCATTCATCTTCAAAACTTAAATTAAGATATTTTTAATAAAATCCGATGTCTCAGTGAGGCCTGCATTGACTGTAATAACACTCCCTTTTTCAATGCCCAGAAAGCTACTAAAAACATTTAAAACAGTTCATGTGACTACAGTGGTTTAACCTTAATGTTATAAAGCGACAAGAATACTTTTTGTGCGCCAAAAATAACAACATAGCGACTTTATTCCACAATATCTAGTGAGGGACGATTTCAAAACAATGCTTCATGAAGCTTCAAAGCTTTACGAATCTTTTGTTTCGAGTCAGTGGTTCGGAGTGTGTATCAAACTGCCAAAGTCATTCCCCCAAGTGGTGAACCATTGAAATGTCGAAAAACTTATGATGTAAGGAAGTCTTGTTTACTGAAATGATGTGACTTTGGCAGTTTGACACGCTCTGAACTACTGATTTGAAACAAAAGATTCGTAAAGCTTCAAAGCTTCATGAAGCGGTGGTTTGAAATCGCCCATCACTAGATATTGTTGAATAAAGTCATTATTTTGGTTTTTTTTTAGCACACAAAAAGTATTCTCGTCGCTTCATGACATTAAAGTTGAACCACTGTAGTCACATGAACTGTTTAAAATATGTTTTTAGTAGCTTTCTGGGCATCGAAAGTGTTAATTGTCTTGCTGGCAATGCAGGCAATGCACTGAGCCATCGGATTTTATCAAAAATATTTTAATCTATGTTCCAAGATGAACAAAGGACTTACGGGTGTGGAACAACATGAGGGTGAGTAATTAATGACAGAATTTTCATTTTTGGGTGAACTAACCCTTTAAAAGTGCTGGATTTTTTTGTCAAAATGAATGATGTATTGAGAGCCTCCAGGTTGGACTTTTATTTACTTCCTGTTCCATTTGTAAACACTCCTTCCATGCCTCTAATGTTGTCTTTCTCTCAACTTTTCTTCTCAGATCCATGACGCTGAAAAGCCACACTTTGAGAGTCAACTCGGTGAGTATCCAAGCAGCTTCTGTTTCCTTTCACATCCTGCAAATGTCAACAGGATTGTGAGGAGCTTTCAAAAGACACCAAAATCCCTTGAAAGTAATTCCTGTCAGAGACTTCTAGTTGTATTTTAGTACCTTTTTCAGGCAGGTAACCCTATGTTCTTATCATATTTCATTTTGTGTTTCTTCAGACCAACTGTAAATATCACTGATGCCTCATCTAAACAGAAAATGATAAGGTTTGTTTTAGATGGCTTTAGTTGCCGCGGCTCTCCGTGCAGCAGAATTAGATTTTAGGGCTAATTGGTTTGGGTCATCATTTGCTGTGTGCTGTATGCGTGTTTGATATTTCAGTATAGTGAAGCAAATGAGAGTAATTCGGCATGACGTGGTGGAATGAACAGATCGTAGGGGTTTATTACAATGCTCGTAATTTCGGTCCTCTTGCAACTGCTACAATAAAACACCCGAACAGAAGGAAGTGAAGTGTTTTGGGATGAAAAGAACGTCATTATTTGACCTCTTTATTCCAGTAACCATTACAGCTAAATTGATTCTCGTGTTTTACTTTTCTTTTGTCTTTAACAGGTCTGTGCTAGAGCACTCAGCATACAAATTACTCTAAAGGTGTAAAGGTCAATTACGATTGGCTGTTGCTGCGTAACAAAGGAAATCTCGGTGGATGAGGCAGAGGAAGAGAGAAATGATCAGGATATGTTAAAAGATGAAGGTAGATCAACAGTTTGAGCATCGACTATGGTTTCAATTATGTACAGGCATGAAATTAGCCTTTATAAAAAGCAGAATAGAGTCAAACATTGTCTGTTTGAAATTATTCTTTGCCTGACTCAAAAGTAGGCAAGTACAACCATTAATCAACTTCATGAAGTGGATGTGGAGTCTGTCGAAATGTAATGACTTTCATACATCAAACAGTTGAAGGAAGCCTGAAGTGCAAAGATGGTTATATAATTTCACAGAACTCTCACTTTCCAAAAGGTACTTCATATGCTTCAGCCCATGGTATGATTAAGAATATTCTCAGAGCCTCTTTTTGCACCAAGCGCGTGACGCAGAACAATAACCTTTATGGTTTTGAAGTTCTCTTCCTTAGTCTCCCAGAAGTGTTTGATTGCCTGAAGCACTTTAGGCGTATATGTCAGAGAGGCATTCTTTTGAGCTTTGTTTTCTCTTGTAATGCACTCTACAGATAGGGAAAAGTCAAGCGCACTAGCATAATCTCTAAATTATTTCTGGATATTGTCTGCGCAGCTATAAATACTGTACTTCAGACCAAAGTCGACCTCATATGGGAATGTTGAGAAGTTAGAAGTAGTTTGAAATCCATCATTCCTCCAAGAATAAGCTCATATGGAATATTTGAGTGTGATTAATCTCAGATATTGTTTATGAGAACGGTTTGAAGGCCCGCATGAACTCGATTGCCATCAAAGCAAACCGAGGATGCTTCCCTCATCCACCACTCCAGAACTGTAGTACCCGATGCCTCTTCATCTCTGTGCATAACAGTCACTTAACACAGTTACGGTTGCCATGGTGGTGACTTGACATCGGCCATGTCTTATCTTTTAGAAAGTCATGAGCTTTTTTTTTTTTTTAATGTAATGAAGCGTGAAGTAGATTTGGATGGAGTGGTTAGAAAAAAATGGGTGATTTGAACATTCGGAAAGGGATAAAAGCATGTATTTTTTTCTGTTCTTAGCGACGCGTCAAATTGTAAAATTGAAAAGTGACATTCTGAGGTGTCCTTGAGAATGTTTTATGCCACTATCTGATTGAATTAAAACTCTGGTGCAAACTACTTTTTTTTATTTATTTTTTTTTTTTTTTTATACGTGCCATTGAAAATAATCTCAAATGGTGCGTTAAAAAGATATCAGAGTCTTTCAAGAGCCTCAGAAAGGGCGAGATAACAGTTCTTCTGAGTTTCATTTTCAAATTGGAGTTTTTCAAGGTTTTTAAATAAGGCTTTAATGATGTCGGTTTGACTACAGCTCCTGAGAGGTTGAAAAAAAGAAAATGACAGCAGTGGGTGACTTCATTTTATTAATGAGAGCACTATAACTGATAATTATGAATTTTAAAGGAATGGTTAGATATACACAGTAGTGAATCATATTTTGACATTATTTATTTATGCACATTGCTTTATCCAAACTCTGTATGATGTTATTTCTTTTATAGAACTCAAAAGATGTTTTTCAGAATGTTTCCATACATTGGAAATAGAGATTCACACTCTTGCTCCAAATTCACATGATATATTCAGATAAGCTTAAAAAAAGGATAAAAAGCAACAGAAGATTGCAATTAAATATTGTTCTCTCCTTTCTTGCCTTGTCTTTAAACATTTAAAACCAACACTGCTTGGACATTCGGTCTAAGATCTCCTTTGATCAACATGGTAAATGATGACTTTTTTTTATCCTTTTAATAAATTATGGGTTGAAAAACACATCTCAAGTCTAGAATGAAATGCCTAAAAAAAGGGACTTACTTGGCTCTTAGTATCGGCGACTAATTTTTTGATATTCTTCTCTAGAGTTGTCAAAAGTACTGAACAATCGGTACTGTAATTTTAAAAATTTAATGCTTTTACCGCTGTTGAGTGGATTCGTAAACACCCCTGATTGGCCATTGTGTTGACGCGTTCATTGGATATGTCTGTGATTGGTTCATTGGATATGTCTGTGATTGGCTACAATGATCAACGTTGTAAATGGATATCTTTAGAGAACTCCACTCTGGACCATCTCCTAAAGGATCAATCACATGACAAATAGCTTATGTAGATACAAGCCAAACTGTAATGCTGAATTAACCCAGCTTAACTTCTGCTTTATCCAGTTCTGATGGCACTTAGGTTTCATTACACAACACCTTAGATGTCCTGTGTTTGTTTTGGCATCTCTGATTTGTAATGTAATTAAGTCTATAAATATGATTAAGACCTGAGTCATTGTTCATACTGCAGCGTTGTCAGGTTTATTACTTGGGCATATGCCAAGTTATTAGCATTCTTTGCAATTTCTGCATTGGTTATGACCAATATTATGCTGTCAGAAGCCATGCAGAGTATGGCTCAAACTCTGTAGTTCAGTTTAATGATAGGTATGCTAAGATATATGGGGATTTTGGGCTGAGATGTGTCAGTGTGTGAGCTATGGCACCACTTTAATCTAGCAAAGTGCATCATTTTGTCACCTGAGCCTGTCTGTATAACAAAACGCATACCTGTATTTTTCAAATAATCCTGAAGGACTTGATTAGGTGGGTTTAATTAGGGTTGAAGCTAAACTCTGTGGCCTTCCAGGAACTGAGTTTGACACCTCTGCTCTCAACTACCCCTAACTAACTAACTATCAACTGACAGATGACATAAAAACATAAAAAGAAGCTCATCCACTTCATATCTCTCTTCCTCCTCATCCCACATTTTTTTCTTACATCTCTCTGAACTCATGTGACCCGCATTCTTTTCTTGGATCTGCTTGGAAAAGCTCACGGTGTTGCCTCTTCTGAACGGCTTGTCGCCTAGATATGCAAAACTCAGATGCTTTCTGAGTAATTAAAGTGCATCTCTGCCTTTTTAAAAGTGGCGGAGATCATGTTTACTCAATCCACTTCCTTGGAGCGGCGCACAGTTTAAGACCTGATAATGAGGCTCTTGGATTTGGAATCTTTTAAAGTGGAGCTGCCTCTAGGCCTTGAATTATTGATGCAAAGTAGGAGGTTTAAAACTGCCTTCAATGCTCATTAGTTTTCGGGTGAGATGCACACAGGGACAGGGACTGCAGCTTTATAACGAGCATGATTAAACCAGCCCGAGCTCCCTTGCCTAAGTTCAGGTGTTGGAGTCCAGGAGGTTTTGTGATGTCCAACCCTCGCTGAGAATCATAATGAGTGTTATTCTTTTTCCTGTTCGGCCAAAAACTGTCTAATGCTCTCTGCTTGCTTCGCTCCATCTAACACTCTCTCTCTTTTTTTTTTATTATTATTATTTTTTTTATATATATATATATATTTGTCCATTGACCTTTCCATTGGTGAGTTAAAAACTGTGAGTATTATATTGACCTATATGCTGAGTAATTAAACAGAATTACACAGGTAAAAAATGATAAATTAAGAAGTGATCTGCTTAACAGCATACTTTGTAATTCTATTATTAATGCAAATATGAATATTATATAATATTAAAATATATGAGGAATATAGGTTTGTCACGGCTTGCTCCAAGGAACACGGAAGTGTCAGGTACAAGTAAGACAATGGAGTTTAATCTCAGAAACGGGTAGAACGGCTAACAGCAAACACGATAGACATAAACAATAGAGGGTATGCGCGTGACGTCACCGTCGACCGTTATGACTGCGGTCACGGCCGCTAAGTGGCAAAAGACTGAGCGGCAGCATTGGTTTTCAGCATGAATGCCTCGAAAAACACACAAAACACATCCAAAATGGGAAAGAGCTTTGCGATTGACTGTACAAATAGCTTTGACACAAAACCTGAGGTATACAGTATATTTAAAAACTGCAGAAAGCAACAGAAAAAATAAGCAAATGGATTGCTGCAATTCACAGAAACAGCTGGACTCCAGCAGAGAAACATGTATTTACAGTTATCATTTTGTGTTGAATTGTTGGATTTTGAGGTAAAATCATACCGTATAGGCCTATATATTGTATTGTTATATGTTATGTTGACAAATCATCAATTAAATATTTTCCATCTTATATTTTGCATAATTGTGTGTTTTAAAATAAACACTGACAAAAACTATACTATAAAACTATATATTTTAGGGCTGGACAATATGACGATATATATAACACTGATATAAGTGATTATGCGGATTTAAACCTACCGATATTGTAGTTACAAAATATTCACAGGCAGATTTGCTTTATGTGTTTCCCCAGCGTCGAAATTAGGCACATATAAATGTCAAGAAACACGACTCCTGGCTACATGTCAATATCCATGGATTAGGTTTATTTGACAAGTTGTAAGAACACTTTCGAGTCCAACTTTTAGTGTAATTTGTTTGTTTTACTCGCGTTTTTGCAGTTTCACCTATTAAATCCATTCACGCAGCAGGTTCTTTTGCCACTCAGTCCAGCTGAGGGAGCGCGTTCCGGTGGGAAAGCAGGAACTTAAATACACAATACAAATGACAAACAGCTGGGAAGGTAATCAGTGTCCATGGTGAGTGATGAGTGGCGGGAACTGGGAAGCACATGGCAAACAAAACAAACGGGACAGGGCGGTGACTGTGACAAGGTTAAATTGACTAGTCAGTTAGTAGGGTCAACTAGTTAATAATTTTTTTTCTCAATTTTTTTAGAGAACATTTTGGTTATCTTTAGCATCAGATAATAATTGATTGATACTTTTATTGAAAAATAATGCATTAAATTGGTCTTAAATGGATAGTTCACCCCAAAATGAAAATTATCCCATAATTTACTCGCATTCAAGCCATCCCCATCGACCAGCCGTTTTTAAAAAATATGTAGATGCACATCCCTGATTCATATTTTCCATGAAAAAGCTTTTCATCTTAAATCTAAGATAGCTGAATTTTTTTCGTTTTTTGCATTAATGTCCTTTTGAAGCACCTGAGGGGGCCTTAAATCTGAAGGGCTATTTTTGCTCCAGCTGATATAGCCTGCCTTTTTTGGTGTGAATATTCAAGTTTGCTTTTCTTTGCTCCCTCTTTCATTCCACCTCTCCCGTCTTATCTAGTTTTTCATCTTTTTCTTCCCTATCATCCTTTGATCCCTTTCATTCACCCCGTTCTCTCTTTTCCTCTCGCTTTCTCTCTCTTTGAACAACATATCCTGGTGAGTCAAAAAGGATTGGGTAGCTTTGCATACAAACTTGGATCACTCCAAATCGTTACATCTACAGCAGCACAATGATCTGAGTCACTGGAGCACAGCCAGTTCTACATTGAAACAATCAGCTCTGGGCCAGGATGCACAACGCCACCGCTCATGGAAATGAGCCATCGACAGCCTTTCTTGTCTCCCATCACCTGCCACTGAGCGTGCAAAATCCACTCTTGACATTCTCATTGTTCCTCTGTACGGCTTAATGGCCCTTCTTGTGTGGCTCTGTCATTTAGAAAGATGATGTCTGTTATTGTTAAAGCAACATTCAAGTCAGGAGTAGGCGAAAAAATCGTGCCATTATTCTTCACATTGCTTTTAGCTTTCCATCTGGTACTCATTGTCATGCATGATTGACTTGATTGACGGAACAAACTCTCACTCCAGAGTTTTGGGGGTGCTTTCCCCCACTAGTTATTCCAATTATCATTGTTGGTAGACTGCTGCTTATTTGTACATTTGCCAAGTCTCAGAGGAATAGTTCATCCAAAAATGAACATTTTGTCATTTACTCTCACTTATGTTCTAAATCTGCATGACTTTCGTTCCTCAGAGGAGGAAAGGAAATTATGAAGACTAGTTACTCTTTTCCATTCAATTACACTCTAAAAAATGCTGGGTTAAAAAACCCAAGCTGGGTAAAATATGGACAAACCCAGCAGGTTGGGTTAAAAGGCACCTATTATGCCCTCTTTCACATGATGTAATATAAGTCTCTGGTCTGGCCAAGTTTCAGCTTAAAATACCCCACAAATTTGCCCCTATTTGAGGGTGAGCAAAAACACGCCTTTTACTATATTACTATATTGCTGGCTAGAAAAATAAATACAAAATTGGTTGAAAAAAATGGCTGGGTGAAAACAACCCAATCCCTGGTTTTGTCCATATGTAACCCAGCACCTTTTATAGTGTAAAATACAGTTACTGAAAAAAACAAAACAATGCAAAAGCATCCTTAATAAATTAGACTTGTACTATATTCAAATTCTTCTGAAGCGATGCATTAGTCTAACTTTTAAGTTAATTTAAGTTTTATTTTTATTAATAAGCTTTATTTACTAGTAGTTTACTGCAGCCAAAACAGAATCATTAGACCCTTTCACACACAGATTCTGGAAAATACACGGATAATGTGTCCCGAGATCGTTTGATTTTGGTTCGTTCACACTGCAAATGATTTTCTGGAATTTGTGCGCATGTTCACACACACCCCGTAAAGACACGTGACATCAGGATGTGACGTGTAATTAGGGTTGCAAAGGGGCGGAAAGTTTCCGGTAAATTTCCGGAAACTTTCCACGGGAACTTAACCTGGAGAATTTTGGAAATATTCCAATTTGGAAACTTAACAGGAATTTATGGGAATTTACGTGAATTAATTGGAAATTTGGGGAAATTTATATAAATGTATAATATTTACATAAAAAGTATCATATAAAAACAAATATAAACAATTTGTTTGGTCATAACATAAAATAACAGTTATTTATTTTTTTGCATTCAATTAATTCTAATTTAGTAAATATGTAAAAAATACATTTTTATTGCAACAATTGTTATGTGTTATTTATTTCAGTGTCACATGATCCTTCAGAAATCATTCTAATATTCTGATTTGATACTTAGTTATTGTCATTGTTGGAAACAGTTGTGCTGCTGAATATTTTTTGGAACCTGTAATACTATTTTCAGTATTCACTTATTAATAAAAAGTTAAAAAGAATAGAATTTATTCAAAATAGAAATCTTTTATAACAATATCACTTTAATATCACTTTTATTTAACAATTTCACACATCCTTGCTGAATAAAAGTAGTAATTCCTTTCACAAAAAAGAAAAAAAAAAATACTGACCCCCAAATTTTGAATGGTAGTGTATATTGTTACAAACGATTTCTGTTTTTAAATAAATGCTGTTCTTTAAATTTTTATTCATCAAAGAATCCTAAAAAAAAGTATCACAGGTTATAAAAGAATTAAGCAGCACAACTGTTTCCAACATTGATAACGGAGTATCAAATCAGCATATTAGAATGATTTCTGAAGGATCATGTGACACTGAAGACTGGAGTAATGATGCTGAAAATTCAGCTTTGCATCACAGAAATAAATTATATTTTTATGTATATCAAAATAGAAAACCATTATTTTAAATTGTAGTTATGTTTCACAATATTACTGCTTTTTTCTGTATTTTTGATCAAATGTGCATGTTATGGACTGGGGCAGTGCACAGTGCATGCAGGGGGTGTGGCCTCAAAGCACTGCAGTAAGTAGTGTGCTGTGTGAATGTCAGGGTAAAAATTCAACTGAAACTGCATTAAATATGGTTGTTATTGCAAAAATTATGTTGCAAGATGTTGTTTTCAACTACATTTACGTAGCCTGTCATAGGCTAACCTGTAATTTTGCAAATTCCCTGTTTATTCACATTAATTCCCATTAATTAATCATATATTCCCGTTAATTCCCATGGAAAGCTTCCAGCTTTGAAAATTCCCGGAATTTTGCAACCCTACGTGTAATGTCTTCGCAGCATCTTAAGTTTGCTTATGATCTGCAATTTCTCTCTCTAGAAACCACTCTCATGCATTTGTTTTACTTATTAAATCATAAGCTAGCACATCACGTACCGTTCCACTATGCTGGTGAACGATCTCAGCTTCAGTGTTATTGATACGACACACTCCTTATGGCATTTGTCCTGCCTTTTGTTCACACAGGGCGTGTTCGGGGACTGATCCCTACAATGTCACTAGGTCTCCATCCCGGGATCGATGCCCTGGACGTGTTTGCATTCACACAGAATGCAATTTTATGCCAATTTTCTTAGATCAACACTCTGTGTAAAAGGGGCTATTGATTCAGTGAGTTGAACAAGTAAACTGAATCAGCCCAAATTGTGAACAAATATTTCAGACCAAATCAACTAATTAATTGAAAAGATCTAACTCAAATGAATAATTCATTCACAAATCGAACATTGCTACTTCATAGAGGACTAGGGCGGGCAAGATTTGAAATGAATAACAACATTTTGGTCTGTGTGTGTAACACAAACCTTTTGAATGGTTTCAGACCCAGGGCCCTATTTTAACGATCTAAACGCAAAGTGTGAGGCGCACGGCTCAGGTGCACTCAGGGCGTGTCCAAATCCACTTTTGCTATTTTAACGACGGAAAACGGTCCGTGCGCATTTTTGAAATGGGTTGTCCCTATTCTCTTAATGAGTAATGGAGTAACGTTCAATAAACCAATCAGAGTGTCATCTCCCCTTCCCTTTAAGAGCGAGATGCGCTTGCGCCATGGCGGATTGCTATTTACATGCCGGAATTTGTTGGCGGAAAAGCTGAACGCTTTTCAAGCGAAGAAACTGATCTGCTCGTGCGCGAAGTTAAAGCGCGCGAGCAGATCATCTACGTGACAAGCAGGATATAACATTATATATATTATATAATTATATATTATATAACATATAACATTATAAAATACACTGACTTATTAAACACACCGATTCAACTGAGGAGTTCAACGAGTGATGTTTTGCTGAAATTACCTGTTAAGTGGCCAGTCAATCTTTCAGTCGTCTGCGTTGGATGCAGGCTTTCAAATAGCTCTGCGCGATCAGTCAGTTAATATGTGTGTGTATTGGCAAGATTGTTCAATTAATTAGCCAGTTTCGTTCATCATTATAAGCAGTAATAGGCTGAATTGAAAATAGGTATCCTAATTCTAATACACACAATGACTATTCATCATTACATTTTTATATTTATGTAGCCTACACAATAATATTCTTTTACACTGTAATCCTTTTGTTTTTAATATTTGGCATGTTTGTGTGATGCGCATCCCTGTGTGTAATAAGCAAAGTCAACGCGCACTGTGGACGCGCCCAGAGGCGCAGTTTCTACCAACGCGCTCTAACAAAAAAATATTGCGCCACTGACTTTAGATTTTAGACCAGGTTTGAGTTGGTCTATGGCGCAGTCTATTTTCATCTCCTTAAAATAGCAATGCGCCTGAACACACCTCTTTTTTAGACCAGCACGCCCATGGGCGTACTAACTGGCGCAAATGCATTTACTAATTTAAGGACGTGGCGCTGAACAGGAAAACGCGAACGGCGGCAGACGCAAACTAGCAAACACACGTGCGCTGCGCCTTGCGTCGCATTACGCCGGGTGTATTATAGGGCCCCCAGTGTTGCCGATTTAGGGATTTTGTCACTATTTAGTGACTTCAACACCCCTTTTGAGACTTTTAGCTTAGGGACAAATCTAGCAACTTCTTGGACAAACCTTATCTAGACTCTTATTTTGCCCACTGATCTATATTCATATTTATATAGATCAATGAATTTGCCTTTATGAAGTCATCTAGTGACATTTAGCTACCAGTTTTAACTACTTTCAATTGAAAGCAGTTGGCAAGACCACTTTTATGATACTTTATAAAAACTACTTATACTATAAAATTGACTTTATGGATCTTTATTATCTTTTATTGAAGCATAAAACCTTCACCTATTTATTGTAAGTGCATGCAAAAAAAAAAAAAAAAAATGAAAAGCATATTTTCAGACTTTCTGCTGTTTTTTCATGAAAGAAAGTCATACAGGTTTGGAACATTCCTTTAAGGGTGCTGGATTTAGTTCTATGCACCTGTTTTGCTGACGTTCACAGATTTGACAAACTTCCAACGGGGGCACGAGGTGACTCTCCTTTACGCTTCCCCCGGCCACCTCAGGCAATGCAAACTGTCAGCAGAGGTTTGTGCCAGGTGGATGGACTGTACCACCACACGCACACATCACACGGATGGCCACGTTCGTTTCTCTGCATTCGATCGGGCATGCATTGTGCAGAGACTCTTTCAATGTCTTTGTTGTCTAAATCTGTCTCGTAACCTTCCGTCTGAGTTGAGACTCATTAGGTCTGCATGACTCCAGTTAATGCTGGAAAAGGATTGTCTCTGAACTTTTTGAGTGTAGTCCAAAAACAGAGCAATAAACCTGAAGTGGTGGATACTGTCAGTTGGTTAAACGTTGTGCTCGCTACTGTTGCGCCCTCAAACATCATCTCTAATTACTATACTTCATCGCCGACGACCTGCGGTAGACACTCTAATGGAACTTGTGAGCGCCCTGATTGCTGGGAAAAAAATTTTCAAACTTTTTTCACACTTCAGCAACTGCCATATGTCTTCACTATAGAATTTCTCTCTTCGTTTCAAGGCAGTATGTGTGCACAATAAAGACTTTTAACTTTTTTAGCTGATCCAAGCACAGCGAAAGTCTTGATTGCCCGTGGGTTGGTTGTGCACAATATTTTTAAATGTCCCCAACCCCTTCGTCTACAAAAGAGTATGCCTCCAACTGTTCAACAGTCTTCTGGAAAATGGCTTATTTTTATGTACTTGCATTCGGAGTCTTTCTCTTTAGAAGTAAAATTGGCATTTGGATTCAATTAAATAGTCTGCATTGAGATTTATTTCTCAGTAATCAGTCTGCTTTGTCAATACTCTGTTTTCAATCTCACATTTTATTCACCTCAGACTTGTGCTACCTGATTCACCAGTCTCCAGGGATAAATGTGCTATTTTCTCTTCAACTTCAACTCGCTCAATTCCTTCCTCCTTTTCTGTCACCTCTCTTTCCCTCTTTCTATTATCATACATAAGCAAACAAAATCATGTCTGACTTTGTTCTGGGTTGCTATAGAACTAATTTGAGTTTCTGCTGTCATGTGGTTCCATCTTGTTTTGTCGCTGTGGGACAGAATCTGATTGGTTTTGGTTCCCGGGTAGATGCAATACCGTCTGAGGTGGTTCATTTTTAGTGGCTTGCCTCAGTGTGACTATTATGATACACTTGCATTCATCAGATGCCTCTTCCTAGTCTTAATATCTTGGCTTATTGTTTATTGGCACACTGGAAAAAGAAAATCCTGCTGTCTTTTTGGTTTGGTTCTGTCGTAAATCAAATATACACTCCCACTTATAGGGATAGTTCGCCCAGAAATGAAAATTTTGTCATCATTTACTCTCCCTCAAGTTATTCCACACCTGTATACATTTCCTTGTTCTGCTGAACACAAAGAAAGATATTTGGAAGAATGTTTGTAACCTAGCAGATTTGCAGATCCCCATTGACTACCATAGTAGGGGAAAAAAAATATTTCTATGTTTCTATTTAGCTTTAATTTTTTTATTTCAGTTTTAGTAATATTAGTACTTTTAACTTTCAACTTTAAAAACTCAATTTTTCATGTTTCATTTTTTATTATTATTAATGATTATACTGAATATTTATATTTCATTTATACTATAGAAGCAGGGACAGTTCTACAGAGCTTTAATTTGAATAAAAATCTGTGCAGGAGGATGTCAATAGTTTTTTCATCCATTTTACTGTGAGAGAGATATAATTTAAATTTGAAATACATATATTTACTTACATGTCACATAGAGAGAGTTCTGGGAATGTCTTAGAAGTGCTTTCTTGTTTTATTCTAGTTTTTTTTTTTGGAATTATTCATACGTTTTTCTTCCAAATATTTTGCATATGGTCATTTTCTCTGCATATGGTAAGGTTACTTCACGGGTCATTAGTTGTAACATTTGTACATTTATTTTTTCACTTTAAACTGTACATATTTTTACATTGCATCTTATTAGGTACTGGTGTTTCTGCAAATTAAGACCAGAGAGTGACTAAACCCTGGAGAGCGTGATGAAAAAAACAAACAGAGGGCATAGCTTTGAAGGTGATACTTTATATTGGGAAAACAATTCAGGTGACTGAAGCTCAATTCTCCAGCGTCTCATTCAATACATCTCCCTTATCCAGAAGATTCAGTCCCTTTATCTTTGGAGTCACTCCTCCAGTAGAATACAGATTGAGCAGAGAGAGAAGTGAAAGAGGGAGGAAGAAACCTGATGAAGAAACACATGCTTCTAAGCCCTGTAATCAAATGATACCTCACTAAATAGATCATAAAACTAACTGTCAAGTCCCCTACTACTTTCTCTTCACATCAGCCACCTCGGTCTCCTCTCCATGTCACAGTTTGATTGGCCTTCTCATCCAGAAGTAGGCTGCACTGATAGTTTGAAGAACCATTCTCTGCATTTTTACAATTCAGTGGTGGTCTGCAGTGAAGATATTGCTGTTTAAAGCCAAGTGCAATAATTCAATACATTTCCTAATTGCTTACTTTGCTCCATCGCACATAGTCCTCGTCCTCAAATTTGGTGCATGCAAAGGTGATGGTGACCAAGAGAACAGGGCTGATGTAAGGTCAAAAAGAAGGATAAAATGTCAAGACTTCTCCTTTTTCCGTCCTTCTGCTCTTCTGTTGTTTAATGATTAATTGAACGCTATTAGTGTGGAGGCTAGACCAGATAAATTCAGCTTTAATTAGTTTCTTTTTTTACACACTGCTCTGTGCTTTCTTTCTGACACCACACACCCATAGAGATACAATGAAGGATTGGCAAGCGCCTTATCATTGATGCCCGCTGGGACCGGATAACTGTTATTACTGTGGCACCCCACGATGCCAGGAAAGAAAGATTTTAAAATGTTCTCAGGCTTTTAATACACCTGCACAAATTGTCTGTCACACATACACTTAACACACACAACCACTCCATGCTGCCAGCATGTTTGATTCCAGATTCGTTATTGTACCTGTCAGTCAGAAATAATAGTACATTATTTAAAAATATCATGTGCAGTGGTTGATGTAAATTTTTTTTAAAATGTATTTCAATAACTTCTGACCCTTACAAGATTAGTTTTTTGGGCAAAAAAGGGTAGTATTCTTGTCAATATAATATATACACTCTAAAAAATGCTGGGTTAAAAACAACCCAAGTTGGGTTGAAAATGGACAAACCCAACGGTTGGGTTAAATGTTTGGTTAAATGTTTTATTTAAACCAACTATTATTTAAAAATTGCTATATGGCTAGCTTAAAATGAACATAGTTGGGAAATTAAAAACCAGATGCAATTAGAGACAACAATAATAGACAAAAGGTGAATGTTTATTAATAAGATTTAATATTTGATTAATATAAATTTAATAGTTTAATAGTTTATTAATATAAATGTATTAATAAGCAATTTAATAAATGTTTATTGTTTAATAATTATTCATTGAACATTAATAAATGTTCATTTCCAACATACTTTGGGTTTTTCAACCCAACTTGGGTTGTTTTTAACCTAGCATTTTTTAGAGTGTGATTAACACACACACAAAAAAAGAATTCTTTAGAATAAAATAGACCTTTTAAAATTCCATGATATTCCAGAAATTCCATGACACGTGGGAACCCTGACAGAGATTATATGTATATTTTTTTTTTTTTTGTCAAAGTCATGGAATATCAGGGATTTGTGTTTGTCGCTTTAAATTTTAGTTTCCATTTATCAAAATGAAATTTTCTTTTTGAGTTGTTTCACGCGTTTTGCGTATTATGGTTAGGCTATTTTTCAGCGCCATTTTATTCCCTTCCCGCTCGTCAACTTAAGTCAAATGCAGTCACCTGTACCTGTTAACTAATTCAAACATGCCAGGAAAATGTACATTTCAAGAGCTTTGGCTACAAAATGACCACTTCAAAGTCTGTCAACCAGCTGCGACACGACAAAGGATTCTATTTTTGAATTGGTTTCTATATTTGTGGGATTTTGCAGCTAATAGTTCAGGTCATAGAGAGGGAACAAGGACATAAATGGACAAAGAAAAGTATATATTACTTACAGTTTGAACTTTCTTGTTTCCTTTTATTTCTTTTCAAACTCTGAGGTAAATTATCCATTTTTGCTCTCATAGTGGCTATTACAGTCATGCAAAATGATATTCAAGCTCAAACCATTTTAATATTAAGCAAAGCTCAGACAAGTGTATTTCATGACAAAGATTGTATTAGTCACTGAGTACTGAGTTAATTTTATTTTGTTTAATTTTGTTTGGTTTTCGTGTTTAGCTGCGAACAGAGCCCGCCCAAAAAACAAACATACATAGCCTAAATTGTCTCTTATGTTGTATTTTTCAAACAAACTAAAATTGAAACCTTGATATGGTTTTGTGCCTTTATAAAACAGCAAAAGACAGCGATTAAGTATATACAGTCTGTATGTGCTGCGTGTTTTAAAGAGAAGTGCGCACATTTGCTCACGCAATCAGCTAGTGATCTGGTGATTAAAATAAAAGTTCAAGGATTTATGTTTTCCAAGTGTAGAAATTAGTACAAAAGTACTGTAATTTCCCTATACTGTAGTATAAAGTAACAAATACAATTGTCATTTATTTAGTTCCATGACTGTTATTGGGCATTCTGCCTTAGGCCCTGTGTCCACCAAAGCATTTTTAGCCAGCTAAAAACACCAGCGCTCTTATGAAAATGCCTTGCTGAGGGAATAGAAGTCACTTTCAAAACAAGCAGCTTTCTGCTGGTCAACACGGCAAATCTGCCTCACCCACTTTTTGCATAATCTGTGTGGGGAAATCGTGAAATTCCCAATCGCATGGATTCCTATTGAAGTGAACAACATTTAAATATGACCACCCCTTTAGAAGGCAGCTGCTTATATAGGCAGTAATTCAGCCAACTAAGTTTTAGAGCAAAGGATCAAACACTTTCTCTTACTGAGATAGGTTACATATACTTTTGTTAACATTGACAAACCCAGTGCACCAAAACACATGTTTACCATGAATAAAACTCTGAAAAGATCCCATCTCCCATCCGTATGCAGACACATACTCGTACATGCAAGCAGACTTAGCACAAAGACTTTTAAAAGTGGGATTGTACGATAAAAGCTCAAGGATGCAAATGAGGAGCTGGAGTGAATGCCGTGTACGATTTCTTTATAAGCATCTATCCCTGAGGCAGGCAGATCTGTAAGAGATGGGCACGCCGCGGTTTAGGAGGTAAATCCCCTTCCCATCAGAGCCGGCAGATCAATAGCAGCTTTGAGATGGAGAAGGACAGAGCGGAGACGGCAAGCAGCAACACTAAATTAAAACAGGATGACACTACATAACAGATCATGCCTATGGCCCAGGGATCTCACGCCCCTAAACTTTGCATGGACAGACGGTTCAAGCAAAACAACTGAAGCTTTCAGTCTACACAGACTTAGACTGTATCTCATTATGCTTTCCATAGCATGAATTAGTATGTCATAAACACTTTGGGTCCTAGTAAGGGCCTTGATGCATTAAATACTGGTACACTCAATTACCAGAAATGCAGTTCTGAGGTCAAGTCAAGTCACCTTTATTTATATAGCACTTTTTACAATGCGGATTGTTTCAAAGTAGATCTACAGTGATAGCAGGAACATAATTTTGGCTGTACAGCAGTTCTATAAGAAAATAGTGCCATTGTCCAGCTTAAGTAATTTCAGTTATTAATTTAGTTCAATTATCTATACAGCAGCCCTTGGGAAAATAGTGAAGTCATTGCCCAGCTCAGTTCAGTTCTCATACAATGGTGTCAATGCAGGCAGATCAGTAATATTGAGGAAAATTTAGTATTAAGTGATAAGTATTAAAATGATATTTCACCCAAAAATGAAAATTATTCCATGATTTACTCCCCCTCAAGCCATTCTAAGTGTATAAGACTATCTTCTTTCAGACGAACACAATCAGAGATATATTTAAAAAATATTCTTAGTCCTCCAAGGTTTATAATGGTTGTAAATGGGGGGCTGTGTTTTGAAGTAAAAAAAAAAATCCATCCATCCATAAAAAAGTAATCCATGCGACTCCAGTGGGTTAATAAAGGCCTTCTAAAGCGAAGCAATGTGTTTTTGTAAGAAAAATATCCATATTTAAACTATAAATTCCGATAACTAGCTTCCAGCGGACGACCGTATGTATATATTAAACAATAAAACTGAAACAATAATTTATTAGTATGGCGTAGGACCTCCTTTTGCAGCCAATACAGCATCAGTTAATCTTCAGAATGACAGATACAAGTTCTGCTCATTTGCCAGAGGGATATTTAGCTGGTCCTCCTTTTCCAGAACCATGTGATGCTGGTGGAGAAAAAGGTTTTCTGACTTGCTCCTCCAAAATACCCCAAAATGGCTCAAAGATATTTAGATCCGGTAACTGTGCTGGCCATGGGAGATGTTCAACTTCACTTTCATTTTCATCAAACCATTCATCAAACCTAGTCTTTCCCATAGGTGATTATCTTGCTGATACACGGCACCCCCTTCAGGGTACAATGTTTGAACCATTTGATGCACATGGTCCTTAAGAATGGTTTAGTAGTCTTTGATCACAGTAGGGAATGTCTTGATTTTGTAGTCACTGTAGTGAACACCATTATTTTGCAGCCAAAACCATCTGTTCCACCCCCATGCCTCACTCTGGGCAGCAAAAGTCCGGGTGTAAAGCCTTGTGGCTTCTCCACACCGTAACTATCACGGATGCAGAAACGACAGAGAAGGTGGACTCATCAGAGAACAATACATGTTTCACATTTTCCACAGCCCAAGATTTGCACTGTTGAAACCGACATTTGGCATGTGTGACCAAAGGTTTGGCTATGAATATTGACTCTGAGGAGCTCCCAACGAACAGTTATGGTGGAAACAGGAGTGTTGAGCATTTAATTCTGCAGTGAGTAGGGCAGCTGTGATTTTGTGTTTTTTTTTTTTTGTTTTTTTTTGGATATAATCCAGGTTAGTACCTGGACATTCCTTTCAGACAGCTTCCTCTTGCATCGACATTTACACCTATTGTAACAGATGAGCCAGCAAGATGCACACCAACAATTTGTCCTCTTTTGAACTGAAAGATCTCTCATAATTTTGTGTGGATTGCAATATTTTATGTATAGCTGTGCTATTGTTCTGCTATTTCAGCCTTCATACTCTGATGGAATGTAAAATCAGTGCAGACAGTGCATATATATATATATATATATATATGTATGTATATGTATATATATATATATATATATGTATATACATATATATATATATATACATATATATATATATACATATATATATATATACATACATACATATATATATATACATACATACATATATATACATACATACATATATATATATATATATATATATATATATACATATATATATATATATATGTATGTATGTATATATGTATGTATGTATATATATATATATGTATATATATATATATATATATATGTATATATATATATATATATATGTGTATATATATATATGTGTATATATGTATGTGTAAGGTCGTATTTGTTCACATTAATTAATGCATTAACTAACAAACTAACAATGATCAATAAATTTACAGCATTTATTAACCTTTTGTTAATGTTAATGTTCATGTTAGTTCACAGTGCATTAACTAAACATATACAACTTTGGATTTTAATAATATATTAGGAAATGTTGAGATTGAACAATAACTAAGATTATGCTGTAGTGTTGTTCAGTCTCAGTTACTAATGTAACTAATGTAGTTATACATTTTTATTATTATCAAAAAAGTATACAGAATATTTATTATTATTATTAGATTTGTATCAAATAATTCTAAATATCCGGTGAAGTGAATATAGCAAGCAGCCGATGGACACTAGTTTGTACGGTGTATTTTTGGGAATTTTTAGAGAGTGAGTATTTATTTGCACTGGAACAACTTGGACAATGGGATAGCCCTAGAAATGGCTGACACTTTGGGAAGAGGGCTTACAACTTAATAGGGAGCAGATTGAGGCATACACAGATTGTTTGCTCATGTCAGCTGTTTTCCACATTTTCACTCAGTCTTGGAGGAAGATTACGAAGCTGTCTCTTTCCTCATACTCCTTGTCATGTTTGTGTTGACAAATGAGCTCATTTTTTTCAGAGCTGCTTAAAAACGTCATGAAGGAGAAAACTCACTAATCATAATTTATGATGTGCAATATTCACTCAAATTTGCACATTTTGTTGCAAATGTTTGAAAGACGCTTAATGAAGAGATCCAGAGAGCTGTTGCTGGCAGAGAGCCTTGTTCATGAGCTTGAGCTGGCGCTAACAGGAACAGAGCTCATGATGAAGTGACTGCAAGACTTATTAAAGAAGTGACGCTTCTCATTCGGTGTATGGGTTTTATTACATGCCAGAGCTTTCTCACTTGGGAGAATGTATGAAAGCAAAGTTAATTCTCTTACCCAGCCTACAGATTTAGAGTCTGTGTGGGTGTTGTAGTGTAATGAAGTGGAATACGAGTGCATCACTTACCCAAAAAAAAAAAAAAGAAAAAGACACCTGTATTTTGCTGGTTGTTCTTTATAGTTAAACTATATGATTTACAGAGCACCTGTATCAAGGACCTTTAATACCTCCTATTTTTTACGATATTTAAAGTACGCGTGAAGCGGAAGTTGCAAACAACTTTTCTCCAGTGTTGTGATGTATTTCCAAGTAAAACAGAATATTGAATAGAGGGCAGAGTTTTACTTTAGCGCTCCTCCTCTCCATCTCTCGCTCATAGCAGAGGAACAGTTTCAGAGGAGTGGTTTACACGTTTTCAACCCAAGCCGTCAAACTGACGTTATCAGAGAAGGAACGCCATTCCAGACCGAAACTTTTCAGATTTTGATTAAAGATTACTGCGACAAACATTTTTTTTTTTTCTGTGTTTTAACGGATTAATTGTTTACCACAAGACTAGTAATATGCACTAGTAAAGTTAATAGGGTCAATATTGATTTCATGTGTACTTTAAAGGTGCTACAGAGGATCTTTTCGTCGAGTGAGAATCCAAAGACTGTTAGTGATTTTTTTTAAATGAGCGCATGCGTAAGAACAACCCCCCTCCATCACAACTCATTTCGAGGGAACGCCTCCCAAAAATCGTGCATGAGTATTGGAACACGAGTGTTTACCACCGGCATTCGCTGTGTCTTGTTTTTTGGATTCATTATGTCAGACTCACCGCAGGTAACTCATAATCTGCAGTTGTTACTCCTGTCTCCTGACAAAAACATTGCATGCGGCGCCTGTGGAGTGTGGAAAGTTACTGGAGCGCGTAGCCGTGCTCGTCTCTCACAAGGAACGTCACGGCAGTGATTGACAAGCCAGAGGGCCAATCGTTTATGCGATGATCACGTAAACGATTGGCTGATGTTTTTAAGGCCCTACCTCGTGCACAGATGATGTATATTAATATTATTACTTTCAGTGCACCTAATACATAGTCTTTTATCAGTTAGTAAAGACAGTTTCAAGTAATATTGCAAAAATGTATAAAACAAAACATCCTCTTTAGCACCTTTAATGCTATATGGAGTTTATATGATAAATTTGTGTAGATATCAAATATCTCGGTTTCCTGTGACTATGCTTCTTAAAAATAATATTTTACCCAAATATTGGGTAATAAGGCTAATCCATCCATCCATCCATCCAAGCATCCATCCATCCATCCATCCATCCATCCATCCATCCATCCATCCATCCATCCATCCATCCATCCATCCATCCATCCATCCATCCATCCATCCATCCATCCATCCATCCATCCATCCATCCATCCATCCATCCATCCATCCATCCATCCATCCATCCATCCATCCATGGACTGTGCTCAAATGCTAATGTGATGATGTTTCCTGGCTGGATTGATGATAAATATAAAGTTCATGTAAAGGTTACATTGACTGTGGTGACATTAGACAAATGCCACAGATACTCAGTGAGATCAATGTCTCAGCATGTTAAATCCGAGTCTAATTACACCACTCACAGGCCTTCAAACAACTAATTTTCATCAGGTTCACACTCATCGGTGTCTCTTATGACACATTTATTATTAAGGTGGTCTGGGTTAACTCTGTGTTTTTAGATTATAAATGATTGATTATAAATGAATCCTTTGTTATTCAAGAGACCATGATGTTACATTTTTATATAGTAAGCAGCTAGATAAAGAAACATACTCCATCTCGAATCCAGTTTTATCTGTTTAGTAACCATGGTGATTTCAGTTCCCATTTGGAACATTCAACTTGTCAAATCTTAACTTAAGATAGGAAGTTTATGTAATACGGCCCCAGAAGCCTAACTGTACGGACTTGACCTTAAGCCCAGAGAGTTCTGCTCTATGAAAACTGGAATTTTAGATTTCAATCTCGTAACGCATTCATAAACTGACAGGTGCGCCACGCTAGGCCCTTTCTTTTCCCAGGGCAAAAACCCTCAAAATGTTATCTGTTTACAAAAAAGAATGATTATCTTCAGGGCTTTTAGATTTATTGAACAGAGATAGTAGATAGAGATAGGAACACACTGGAGAGAGAGAGCAGGAATTCAAACAGATTGGACTCAAACCTGCATCTTCCGTATTGGTATTTGCTAACCATAGTGCAATGTTTTTATTCCCTCTTTAAATATTGCGCCACTCTTATTTCTTAGTTGATGTTAAAAATTCCTTTTGCATTGCTAAACCATTTCATGTGTTGTATTTGGTGAATGGTCAAAATCTGGAATTTGTAGTTATTTGATGAAGAATCTGTGCTTAGAGTTGAGTTTAGAACGAATACTTCCCATAGATATTTTTGCCTTTGCAACAAAATAATTCTTACCCAACCTTTATGTCATCACGCTCAATGGGAAATTGTTGTATGCCCTGCAGAAAGCAAATTAACGGGATGACATGGTGAGTATTTCTTTCTGTGTTTATTGTAGACTTGAGACAAGTGGTGTTTGTCATCCAGAGCCAGAGGAACTCTTTCCATGTGCGGCAGGCAGAAAAACTCAGAAAAGACCTTCTTCTACAGTCACAAGCTCTTCAAGAGGTACCGGTATTTATGATTTATTTTTTATTAACGTTTTCACTTCTGTTTTTCATGACCATTTGACCTCGTGCCTAGCATGGGTTCCCATAATTTACTTGCATCAGTTCAACCCAAAGAGAAATTATTTGTGCAATTATGCTCCAATTTTGTCCATGACTTTCTGGACAATTACACCCATCTGTTATGAAACTTTTGCCAAGCCAGATTTACAATACCACTTTTCAAGTTTGAACACACCTACTTATTCTTTGGCAATACTAATTTCCACATTTTAGAATAATGGTGCAACCATTATTGACTGAAATAACACAAAATGAAAGCATGGAAAATTAATTTATAAAACAAATGATGTTTTATTTTCAAATATGCCACATTTTGTCATTCATAAGTAGGCACAATGTGTGTGTGTGTGTGTGTGTGTGTGTTGTTGTATTTTTAGATTGGGTTTCATGAAAGTTTTCTTGCACCTAATCTGGCAACATTTTGATAGCACGTCTTACTGAAAATTCACATTTTAGGAAAGACAGGGAGTCAATGACAGATCATAAAGTGACATTTTCAGCAAGTGAAGCAGTGGGATTCACATTTCAAATGTTAAAAGCTTTATTTCAATGAGAAACTGTTGGGTTCATCCTTAATATTCCACCCTTGATAGTGTGTTCCATTTATTTCTCAGCATTGAGACCATCCTCTGAGAGTGAAAATGTAAAGCAATCTGTTTTTTCCTCCCCTCACGTCCTCATCTGATAGTTTGCCGCTTTTATAGACAAACTCTTTCTGACTGCTTGTTCTGAAAATCTGGAGTGCCAAACCGCAATAACCTCCGAGTTCTGCGCCAGTTCACTGAGCTGTCACCCTCTGATCCAATCAAAACCAGATTAAGAGACCGCTCTCATCCTGCACTATATCCCTTCTGCTTCCTTTCTTTCATTCTCAGGTTTTTCTTTTTGCAGAATGTATTAGGCTAACTTTCCAAAAGATGTACAATAGATGTTTTGACAGTTCTCTCATAAATTTCAACTGAGTTGTATATTGCAACAAACAAGTTGTTTTGATTTCTTTCATCATTCACATTGTCAGATTAGATGCTTTATAGCAACACTTTGTGAATACAAATGAAGTGGGGAAAAGTGCAGATTACTAGCACTGTAATGTGCGCTGTAGTGTGTCCCCTGTAGTGTGCGATACCACATTAAAAGTTGCACTTCACTCACTATAGTCAAATAGGACATTCATCTCAAAATTCCTGCTTTTTTGAGTTCTTCAAGCAAACAGCAAATCCATGGATTCTTTTAGATATGACAGTTTTGCTCTGAAATGCAGAACTCCTATTTTAGAGTCAGTGATGGTTCTGTTATTCAAGCAATTCACTGAAACTTACTGCCTTTGTCCTTAGTCAAGGACACACACACAAAATAACTAATAAACAATGTAACTGAATTCCTCTTCAACTTTTAAAGGAACACTCCACTTTTTTTGAAAATAGGCTAATTTTCCAACTCCCCTACAGTTAAACAGTTGAGTTTTACCGTTTTCGAATCCATTCAGCCGATCTCCGGTTCTGGCGGTACCACTTTTAGCATAGCTTAGCATAGTTCATTGAATCTGATTAGACCGTTAGCATCGCGCTTAAAAATGACCAAAGAGTTTTGATATTTTTCCTACTTAAAACTTGACTCTTCTGTAGTTAAATCGTGTACTAAGACCGACGGAAAATAAAAAGTTGTGATTTTCTAGGCTGATATGGCTAGGAACTATACTCTCATTCAGGCGTAATAATCAAGGAACTTTGCTGCCGTTCCATGGCTGCAGCAGCGCAATGATATTACGCAGCGCCTGTGAGCCCCTGCTTGCACAGGGAACGTGCCTTGCAACCATGGAGACGTTTGTGAGAGACGCTGCGTAATATCATTGCGCTGCTGCAGCTATGATACGGCAGCAAAGTTCCTTGATTATTACGCTGGAATGAGAGTATAGTTCCTAGCCATATCAGCCTAGAAAATCGCAACTTTTCATTTTCCGTCGGTCTTAGTACACGATGTAACTACAGAAGAGTCAAGTTTTAAATAGGAAAAATTTCAAAACTCTTTGGTCATTTTTAAGTGCAATGCTAACGGTCTAATCAGATTCAATGAACTATGCTAAGCTATGCTAAAAGTGGTACCGCCAGAACCGGAGATCGGCTGAATGGATTCGAAAACGGTAAAACTCAACTGTTTAACTCTAGGGGAGTTGGAAAATTAGCCTATTTTCAAAAAAAGTGGAGTGTTCCTTTAAAGTCATATAAATAAATGATGAACTAGTCCATGTACATGCTGGAAAGACTTTGAGACAGTTTAATCCAGAACAATAAAGCTCTGTTTAGATTTTATTTATTTATTTATTTTATTTTTTTGTTTGTTTTGTTATCTTGCCTATACCAGTTTCCTTCAGTGTGTTATTGAATGTATTTTATTGAATAATTAATTTCATTTATACATTACGGAAGAGGATTAGGGCCAAGCAATAATAAAAAAAATAAAACCATCTAGAGATTAAAGTTGTTAAATTTCGAGAAAAAAGTCGAGATAAAATGTTGAGAATAAGCGTGTTAAATTACGAGAAAAAAATTGTTAAATTTCGAGAAAAAAAGTCGAGATAAAATGTTGAGAATAAAGTCATTAAATTACGAGAACAAATTTGTTAAATTATGAGAAAAATGACGTTAAATTTTGAGAAAAAAGTCGAGATAAAATGTTGAGAAAGGGGTGGTTGCATGCGATTTCACTTTTATAACTTTAGTTAGTGTGTAATGTTGCTGCTTGAGCATAAACAGTATCTGCAAAGTTACAGTGCTGAAAGTTCAATGCACACTGAGATATTGTCTTTTAAAGTTATGGCATTTTATTGCCTACAAAAACGGGCGGTTTGGACTACAACAAGCTTCTTCCCGGGTTGGTGACATCATAAACTCTTGCTATTAACATAAACACTGCCCCCGGGAACACGCAACAAAGTGGGCGAGGCCATGTGGCGCAGCATAATGGAAGCGGAAGAGTTGTTTACACCGAACGCGAGCTGCGCGACGCGACGCGTCAAAAGATATAGAACCCATTATAATCTGTGATATTTTGTACACTGGATGTGGTGCTGAAGATAGCTTCCTGAATCTACACGAGTTTAATGCTGGATTTACACAAAGACTTTTACTGAAAGATGAAGCAGTTCCCACTTTAAAAGCAGAAGCTGCTGTTTATCAGCCCCAAACTGTAAGTACGTTTTATTGTTTGTCTTTTAAACGTAATGTTATAGTTCTGTTGCTATTTTTAATGCATCTAGGACGTATACAAAGACCAACTCGTTTTTGCTAGCCAGTTAGCTAATTTCTAGTGCAACAAATACCAACAAACTTCTATGTTCATAGACAAACAGTTGTTCATGCTATAAATTAAATGCTACCTTTACAAAAATGCGACTACTCAGGCATGTATTTACTACAGTAAAGCTTTAATCAGGATAAAACTGTATATTTAAAGCTAACAAACAGCAGTGACAGCTTATCTAAACACTTTGACACAAATACTAAATGAAATACCATTCATAAACATCCTTCAAAAGCCGCGATTGCAGAGGTTCTACTTTTTCCTCTTCATCTGGGTCTGATTTGGCTCAATTTGATACAGCAATAGCGCTATTATTTACTTTCCACCTAAGCGCGTAACTTCGAATGGTAAGGGGAGTGGCGTTTCCGGACGCTTCAGCGAATCACGACAGACTGGGCCAGTAACCAACCTGCTGACCAATCTGAGCACATTGCGTATGTCGGAGGGAGTGGCTTCATAGAAGCAGGAAGTCAAACGAGCCGTTCATATGACAGTGGAAACAGAGGTGTAGAATTAAGGTAAAATATATGAAAAATACAGCATTTAAAAAAAACCGAAGCATTAAGACATGTTAAACTCTGCACCCAAAACACAATCAAGCCTAGAAAAAAAACATGTAACCCCCCCTTTAAATTACGAGAACAAATTCGTTAAATTACGGAATTACGATAATTTAACAACTTTAATTTCGAGATGGTTTTATTTTTTTATTATTGCTTGGCCCTAATCCTCTTCCTTAATACTTTATATTAAAATTAAGTATTACAATATTATTTTAAAAATATGTATTGTAATTAAATGTAATATGTATAATCTACATCTACAATCTATAATCTATAAATCTACAAAATAAAATAGTTTTATAATAAATAATTTTATAATAAATATTAAAATATTTATTCATTTGTGTAATTGTATATGTATATAATTATAATAATGTATAATTTAATAGTCATTTAATATGTTATGGGTTTTTTTCACCCTTTTTTTCTCTATACAATGAAATAAAAAAAATAAATATAAATAACACATTTTTCTAATTATCTTATTTTGTGTTCCAAAGAAGTCAATGATAACAGAATCACACTTTACAATAAGGTTCATTAGTTAACATTAGTTAACTACATGAGTTAACATAATGAGTAGGCACCTATTGTATCTGTTGGCGTTCTTTTTAATTCTTCCTCTTCTTCTTCTTCTTCTTCTCCTTCTCCTTCTGCTCTTGAGTCTATGGCAGCCCATAGAACTGCTTGCGGGAAAGTTATGAAATTTGGCACAGTTAGAGGACAGTCTGAACTGTGTCCATAGCAAATTTGGAGTCTGTAACTCAATCCCTCTAGCGCCACCAGCTGGCTCATGTTTATGTTAATAACTTTTGAACTGTAGAAGCCTTTGCACACTGAGTCCGAAATTTTCGCATGCGTTTTTTCGTATTCGTAATCCTAAAAATTTGTCACGCACAGAGACCTTGCACACTGAGTCCGATGCGTATTAATGAATGCGTTGTCTTCAAGCAGTGAGCACGATAGTTGTCCTCTCTCTTCTTAAAAAGAGAAAAAGAAAGAGGAAATATTGGGTCCATCCAATCCCGACATTGCATAGAGAGAAAGGAGAGTTCCACCTCATCAAGGAGCTGCGGGATCAACGTTTCAAACTTCAGGATGTCAGTGTTTCAGTTTGATGCTTTGCTACTGGCACAATCTGACTTTATATTCTGTCTTTGTATTCCGCACGTTGTTTGTCATACAGTGCTGCTGCCTTGTGCTGTAGACGACATGGATCAACTTGTCAGATGGCATTCTGGATATTTGCGTTCAAGTACGGTGGCTCTGAATTGTCAAAACGTCTCTCAAAATGCCTGCAACGGATGCGAAAAATGCAGAAAATCGAACCTGATCCGAATATTTTTATGACGGATGAAAGTCTCGGAGGCAGTGCGCAAATGTGATTGACATAACGTGAGGTAGAATTAATTTAACGTGCGAAAAATTTGCATGTGAATTTCAGACACAGTGTGCGAAGGCCTTAAGGGATAGGGATTCTTTTTTCCTCTGATTCCTTGGGTCAAGACGAATTTTGAATTTACTGAAAAACCTACTTTTTCGAACTCCTCCTAGGCCGTAACTCGATTTTCACGAAAATTGAACCAGATCATCTTCAGACCATGCCGAAAAAAATTTATGGAAGTAAAGTCGATTTCTCAAACCGTTTTCGAAAAACACGCGAACAAATTTAACGTAGTGCTTGTAAAAAGAGACATAAGGTTGTATCTCCGCAACGCTTTATCGTATTCAGACCAAACTTGGTAGATGTCATCACAAGCATGACCTGAGGCAACATGCAACGTTTCGGAGCAGCGCCACCTACTGGTCCGGAGATATGACAAATGGATACTTTTGCTTATAACTTCTGATGGGTTTGTCCACAAATCATAACTTTGGACTCGTTGGATTCGGGGCATCATGCCGAGTTGATTGGTATCCAATTTTCCCATATCGGCCATTTTGACTGTCAGCCATTTTGAATTTTGTGCCAAAATGCTGTATTTTATGAACGCATTAGCGTATTGTTACAAAACTTTATATGGGTCTTTGGCACTGTGCCCTGACAGTACTCAAAATGTTAATAACTTTTGACTATATTAACGGATCTCAGTAGATTCCTTGGGTCATGCTGAGAACATAGATACCAAATTTGCCATAGTCAGCTGAACTTCCTGTCCGCCATATTGTGTAACTTCTCCTAGACCGTTGCTCCAATTTTTTCCCAAAATCGAACCGTATCATCTTCAGACCATGCCGAAAAAAAGTTATGGATTTCAAGTCGATACGTCAAAAAGTTTTCATATATTGGAGCAAGGAATTTGAGGCATGATGCAAAACCGACTGTTGAAGCTGTATCTCTGCACTGCTTTGGCATATTGACACCAAACTTTGCATGAGTCACCGTCACCTTACTTTGACCATACCACAACAATTTGCTCACAGTGCCACCTATTGGTTGAAAGTGATGAATCATTAAATCATTGTTATTAAAAGTATATATGATTTCTCTGTCATTTTGCCTAAATATGTCTTTATTAATTGCTCAGTGTTGCTGTAAGTCTGATGCTCCCAGCTGTGCTGGGATGACTTGTTGTGCCTTCTCTGTGCTTGGCCCCGATAATTGCTGCTTGCAGCTATATTTCATCTTTTTAATGTTATTTTCAACATTTACTAATAATAATTATTAAAATCTTGTTAACATTAGTTAATACACTGTGAACTAACATGAACAAACAATGACATATGTTTATCAGTATCAGTATCTAATGTTTAACTAATGAACCTTGTTGTAAGTGTTACCCAGAATTCTTTTTTTGGGTGAACTGTCTTTTTAATTAACACTAAAGGAGAGCTTCTATTGATTGGATTGGACAGCACTGGAGATATATAGGACTTACTTTTTCCTCTGAAAGAAATTACAGCCTTTTACCTTCAAACCTTTGTAGGAAAATAAAGTTGTGCTTGACTGTCATGCTGCTTTATGCAGTGCCACAAGATGTCAGCACTAGTCTGAGACATGAGACGGTTGATTTCTGATGCTTAATCCTTGATTCAGGAGAGCAATTTGTTTCACTTTAGTTGGACTCATGAGGCCTAACATTTATTCATTACTGAGAAATGCTCATGCATTACACTCTACATGGATGTGAACATCAATTTTTTCCCTCTCTGTCGGTCTATGAACCCTGACAGCTCCAGTATTGCCAGTGTAAATTAGACTTCACATTTATCACTCTTGCCCTGTGTGACTGTATAGTGTGCCTGAACATTGCTTGCTTGCTCATATTCACACCTCAGTGTGCAGTCAGCAATGACTGTTATGTTGTAAAAGCTGTGGGATGTTTGTTCCACCACTGGGGGGCCGAAGCAGCAGAAAAGTGGGAACGCATGCAGCAGAGGACAAATTCAATAAGACCAGCAGTCTGTAAACACTGAGGTATTCATATCTGGAGCCCAGAGAGGGCACAGAAGTTTGCAAACTTGGTATGACAGCAACTGGTATGACCTGGACTGTTTCCTTCTGTTGATGTCGTCATTGAGAAAGAAACACGTGCCCTGAGGATTGGCCTTCTTCATATTGCTTATCTTTTTAGTATTCTTCTTTGTTTTTGCCTTCTTATTTGTCATCAGCTGTTTTGTACTTTTTTTTTTTTCATCTTCAACATTCAAACTATGCTTTATATAATTAAAGCCTTAGTTCAACCTTGTTTTATTTTTTATATATACAGTACAGTCCAAAAGTTTGGAACCATTAAGATTTTTAATGTTTTTAAAAGAAGTTTCATCTGCTCACCAAGGCTACATTTATTTAATTAAAAATACAGTAAAAACAGTAATATTGTGAAATAGTATTACAATTTAAAATAACTGTTTCCTATTTGAATATATTTCACAAAGTAATTTATTCCTGTGATGGAAAAGCTGAATTTTCAGCATCATTACTCCAGTCTTCAGTGTCACATGATCCTTCAGAAATCATTCTAATATGCTGATCTGCTGCTCAAGAAACATTTAATGTGTACAATTGTACAAAATATTTGTGTACAATATTTTTTTTCAGGATTATTTGATGAATAGAAAGTTCAAAAGAACAGAGTTTATCTGAAATCTAATCTTTTGTAACATTATAAATGTCTTTACTGCCACTTTTGATTGATTTAATGCATCCTTGCTGAATAAAAGTATTCATTTCTTTAATTTCTTTTCAAAAAAATAAAAATTCTTACTGACCCCAAACTTTTGAACGGTAGTGTATAATGCTACAGAAGCTTTGTATTTCAGATAAATGCTGTTCTTTTGAACTTTCTATTCATCAAGGAATCCTGAAAAAAAAAAAAGTACACAACTGTTCAACATTGAAAATAATCATGTTCATGTTTATTGATCATCAAATCAGCATATTAGAATGATTTCTGAAGGATCATGTGACACTGAAGACTGGAGTAATGATGCTGAAAATTCAGCTTTGCATCACAGGAATAAATTACTTTGTCAAATATATTTAAATAGTACACAGTTATTTTAAATTGTAATAATATTTCACAATATTAATGTTTTTTACTGTATTTTTAATTAAATAAATGTAGCCTTGGTGAGCAGACGAAACTTCTTTTAAAAACATTAAAAATCTTAGTGCTTCCAAACTTTTGGACTGTACGGTAATGCATTAACTAACATGAACTAACAATGAGCAAAACATTTGTTACTGTATTTACTAATATTCATTCATTAAAATTCAGTTGTTCATTATTTGTTCATGTTCATGTCACAGTGCATTAACTAATGTAGTTAACTAATGTATATATTCTCACACACACACACACACACACACACACACACACACACACACACACACACACACACACACACACACACACACACATGTTTGTTTTTGTGAATTGTGGGGACTTTCCATAGACTTCAATGCATTTTACACTGAACAAACTGTACATTCTATCCCCCTACCCTGCCCCTACCCCTAAACCTAACCCTCACAGGAAACTGTGCAAACTTTTACTTTTTCACAAAAACTCATTCTATATGATTTATAAACCCATTTACATTGTGGGGACCGCTGGCTGGTCCCCACGATGTAGGTGAACTCAGGTTTATATTACATCATGGGGACATTTGGTCCCCACAATGTAATATAAACAAAAGCACACACACACACACACACACACACACACACAAAATCCAAAACCAAATTACTCACCTATATTAATGTTTTCTGGAAAACACCAGTGCTTGAAAGACTGCTAAGAAAGGATTTGCACACACATGCAAACACTTGGAAAAGACAACTGAGTTTGTCCTAATTAATTACACAGACATAGTTAGTACAAGCTCTGTTTAGGAGGCTTTGCAATATAATATGTTTGTTCCAGTCTCTATGGAAATCAGGCCGAATGGGCAGAGAACATTTGCTAAATTAACCTGACCTCAACTGAAATGCATCCTCATAATGATTTGTATTAGTTTGACCTGACATGCTGCTTTTTAAAATGCTGATTAGATGCTACCTGCTGGCCTGTATATTTTATGACATTAAACAGCATAAAAGATTACCTTAATGGGTACCATTTTCTTTTTGTTGCTGGTCAAAAACATGCACTAATCTTATTTAATGTATTAAAGACCCCATGTGGTAAGGTTTTTAATGTTGTTTATATGTCTATGTGATGGTGTTTTTAAAATGCTTCAAGACAGACCATGTGCAGATTCATTTGTCAACACCATTGCTGAGTATTTTCTCTTCAAAACTGCAGTGAAGAAGAGAGTCTCAAACCCGTGGTTTGAAATCGCTGGTGTCTGTGACGTCACAAACTACCTTGTATCCAATCATGTCAATGTGCCGGCTTTAACATATCATTAACAGCGAAATTGCAGAGGAGTCTCGAGAGAAGCCAGGTTTTCCCAGTATATTTTTCTGTTGATTAGATTGAACAAAATGGCATTTGTTTGATGTATATTACGATGAACTATATATGTTTCTCCACTAATGTTCTGAATTGTTAAAGTGTTTAAGGATACACATTGTTAGATGACAGCTGTCTAACTCTGACATGGCAAACGTGAACATCTGACATGGCAAACGTGAACATGGTTTGTGTAACATTAGCAACACATTATTAGCTTTTTGATGACTGACCAAAATATCCAAGCAAAAGGATAATCATAGTAATTACCGTTATGTGTCCAATGTTGTAAAGAGCGATAGCATTGTGCAGCGTTTACCTCATTAAGTTGACCGAGTGGATCTCTGAGCTGGCGTGAGCTAATGGAGGCGGGGCTAATTTTCATATTCAGTTATCTGCGTATATATTAAATGAGGCAAGGGTGTAAAGTTACATTCAAGCTATTTTAATGCATGAAGAAATATTTTTCACATGAAAAAAAATTAAATATGTTATTTTGGTGGTCAAATAAGAGTTTTAAGGGACAAAATTGACTACAGGGTGACTTTAACAGTTCAGTTGTTTGGTCTAGCTTAGATGGCCAATACCACATTGTTTCATTTATCATCTGTGTTCTCTCAAGGCTGTATTTCATCCAAAGCCTTACATTAAAAGCATGTTTAAAAAAAAAAAAAAACATTTACCACAAAGAAAATGTCACTTATTTAATTATTTAACAGGTAAATCAAAAGGGAACTTTTTTTTTGGTGGAAAAATCTATTTCTTTACCAGTGAGGTTAAACTCAAACTGGGGACAAACTGAAAGGACAAACTTGGGTCATACGTAAGCTTTTGTCTCTTTTTTGATTATGTCTCTATATAGGACAGACAGATCAAACACTTCTAAGATTAGAGTGCCAATTTCTCACCATTCTGGTCTCTGGTCCCCACGTGATTGAGCCAGGGCGTTCATCTGAGGTTACCTAAGGTAGCAAGGTCATGCCGACCCCCATTTTCATCATCACCTTTAGTCACAGCATGATCACAAACCCTTTTCATCTCTGGTCACATCTCAATGAGCCATATCAAGACACACAATGGGTGTCACAAAGTCCTCAGTCATTCATGTCTCTTTTTGGAAATAAGAATAAAGTTTAAATAAGAATAAGAATAAAGGGGCACCTTTGAACATGAGCACACTCTCATCTGATTCATTCTCTCCTATTCAAATTACAAATGTGAATTGCTTAGGCTAAAAATGTTGCTGAAGGGGATGTACTGGAAAATTGATTCTCTACAGGCTGATAATATTGTCCAATTTCAGCTTTTTCTGCAATTGATTCCTATTGTTCGGGACAGCTGATTTCAAACTGAAACGCTGTCTTCATATATGCTATCTTTTTGGTGTACTAAAATTCAATAGTTTGGCTGATTAGTTGAAATATGAGAAATGTGAAATATGAGGCAAGTATACAATTTTAAAGGGTCATGAAACCCCCTGTTTTACCCTGGTCGTTCACATCTCTGAGTTTCAAAAAGTCTGTGAAAATGGGTTTGTAAAGCTCTGGAAAAGTGGGAGTGTAGAGGGGGGGAAGAGGGGAGAGAACAACCAATGAAGCACAGCCATACAACACACTCATCATACACAATAATGAATATTAATTTAATATATATGAGCACGGAGAGAATGACGACAAACTCCCAAGCACAAGGGAGAAATGCGAAAGAATATTTAATAGGGCTAATAATAGGCTACTTTGATTACATTTACGAGCACTGCAGTCTCAAAATCAGTCTTTTAGAATAATCGTGTCGTCGCGTTCAGATAGGCTACACCACTGTATCAGTGTCCAGTTTGCACATATAATTCATATAAGAATCATATAAGAATATATTCATATAAGAAGACTTGATGAAATATGTGTGCATAACTACACCGTGCTGGTTAATGTTTGGTGCAGTAGAATGTGTGAAATAAAAACTTTAAACACGGATACTTTATTCTGTATGAGCTATGTGTCACGTGGCTAGTGTTATTAAACTCATCGTGGAGCTCCGCGGAAACCGAGCATATGCGCGCTCTGCCTGTATATCATAAAAACAATCGTTTTTTTCATGTGTTCGTATTCAAACTCCAGTTCTGATCGCATTGCGAGCAAAATACAAACAACACACGTGCTGCTGTGCTGAGGGAAACAGCCTACGGCTCGCGTGTTTGAACGCAGAGGTGATGAACAGCACTTTTGTGACACTTTTGAATTCTCCGCTGTAATGCGATCTCACGCGAACATATTTTCCATTTGTGCTGGTAGATTACAGCAAAACAATCCACATGCACAGAAACCTCTGCTCTGTTCGTGTCGCAGGAAAACACATTGTGTTGTGGCACTGAGGAAACGAACACCAAAGACATGTTTCTGAATAACAACAGACCGAGGCGAGAGAAGTGATTTCCTACTGCAGTTATAATCAGTTATAATCGTATGCATACTACAGTGCAGTGATTGTATTGAATGAGCTTTATGTCATGAATATATGTCGAGAATCTACGTCAGCATGTTCGAAAGTACACGATGACGTCAGATTTTGTGACATTGCTCCGACTCAGCTTTTCAAACAGGAAGACCGAAATCGCTCTGAAAAATGTAAAGATAACTATTTTTCACTTATGAATAACATTAACGAGTACCTTTAGTGTTTTCAATGATGTGCAGCTTATACATATCTGTTTACATCTCAAAAAAAGTGTTTTGGGGTTTCATGACACTTTAAGCAGCATCCTGACTTTTACAGTAGGAACTATATTTACATATACAGCCATATCAGAATATACTACACAAGTTTACTCTCTTAAGGGGTATTCACACTAATGATGTTAACTATTAAGTCTATCATGTAATCATGTATCATCTAATGTAAAAGAGAATTTAAATTAAAATAAAGTTCACAGCTATGCGTTCAAAAATTGGGACTAATTTTTAAATTTTTAATTTTAAAGTAATTTTTAAAGAAACTCTTTTTTTTTTTTATTCAGCAAGCATACATTAAATTGATTAAAAGGGACAGTAAATTAATAATAATAATAATAATAATAATGTTACAAATGATTTCAAATAAATGTTCATCAACGTTCATCAAAATGTTCATGTAACGTTCATCAAAGAATCCAGAAAAAAAGCTTTCATGGTTTCCACAAAAATATTAAGCAGCACAACTGTTTTGAACATTGATAATAATAAGAAATGTTTCTTGAGCAACAAAACAGCATATTAGAATGATTTCTGAAGTAATGATTCTGAAAATTCAGCTAAAATATTTTAATATATTAAAATAAAAAAAAACTGTTATTAATAATATTAATAATAAATTAATAATATTTCACAATATTACTTTTACAGCTTTTTTTTTTTTTGATCAAGTGAATAAAGCTTTGGTGAGCATAAGAGACTTTTTTCAAAAACATTACAAAGTGTGTGTCTTAAACTGATCTCTCTCCTGATCTCTCTTTGAAGTCCATCCATGATTTTGCTGGATGTTGTCCTGAAGTAAACTACTGTCTCAAATCAGATAACTCACTTGATAGCTGGCAGTTTCTTCACATTTTCTCTTCGTCTGACAGTAGCTGTAATAGTGTTTGTCTCTTTCAGAGTTCCCCTGTCATCCTCCACCTGCACACACTGTCAGACAATGAGGGAGACTGGAGCATTCTCCCACTGCTGCCTTAGTAAGTGCTGTAAATACTGACATTACAGACATTCTTGGTTCTTGATTCTTCAGTTGAAGTGAGGTTCACTTGGATTATTCCTGTGTTTAAAGTTTGAATATCACAAGACCAGACAAGAGTGCTATTGTAATGAATATCAATACAGCTGTGATTTTGCAATATATTATGCAATATATTAAAGTAAAATATTAATATTATTATTTACTTATTTAGTCATTTCATAAGGAGTTGCATTTTACACACACTATTGCTAGTTCCTTTATGTATTTTTAACTTGCAAAAGAAGTTTCAAAAGCCACAGCAGAATCAACTGTTGTGCGTCTCCTATCAAGACACACTAGTTGTCCCTGAATGAATCAGTACTTTGAATGATTCAATTAAATGTGAATGTTTCAGTGATTCACTTGCAAAGACAGTCACTGGCTATGTCTAAAATTGTATACTTGTGACAACACTTGTTTTGAATAAGTAATTATTTTTGCAAGTGCTAAAAAGTATCTTCTATATAGTTTGAATGTGTGTAGTATGAAAGTAAGGTAGGTCAAAGTAGGTCACCCGGGTACTTTTTGCATACTCTTTTATGAGTACTGTGAATATGGACGTACTTCTTTTGTCACACATACTGGGAAATATGTGATTTCGGATGAAACCTCTTAATTGTTTGAGTGAATGATTCAATGACTCTGATTCAATGACTCTGATAAAACAGACACCTATTTCCATATTGAATAAATCAGTTTTTGAACAAATCAATTGGATGATTCAGTGACTCATTCACAAGGCTCATGTCCCCACCTACTGTTGTAGCAATTTAACTTGCAGAAACAATTAAAAAAAATACACACCACTAATGTTTTACTTCAGCTTGTCATCACAGTTTGGCAAGAACTCTTCTTGGATCATGTTTCTGGAGGAGGACACCAGAGTGAAACTCCAAAAACTTCAGGACGTCCTCAAAAAATTTGACTGCAGAAAAGTAAGTAACTTTTAATGTGCTGAATGTGAAAAATTAAACAAAATGCATGTTTAGCCCATTTTGTACTCAGTCACCAAGAGTGAAAACATGCTGACATAGAGCTTTATTATGTATATTCCATCATGCTGTTCATTGAAGACTTATTCCTGTGTCCCAGAATGTGTCTGTGGAGTTTCAGCTTAAAATACCCACTTTTTTTTGTGTGTGTCCCTTTAAATGCAAATGAGCTGCTGCTCTCAGCCCCCTTTCCAGAAGAGGGCGGAGCTTTAACAGCTCAACAACAAAGCTGGAAAATGTCATGAGGCCAAAATGGCTTAGTAGCGGGGTTCAGCCTTATACAGTTCAATCGGACACTGATGGAGAGACTCAGGAAGAAGTTGCAACTGTTAGAGTGCATCTGGATGTTTCTGAATGGTTGGTGGATACATTTAGGTAGTTGCTGTGGAGTTGATTCAACTCATCAACTAGCATGTGCCGTCATGTTAATCTTTTGTGCAAATCCAGCATTGAATTTACCCTCATTTGTGAAGCAGTCCAACGTAAAATGACAGCATAGTAACAACACTCTACTACAACAACTCTTCCTCTTCTTTAAAGCAGTTGTTTATGCTAAAACAGCAACATTACATTCTAACTAAAGTTAAAAATGTGAAATCATAATCAAGGACCCCTTTAAAGAGTTAGTTCACCCAAAAATTATGTCATTAATTACTCACCCTCATGTCGTTCTACACCCGTAAGACCTTTGTTCATCTTTGGAATACAAATTAAGATATTTTTGATGAAATCCGATGGCTCAGTGAGGCCTGCATCGCCAGCAATGGTACTTCCTCTCTCCATAAAGGATCCATAAAGGTACTAAAAACATATTTAAATCAGTTTGTGTGAGTACAGTGGTTCAATCTTAATATTATAAAGAAAAAAGAATATTTTTTTTGCACCAAAAACACATAATAACAACTTTTAAACAATATCTAGTAATGGCCGATTTCAAAACATTGCTTCATGAAGCTTCGGAGCTTTACGAATCTAATCAGTGGTTCAGAGCGCCACAGTCAAGTCAAGTCACCTTCATTTATATAGCGCTTTTTACAATGCAGATTGTGTCAAAGCAGCTTTACATTGATAATTGGTATATAATTTTTCCTTTTAAAGAATAGTGTCAATGCAGGCAGATCAAAAGCACTGTTGAATAAATGTCAAAGATACTGTTGAATATCAAATGTCAAGTCAAATCAAATTAAATTAGGGCTTCACGATTAATTGTATTTTATCACGATAACGATATCTGCTTCTCTCGATTGATTTTAAATAATCGTCACAATATTGGCCCGCTCTATGAAAATGAACACAATTTGGAAATATTCGAGTAATATTAGGAATTTCGCTGTTTTATCTTTTGAAGTTCCTAAAGGTTTTACCAGTTTTCATAATGTTGATCAGCTAGAAATGATTTTTCTTTGCTTTACGAATTTGCCGGGCAATTTGAATCTGGTTTGTCTTATTGCAAACGAATTGTGTTGCTTTAAAATCTAATGTGATTGTGAATACATATTACAAAGCGCTCACCAAAACCATGTTTTGTATTGATTTACCATCTAACAAAGTTATCATAGTTGGTTAAATTTAAGTCTTTGTGCCACCTACAGGCCTTTTGGGTGAAGTGTAGGTTGGTAAAAAAAAACTTGCAAAATAGCCATAGTTACATTACTCTTTTGATAGAATACACATGATTAATAATCGTGTCACGTGATTTCTGCAGTTTGGTAGTGCGGCACACGATCCGAATTATTGATTCGACACAAAAGATTCGTAACGCTGTGTTTTGGAATCGGCCATCACTTTATATTGTTAAAATGTCATTATTTTGTTTTTTTTGGTGCACAAAAAATATTCTCGTCGCTTTATAATATTAATGTAGAACCACTGAACTCACATGAACTGATTTAAATATGTTTTAGTTCCTTTATGGATCTTGGGAAAGGAAGTACCATGTCTGGCGATGCAGGCCTCACTGAGCCATCCGATTTCATCAAAAATATCTTAATTTGTGTTTCGAAGATAATTTGTGTTTCGAGGTCTTACGGGTCTAGAAAGATATGAGGGTGAGTAATAAATTATTTTTCACTTTTGGCTGAACTAACCCTTTAAAATGCTGTATGGCCTAACAGTGCCATAATATCCCAATGATCAATGGATTTTGAATTGTGCACCACCTAGTTCTATTATGAATGAAACCTTTTGTGACAACATTAATTATTTTGAATGTCATACTCAAGTGTACAGTATAATGCTGAAAGCTGTTCTGAAAAAAATTGATTTGTAGTCTAATTTACATTGATCTTGTCATGGAAAAGTGAAAAGATTGATTGTGTATGCACTGAAAGACTTTAAATTGCTAAATGTGTCATAGCCCAGAAGTGATATTCATGTAATTTGTTATCAAAAAATGGACATGGTAATTGATGTATATTAATATACTACCAAGCCCATGTGTTCAAATGCAGCATAAACTCAACTACTTTTTTTTTCTCTCCATAATATGAGAGTAATGAAGAGAAAGAATTCCCTGACTTAATATTTTTCACCTGCCATATGCCACCTGCCATTTTCCACAGAATAAGTGATACAGATACACACGCACATATATGATTTCTCTGCTCTTACAATTTCAGTCACCTGTGATGTTGGCATATTAATGAAATTTGACAGTGCAAAGCCATTTACAGCTTTGACTCATCACAGGTTTCCACTTCATTAAAATCTTTTCACCTGAACCTTTTCAAATTAACAATTAACACTATAATGTAAACTACATTATGATGAGTTGTACAGTGCATTCAACATTACAGGCAGTTGTTGAGCACAGCATTATGAGTAAGAACTTTTCTTGGAAAAAAACATTACATTTTCTTGTTTTTTAATTGTTGTTTGTTTTTTGTATTGTTTCACTTTGTTATGGTCCAATTCTCACTATTAACTATGACTTTTGCCTCAGTAAACTCCTAATTACTGCTTATTACTAGTTAGTGATGTAGTTGTTATGTGTAGGTATTGGGTAGGATTAAAAATTTAGAATATGATAATGCAGAATAAGGCATTAATATGTGCTTTGTAAGTACTAATAAATAGCCAATATCCTAGTATTATACATGCTAATAAGAAATTGGACCATAAACTAAAGTGTTACCCTTTTCTTTCTTTTTTTTACCTATTACAATATGCACAGAGCAGTGTTGACTGTGAAAACAATAAAAAAGTTGAAATCAAGATGGAGACTGTAATGCGACACATGGTGTCGGGTGACGGTTGGCAGCTGTTACTGTGAGATTTAGCCTGAGATGACCATCACAATGTGATTGATCTCCACATTTTGTCCTCAGGAGTGGTTTCTTGGCAAGCCACTACATGATGAAGAGTCCACCATCATCCATCATTATGCCTTTTCTGAGAACCCAGCGGTTTTCGAGTACCCAGATTTCTCTGCAGGATGGGCGCTCAGCATCCCTCTTGTCAACAGGTTTGAATGATGTCCTCAGATGAACTGACTAGCTATCACAAAGCAGATCCAGGGATCAAGTCTTCCAGTGTGGTGTTTTTGTAGATAAGGTTTAGTTCAAATGAATTGCAGTAAAACTATTCCATTTAATTATTCATGCAATTGTTCTGAAAGCCTCGAATTTGATTTATGCCATGGTACTTAAAGGTGCCCTAGAATCAAAAATTGAATTTACCTTGGCATAGTTGAATAACAAGAGTTCAGCACATGGAAATGACATACAGTGAGTCTCAAACACCATTGTTTCCTCCTTCTTATATAAATCTCATTTGTTTAAAACACATCCGAAGAACAGGCGAATCTCAACATAACACCGACTGTTACATAACAGTCGGGGTGTACGCCCCCAATATTTGCATATGCCAGCCCATGTTCAAGCCATTAGACAAGGGCAGAACATCTGGATCTGCACAGCTGAATCATCAGACTAGGTAAGCAAGCAAGAACAACAGTGAAAAATGGCAGATGGAGCAATAATAACTGACATGATCCATGATTACATGATATTTTTAGTGATTTTGTAAATTGTCTTTATAAATGTTTCATTAGCATGTTGCTAATGTACTGTTAAATGTGGTTAAGTTTACCATCGTTTCTTACTGTATTCACGGAGACAAGAGCCGTAGCTATTTTCATTTTTAAACACTTGCAGTCTGTATAATTCATAAACACAACTTCATTCTTTATAAATCTCTCCAACAGTGTGTAATGTTAGCTTTAGCCACGGAGCACTATCAAACTCATTCAGAATCAAATATAAACATCCAAATAAATACTATACTCACATGATCAGACACATGCATGCAATATGCATGACGAACATCTTGTAAAGATCCATTTGAGGGTAATATTAGCTGTGTGAACTTTATAAATACACTGTATTATAGTCGAGAGCTCGGGGGAGGGCAGGGAGCGCGCGATTTAAATGGGCCGCAGCCTGAATCGGTGCATAGTTAATGATGCCACAAAATAGGCAGTTAAAAAAATTAATAATAAAAAAAATCTATGGGGTATTTTGAGCTGAAACTTCAGACACATTTAGGGGACAGCTTAGACTTATCTTGTAAAAACTGGTTCTAGGGCACCTTTATAAATTACCATTGTCATACTGGTACTGGTATTTACATGGTATTACAAATTTGCCATTAGAAATGTCATGTTTGAAGGTATTTTGTGGTGTTTTCCTTGTAGTTGACTAATTTTACAGTGAATTCACATTTTAGGTTAACAAGCAAAATTGAAGAGGAGCCTTTAAAATCGGACTTCACCATAGATCTAAAACATGAGGTAAGCATTTTTAAGGTGTATACTTTAAGATAACGATGGGCTTACTGTATATTAGTATTTAAAAAAATGTTTTATCATATTTTAATTTTAGATTAAAGTGTCCATTTAGAAAAATAGTGCACTAAAACAGTGGAAAACAAAACGAACACTGCAACAATATTAACTTTTAGCAGACAAAGTGTCACATGATCCTTCAGAAATCATTCTAATATGCTGATTTGCTACTCAAGAAACATTTCATATCATTACTGAAGTTGAAAATAGTTGTGCTGCTTAATATTTTTTTCTGGGAACTGTGATACATTTGTTTTTCAGGATTCTTTAATTAATGGAAAGTTCAAAAGAACAGGAAATACTTGAAATAATAGAAATATTTTGATCTAGTTGATGCATCCTTGCTGACATCAGTAGTGGAAATATTTGAGCACTCAATGTAGGACTGAGTGATAATTATCAAAAAATAATTTTCCTTGATAAAATGATAACAAAAGTTCGATAAACCTTTGATATAATGTTTATCCGCTTGGCTCAAAGTTCAAACGGCAGTGGGAACTTACTATAGCAGATGCGTCACTGATTGGTCTCGGACACAAGACCACTAAACAGAGCTGCGAGAAGCGCTTGAATTCAGCGAAGAACACACATGTCTCTGTGATTTAAACTAGTTTAAAGCCAGATGAAACAACACTGACAAACAGGAAAAACACTGTGCACTGCAAAACAGTCAGAAGGCTTTTCAATCTTCAGATAGCCATAATTTACCATGGATTTACTGTAGTAACACTAACTGCACCATGCTACTGTGGCAGAAATGTGGGATATTCATATAGAATTTTATTATGTTATTGACGTAGACATGTAATAAATATATTAAAGGTGTAATGGAATATAATTACAGCATTTTTTTGTGATTATATGTATGCATTTTATGTGCATTCCTATTTAGGCTATTTTTCATACAAATACCATAGAAACCATATAGTTACATTTTACCATGGTATTGAGGTGTTATATATGTGTGGTTTTCACTAGCTGTGGTTATCATGATCTTAATATATACTACTATGGAAGACCAATGGTTAATTTTAATAAAACTCAAATGGTCAGAATATTTAAATTGTACCATATAAAAATGAGGTTGTTACAATGTTTACGGATGTTACAGTTTTTGTTAATGTTGCTGCTACTACTACTGATAAATGTGCATTTCTAAGACAAAATTGCATATTGCAGCCTGCACTGCAAACTGTGCGCATCTGCAAGATGTGCTTCAAAGTCAGGCCACACAAACCTATTTCATGATTTGAAACAATATCACCCATTCGAACATGCAGAAACTAAGAAATTAATTTTTCTAGTAAGATATTTATTTGATAATGGAAAAATGACTATAAAAGTGTAAGGAATAAAAAAAAAACGTGAAGTGTCATGTTCTGACAATAAAGAGTCATTTAGAACCACAGTTAACAGTCTTCAACTTTCATTTAGGAGCACAAATCTGCCTTTAAACTTGAAAAAAAAAATAAAGCTTTGACATGATAATTACTGATATGGACTATGGATTATGAAATGAAAAAATATATATTGTAGTAATTTATTTTGGCCATATCGCCCAGCCCTAACTCTATACTGTGATTGACTAGTTAGATTCATGTATTCCAGAAAGCTGACATTACTGAAATGTTATAAACTTTGCATACTTTTGTTCTTGTAGTGCTGTGTCGTTGCTGTGAAGAAGTTACAAGGCTCTTCTGTAATCATTCTCTCATTTCACCCTTTAACTAGAGCAGCTCTAGCAGTACAGGAATCTACTGTCACATTTCTCAGGAACATTTTGTATCTCCACCTTGTCTATCCCTATTTTCCTCTCCCCCAGTCTATGTCACTCTCTTTCCACAAAGTTATTCTTCTTCTTCTTGAAAAAAAAAACAAAAAGGATTCTTCCCTTTCAGTCTCCATTATCTCAGAAAAAACATTACACTCACTTGCAGCACTGTATGCAGTATTAGTCTGTTTGTTTATCTTCAGCTCTTTCCTTACAGTTCTTCCTGCGAAAACTGAGGACAGACAGTCTGATTATTTATTGGATGAATCTTGAGAATCTTTATATAGAGAGACAAGAACAACCTTAAGTACTATAATGTTCCATTCTTCTTAACATTTCATGGTGCTCATGGGGGTGATGCAGGTTTAAATCTGGCTTCAACATTTTTGATCGTCATTGGTTTTACATTTTTTAAAATTAAAAATTTGGCTTTCTATTGGACAACCGTTGTTAAAGTGATAGGCTTCCCAAAAGTGAAAATTCTCTCATCATTTCCTCTTCCTCACGTCCAAAAATAAATGACAGCCGGAATAGGATCAGTGCTTAAAGGTGCTCTATGTAAGAATGACAGCTAGTGGTTGAAATGGCTACTGCAGTCCAAATTCAAAATATTGTTTGCCCCGCCCCCTCCCCCTCAGATGTGACGCTCTCGCGGGTTGCCAGTTTGAAGACATGCAACAGGAGCGAGCTCAATGGTTTAGCAATGGTTTTCAGAGAAACACATGTGAACTGAGCATGGTTAATAAATTTCAGCAAACATATTAGGGTATTTTTATGCTTTAGTACAGTCAAAAACATACATAGAGCACCTTTAAACAACAAATTGTGTGAAATAAATTTTTATGTTGGGACAAAGCGTATTGTCCCTTTTAATAATTGCTGGGATCAAGTCATTTACACATGATGCCAGATAGGACACTCAAAAAACACATACATTTTTACAAGTAAATCTAAATTTAGTCTTAAGGTTTTTAGAAAAAAAGAATCTTAAATATCTTATTTTTATTTTTGAATATCTAAACCTGGCTCTTGCCATAGATACTGGCATGATGTTAAAAAGGAAAGAAAAAAATCTTTCTCATGTCATACCAAACTTTCTTCTGTGGAAGACACAATAAGATATTTTAAAGTCATCATGAAAACAAAATTGACTTTTTTTAATGGAATATCCCAGTACTGATTATAAATGATTTATCCATGAAAATATTTTTTTTTTAATTCACATGTCCTTGTTATCAAAAAAAAATTAATCAATAAATTTACCTCCCTCTTGTAGTGACATCTCATCTCGTCTCCTTATGACACAGCAATAGCACATGACAACGGTCCAATCAATTGTCGATGGACAAAATCAAGTCCCGCCCTACATTTTTTTTCTTGTTCGAGAAGTCGTTTCACTCAGATAAAAGTCACAATAGGGGAGAAAAGACTATCTCAACTTACGTTTCATGCCAACTTTAAAAAGTTTCAGTGTTTCAGTGGGGACACATGCTGTTTTGCACTTGCATTGTATGAACAAAAACATTTTTCAAAATATCTTCTTTTGTGTTCTGCGGAAGAAATAAAATCATTCAGGTTTGGAGCAAATGATAACATCATTTCAATCTTTGAGTCAACTATTGCTTTAAGTGTGCTAACTCCAAAGCAAATAGGCTTTGTATTTAAAAGTGTTGTGTTTACTTCCATTATTATTCTCCTACAGGTGGCGCTGTACATCTGGGAGGACGGAAAGGGACCTCGACTGACAGGGGTTCCAGAACTTTGCACGCTGCCAGAGCACAATCCAAGAGCGCAATACTGTGCCACCACTGTCAGCAGCCATTCACCACTGTGTGTAGGTAACCTCCACATCGAGCGCTTAACACACCTGTCTCACACACACCTAATCAGTATGTGGAGAAGCTTGACAGGGGAGGAAGTGCAAACCTTCGGTTACGAATTGAGTTGAGACTGGACGCTACTAGAAGTGATTAATTTGATTGTTTTTGGATATAAGCTTTAGATAAAAGCGTTTGCTAAATGAAATGTTTCAGTGTCAGGGTTTGGTCCGTGTGACTTTGGATGATTTGTTTTCTTGTTTTTTCTCTTCAGAACGAGAAAACAAAGAAACCCTTAATTTATCTCACATTCGATCCTTCTCATTAAAATAAATAGACTCGTGTTGTTGTTGTTTTTCATATTTTTTATTTTTGTTTTCATCACACTTTGTTCTAATTCGCCAAATGGAAACACAATAAAACCAAAATGCGGACAAACAGCTTGATTATTCAATCTACATGGGCAGGAATGAAACAACCCTTTATTTCTATTGATTGGTCAACCAAACATCAAACCGTTTATGTTCTTACATATTCTTTTATCATTTATTGATAACAACAAACTTCATTTGAATGCTTTCTATAGGCAACATCGCTCACAATATAATAGGCTATAATATATTAATATAATCGTTTCTTAATTCCGCCCTTATAAATCGCATGGAAATAAGAATGCACGATATAAGAATGTTGTTACGTCATCATAATGATCTCGTGGCTAGAGATGCACCAATTGCAATTTTCTTGGCCGATTCCGTTTTCCGACTTTTTGTTAGTGAGATCGGCCGATTCCGATTTTCTTTCTAAGAACTATAATTGACAAGATATACAAACAAAAATCTACTTTTCTTCAATGCAAAGTATTATTGAACAAAACAAAAAAAAAAAACAAGTAAAAGTCAGTAATAAAATATAAACAGCTCAAAATAAACCCTACACAAACCCTACTGGGGCAAAGCCTAGACAAAGCCTTCTTCTGTGTAGACATAAATTCACCTACACATGCCATGAAAGATTAGTTTTTCTCAGAAATATGAATTTACTTTTATATTTATTGCCATCTACCACTGTCAGAAATTAACTTTCCCATAAGGGGAAATATTTACCCCAACATATTAAAGGATTAGTTCACTTTCAAATGAAATTTCCTGATAATTTCCTCACCCCCATGTCATCCAGAAAGGTCCATGTCCTTTTCTCTTCAGTCAAAAATAAATTTTTGATGAAATCATTCCAGGATTTTTCTCCATATAGTGGACTTCAGTGGCCTACAAACTGTTGAAGGTCAAAATTACAGTTTCAGTGCAGCTTCACTGACGAGGAATAAGAGTCTTATCTAGAGAAACCATCACTCATTTTCTAAAAAAAAAAAAATTATATACACTTTAACCATAAATGCTCATCTTGAACTAGCTCTCTTCTTCTTCTTCTCTATTAGAATTCCAGTGTATTACTGCCCTCCTCAGGTCAAAGTTTGAACTAATTGTTATATACTTGCACCAGCATATTGTATATGACAATTTAGTTCAAACTTTGACCTGTGGAGGGCAGTAATACACTTAGCAGCATCTACACTGCTGGAATTCTAGTAGAGAAGAAGAAGAAGAGAGCTAGTTCAAGATGAGCATTTATGATTAAAATGTATAAAATTAAAAATAAAAAATAAAAAAAAAATAATAGAAAATGAGTGATGGTTTCTCTAGATAAGACCCTTATTTCTCATCTGGGATCATGTAGAACGCTTTGAAGCTGCACTGAAACTGTAATTATGACCTTCAGCCGTCTGGAGTCCATTGACGTCCACTATATGGAGAATAATCCTGGAATGTTTCCATCAAAAACCTTCATTTATTTTCAACTGAAGAAAGAAGGACATGAACATCTTGGATGACATGGGGGTGAGTAAATTATCAGGAAATTTTCATTTGAAAGTGAACTAATCCTTTAATTTTCTGAGGTATTTTTACCTAAGAATTTTATTAAATATGAATGTCATCTTTAATGTTAAATTCTTAAATTTAGTCAAATTAGAATTATATGACACTAATTACTTTAATTACCAATTAAATCAATATCAATCAAAGCCATCTTTGCACTGCAGAGTTGCTGCATCTGAAGTTGTTTTTATACGTATTTACTCAGATGGCAGTTAATGCATTTACACAGCATTTGCAATTGCATAATGTAACAAGATTAATGTCTTAAACAACATTTTGAATACAGAAATATGAAATGAATGACAAAATCAAATGATACTTGGGTTATGAAATATCGACAGTAGACTCAGATTAATTCGGGAATGAAATGCCACTCAGTGTGCCTATGTTGCGAGTCAGTAGCACAATGGTTTTGTGGCTTTGCTTTGGAAGTTTAACCAGCAGAGAATATAAAACACACTGTTTTGGGTGACATCAATTAATACTCAATATTAATGAAATATACTCAGCATATTGCCTAAAACAAAAGTTATGACTGCTGCATTGTAAATGCATTTTCTCCGTGCTGTCCAGTGTGTCATTTGCCACACAGATTTTGAGAGTTGACCAGTTATGTACCAGTTAAGAAGTAGACTAATTTGTAATGTGGGAGCAAATGTGAGGTACATTCATATTTCTGAAGTAAACACATATAATAGTGGGTTTGAACCTGAATAAAAGAATATCATGTATTACTTTTACTTTAAGAAGATGATTCAGGTCCTCAGAAGACATTTAAGATAATAGCAGATTTGCAGCACTATCCTTTTAAGATAAAAGCAGTGCAATAATTTAGTATCAGCTTTTAGTAACAGCATGTCAAACAGCCTTATGTGCACATGGCCTTTGGAAAATCAATGCAACGCAATCAGTACACGATTATGATGAAGAGGATGTTTTGTCAGATTGCTTATTATACCTCTATATTTAGTATCTGAATGACTGGGTTTGATCTCAATGAATTTTTATGAATCAATTTAAAAATCCATTTATCCTAATCCATTCCTGGTCATTTCATCCTGTTTCAGTCTAAAGATGTGACCATGTGTTCACTGCATAATTGTTATGCTTCAAACTTTATGCAAATGACTATGAATATGTGAGGTTGGGCTGTTGGCAGACATCACCATCAAGCACATTAAAGCATCAGTCACCTGTTTCCACTATGAACGATTACAATCTCATTGATTTTAAGTGCCACTATGTGGTTTCTTTTTTTAAAATTATATTAAATAATTCATAAGCTGCTGGACTTGAGGCTCTTATTTGACCTCATTTCCATTTTTTTGTGTTTCACTACATTTATTAAAAAATAAATAAATAAAGTGACATGTGAAGGCCAGATATGGTGACCCATATTCAGAATTTTTCCTCTGCATTTAACCCATCCATATTAGTACACACAGATTAGGAGCAGTAAGTAGTGAACAAACACACACTGCAAGCAGTGGGCAGCTATTTTGCTGTGGCGCCTGGGGCCAATAAACTGATTGATTAAAAATAATTTAAAAGAAAATAATAATAATGCAAACATGAAAACATTAAAATAAAAAAAAAATAAAAAAATATGCATAGTAAAAATACAACCTTTAACTATAGTTTGCCTTTTCTGCCACAAGATTTAGTCAGATAAATAAATTGTATTTATACCAAGTGTTTTGTTTTTCCTTTGCATTTAAAGTATTTAAAAAGTATAAAATCTCATATTTCGATCATTTAATTGAGCTTGTATTGTCATCAAAAACAAAGATTCCCATAGACCTCGTGTGTGTGTGTATATATAAGTGTATACACAGTGGGTACGGAAAGTATTCAGACCCCCTTAAATGTTTCACTCTTTGTTATATTGCAGCCATTTGCTAAAATCATTTAAGTTCATTTTTTTCTCATTAATGTACACACAGCACCCCATATTGACGGAAAAACACAGAATTGTTGACATTTCTGCAGATTTATTAAAAAAGAAAAACTGAAATATCACATGTCCTAAGTATTCAGACCCTTTGCTCAGTATTTAGTAGAAGCACCCTTTTGATCTAATACAGCCATGAGTCTTTTTGGGAAAGATGCTACAAGTTTTTCAAACCTGGATTTGGGGATCCATGCCATTCCTCCTTGCAGATCCTCTCCAGTTCTGTCAGGTTCTGTCATTTTTAGGTCTCTCCAGAGATGCTCAATTGGGTTTAAGTGAGGGCTCTGGCTGGGCCATTCAAGAACAGTCACAGAGTTGTTGTGAAGCCACTCCATTATTTTAGCTGTGTGCTTAGGGTCATTGTCTTGATGGAAGGTAAACCTTCGGCCCAGTCTGAGGTCCTGAGCACTCTGGAGAAGGTTTTCGTCCAGGATATCACTGTACTTGGCCGCATTCATCTTTCCCTCGATTGCAACCAGTCGTCCTGTCCCTGCAGCTGAAAAACACCCCCACAGCATGATGCTGCCACCACCATGCTTCACTGTTGGGACTATATTGGACAGGTGATGAGCAGTGCCTGGTTTTCTCCACACATACCGCTTAGAATCAAGGCCAAAAAGTTCTATCTTGGTCTCATCAGACCAGAGAATCTTATTTCTCACCATCTTGGAGTCCTTCAGGTGTTTTTTAGCAAACTCCATGCGGGCTTTCATGTGTCTTGCACTGAGGAGAGGCTTCCGTCGGGCCACTCTGCCATAAAGCCCTGAATGGTGGAGGGCTGCAGTGATGGCTTTCTACAACTTTCTCCCATCTCCCGACTGCATCTCTGAAGCTCAGCCACAGTGATCCAAACGTCTTTCATTTAAGGATTATGGAGACCACTGTGCTCTTAGGAACCTTAAGTGCAGCAGAAATGTTTTTGTAACCTTGGCCAGATCTGTGCCTTGCCACAATTCTGTCTCTGAGCTCTTCAGGCAGTTCCTTTGACCTCATGATTCTCATTTGCTCTGACATGCACTGTGAGCTGTAAGGTCTTATATAGACAGGGGTGTGGCTTTCCTAATCAAGTCCAATCAGTATAATCAAACACAGCTGGACTCAAATGAAGGTGTAGAACCATCTCAAGGATGATCAGAAGAAATGGACAGCACCTGAGTTAAATATATGAGTGTCACAGCAAAGGGTCTGAATACTTAGGACCATGTGATATTTCAGTTTTTCTATTTTAATAAATCTGAAAAAATGTCAACAATTCTGTTTTTTTTCTGTCAATATGGGGTGCTGTGTGTACATTAATGAGGGAAAAAAATGAACTTAAATGATTTTAGCAAATGGCTGCAATATAACAAAGAGTGAAAAATTTAACTGGGTCTGAATACTTTCCGTACCCACTGTATATATAATTTTTTTTTCAGCACAATATCAACAGACATCTTAACTGCAGATTATTCTGAAATGCACAAGCTTTATACGGTCATTTCAGTCATGACCAGTTCTCCTCTCCTGCCCCGATGCTTTGTTAATATCCGGAATCTCCTGGTTTTTAATATTCACAGTGGGCTCAGATTAACGCAATATCTCCCTGAAGCAGCTCTGAGCACTCTTATCTCCGAGTTATGGCTATTAGGTCTTTGCATGCTCTCCTCAGGTCCAAAACCAGAAGAAAAAAAAAAAAAAAGAAAAAAACAGAATTACACAAAAACATACACTAGCATAATACAAGGAGAAGATGGACTGATGTGTTTGTTGAAAGGCTGAAAATCACAAGTTTGATTTGGAAGGGCAGATGTTTTATGTGGCCTTTATTCCAGTCTTAAAGCATGTATAGAAATAAGTATGAAATGCAATTAAAAATTATTTAAGTGAATAATAAGACTTCAAATCGCATTGTAAGTATGATACTCTGATGGCTTGAATGGTTCATAAACACCAGTTGTGATTCACAATGACAAATTAAGCATTTAGCATTTGTCAAGGGTGACTAATGCACAATATCCCTAATATTATGAAAATTGTGAAAATTTAAAAATTGTGACTGTCTTCACATCTGCTGTTTTAAAAATAGACACTGACTCATCGCTTATATAATGCTGTGAGGTACAATGACCGGAGCTGTGTATAAGGAATAAGCAGCTAAATAATGTCTATACAGTTTCATGGCCTGTAAAAAATAATTCACCCATTGGAGATATTACAGTATTCACTATGTGTTCTTACTTTAAGTGTGGAGCTGTTAACGTTTTAGTATAATTTTGTCATTTGTATTCATCTTTTAATGTTCTGTTTAGCTTTAATTTAGTTTTAGTAATTTTAGAACTTCACTCTAAACCCTTTCTGTTATTAATAAAGTTTATTTCAACTTTATTTCAATGAAAATGATTTTTAACAGTTTTAGTTTTGACAATATTAACACTGCTTAGCATGGAAGACTGTGTATTCCAATGCTTATGATCAAACCCCCTCAGTTTATTGAGATCCATATAAAGTGTGGCCTTATTTATGTTAAACTAATTTTAACATAATACTAATTTTAGGCTCTTGATATAGTGGTAAATATAGAGGTGTACTAACCTTTCTTACTTAAAGGGGGACTCAGTGAAATTTCAAATCCTCTGCATGGAAGTTGGTCGGGCCGACACCAATAACAAACGTCTAACCAATCAGCATTAGGGGGCATATGACGGTTGAGGAGAGAGAACGAGCAAGAGGGAGATTTGAAAATAAGAAAAAAACGAGGACGAGAAATGGGACAAAACAGCTCAAAAGAATATCACTGAAATGAAGGTTTATGCCTGGACAAGCTCTTTAGTACATGGTTTATATTAGAAAAGTTTTCCAGTGCTGGAGAGAGCTAAGTGGGAAGGCCTGAAAACTGCTTTGATCCTGCTTCACATGTGAGTAAATCTGGGTTTTGATTGTCTGGAGCTGCTGTGCTGTAACAATGAACACTTTGTATTTACTCTTGTGTACTGTATGTTCTTTTTTTGTGCTTCCTTTTTCTTCGTTCATCAACTGCACTTTATTTTTAGCTATGATAAACAGACATCCATTCACATCGCATGTGCAACAGTGGCTAGATAGTGAGAGTTTTGCTGTTGCACTACTGCACACTGATGCCCGCTAGAGAATGCGGTGTTTAGTGTCATTGATAGTGCATTCGCCTCACATGCCAGCAGCGATCGGGTAGGGGTTCGAGACCGAGTTGGAGCAGGGTGGATAGGATAGGATTGGAGTGTGAGTTTTGGAGGCGGAGCAACGAAGAGAGGGGTGGGTTTGTTTGGGTCAACACTGTCCAACAGCAGAGTTCAAAATACCACTTACTGCACTTTTAAAGGGTTAGTTCACCCAAAAATGATAATTCTGTCATTTATTACTCACCCTCATGTCGTTCTACACCCATAAGATCTTCGTTCATCTTCGGAACACATATTAAGATATTTTTTGATGAAATCCGATGGCTCAGTGAGGCCTGCATTGCCAGCAAAGGTACTTCCTTTCTCAAGATCCATAAAGGTACTAAAACATATTTAAATCAGTTCATGTGAGTACAGTGGTTCTACCTTAATATTATAAAGTGACGAGAATATTTTTTGTGCGCAAAAAAAAACTAAATAACAACATTTTTAACAATATCTAGTGATTGCTGATTTCAAAACCACCAAACTGCTGCAATCAAGTGACTTTGGCACTCCAAAACACTGATTTGATTCGTAAAGCTCCTAAGCTTCATGAAGCATTGTTTTGAAATCGTCCATCACTAGATATTGTTAAAAAGTAATTTTGTTTTTTGTTTTTTGTTTTTTTTTTTGGCTGCAAAAAAATATTCTCATTGCTTTATAATATTAATAAAGAACTACTGTTCTCACATGAACTGATTTAAATATGTTTTTAGTACCTTATGGATCTTGAGAGAGGAAGTACCTTTGCTGGCAATGACGGCCTCACTGAGCCATCAGATTTCATCAAAAGTATCTTAATTTGTGTTCCAAAGATGAACAAAGGTCTTACAGGTGTAGAACGACATGAGGGTGAGTAATATATGACATTATTTTTGGCTGAACTAACCCTTTAAGAGATGGGTATTTCTGTATGTATAAGCACAATTATTGCCAATTCAGGGTCTGTGTCTAATTATGAAAAAGAAAAAAAAAAACTTTACATGGGGTGTTCATGTTTTTCACACCACTGCACAGTATGTACTGCTGAGCACTTTCAACATATCATTGAGCATTATGCAGTCTGTTAAAACTTTCTCTTCACTTGTGTGTCCCCAGGGCCAGCCTGTTAACAGTGAAAACATCTTCGTAGCGGTCAAAACTTGTAAGAAGTTCCATTCCGACAGAGGTGAGTGGTGCGTTCTTGAAAATCAGTGCTCAACACCAACTTAATGCCTCCCTTCTCAAGAGTGCTTGGTAATATCATGTGTCAGAGTTCGTGCGAAAAGTTGCACCTGTCTTCGCTTCACACCACTCACGTCGCTGCTGATGAAGTCCAGTGTTTTCTTTTGCTTTAACAGTTCAGCAAGCATCACTGTTTGACATCCGAAGTGACATGGTATTGAGAGATTTTTGGCTGAGTGCCCCAGTGGGCATCACTCCAGTCTTCTTTCCACTATTAGAGTCCTTAATGGCAACTCTGGGCAGTCGCTAAGTACCAGACATCAATTCAAACTTAACGAGACAGATAAAGTGATGCAATTTGAATTTAGAGAACCATCTGACAAATCAGTTGCATCTAATTGCACTAATTATCATAATTACATCTTGCAAGTCACTTTGAAGAGTTTTAAAGACGGTATTTGGAGGAACATGATATTTCCCCTTCAATTATATTTTAGATAAAACTGCTACATCCACAAGTCCTGTTATAAATTAAGCATTAGTATTAAAGATGGGATACCTAGTTACAAATTTGTGGCTTTCTTACTTGCAGAATGTTGTGATTCTACCCCAGATACTGATGGTTGAGACATAATGGCATTATAATGGTGTTTGCATCATGTGTTTGTTTCATTGGGCTTAAAATCATACCCCAGTATTAAAGGGGTCATGAACTGCATAGTTTTATTGTTTTATAATGTTTCCTGGGGTGCACTTATAATTTTAGTATGCTTTTTACATCCAAAATTGTCATAATTATGTCATAATACCCTAATTTTAGCTCTCTAATTTGAACGCAAACACCCACTGCTGTGATTGGCCAAAGACTATACTCCTACACTCCTATTGTTTTGAATGGGAGAAAGTGCAACGCACAATATGGCGGAATAATTCCCACCCTCTAAATAAGAGCCAATCACAGACATGTTGTTAAGCGCATGAATGCAGTGATCTTGTCATTGAAACTCAATTTCTACACACTAACGAATGCTTTCATCGTAGCTAACTGTGCAAACACGATATAAATAAGGGCTTGTTCACATTGTTGAAAATAAATAAACATATTCCCAGCATAAGGATCCTTTGAAAGGTAATGTTATTTTTAGTCCTGTATCACTCTTCTCTCATCTCATTAACGCTCCAGTGGGCGGGGCTAACGTTGCAATGATGAAGTAGGCGTTGATTTCTTCTGCGGAGGCGGGGTTTCACCTATCTATAGACACATTCTAGGATCAGTCGTTCAATGGGCCTGGTGTCAATATAAGCTTTTATTGGACTAACAAGGAAGTTTTCAGTTCTGAAACATGCAGAATATTCTTATAGTACGATGGCCTTTTATACTGTATTTAAAAAGCTCAAGGAAAAGTTGATTTCTCAATTCATGACCCCTTTAAAAAATGATATCCAAAATCTTTTATATTAAATGTTGATCATTGTCAGCCCTAGGAGATAAAGCAGTGGTCAGAGGATTGTGGGAGTTATCTCTTATGTGTTGAAGTATTGATTGATTCTCTATTCCCACACAACAGTTCCTGTGGTGAAGAAGACTTGGGGTAAACAAGCCTCACTGCTGGAGTATTACAGCGATTACGCTGATCCCTCTATACCGACCATCAATCTGGGAGTGCCAAACACAGAAAGGGGTGAGCGCTCAAATCTGTTCTAATACTTGATATATTTGTGATGTTAGATCAGTGTCTTGGTCTACTATTGGAGAGAAATATATTTCACTGTTGCACAAAAATGGTGTGGTGTTTTCAGTCTTACATACTGCACTCATAGACAAGCAGAAGTTGTGAATTGTTACTGGCACTATCCGAATTAGGGTGTAAAATTGGGTATAAATTCACCATAAGGTTTGGGGTTGGTAATATTTTTGAAAGAAAGAAGTCCCTTATGCTTACCAAGGCTGCATTTATTTGACCAAAATACAGTAAAAAGTAATATTTTGAAATATTATTACAATTTAAAATAGCTTTTTTTTCTATTTTATTCTATTTTATTTGTTCCTATGATTAATTTTTTGCATCATTACTTCAGTCTTCAGAGATCCTTCAGAAATCAGTCTAATATGCTGATTTGCTGCTCAAGAAATATTTCAATCCTCTGTCCAAGAGTGAATATGACAAAATTTTGTATGTGTGTGTATGTATATATATTATTTACAAGAAAAAGCATAACAAAAGGTAAATGGAACCAAAGGCTCAGGGGAGAGCAAGGCCTAAAATAACAAACAAAACAGTTAACTAACTTATTTAGAAACAATAGATTCATTTCTAAAACATTGATACATTTTTTCATGATTCTTTGATTTATAGAAAATTCAAAAGAACAGCATTTATTTGAATTCTTTTTATCTTTAAATCTTTTATAACATAAATGTCTTTACTGTCACTTTTTATCAGTTTAATGCGTCCTTTTTAAAGCATCAATTTCTTTCAAATTTCTTTCAAATCTTACTGACCCCAAATGTCTGACCCCAAAATCCTTACAGGGTTTTAACTTTGCAATGCTACTCCTTGGGAGTCAATTTTAAGTAATGTTACAATATTTTTAATAGCATGTAATGCATACAAAACGTGTTGTGGCAAATTTGATGTCTCTGTGTCCCTTCAGTTCTGGTCTTAAATAAAAATTCTGAGTCAAAGTTCCAGGTCTCAGAAGCATTTAAGTTTATTGTCAAGCAGCAAAATGAGATGCCAGCTGTTCATCTGTATCTCGCTAGCCAGGGCACAGTTTTTATACATTTTTCTTATACCAAAGTAAGTAGTATAATTGGCTGGTATTATCAACCCTTACAGTTTTCCCATATTACTGGGGCTCTCCTCCCATTCGCTTCCTTGACTCTCCCATGTACTCCCCAACATTTTCACAACAGTCACTTCATCAATTAAACTGCAGGTGTTGCTTATGTAAGAGATAATTTTCTTTGTAAGGGTGGCCGACTGCCAACTACTGTACATCTTTTGACTTAATCTCTCATGGTGGAATTCTGCCAATTGATAGTCAACCCTTTTCCCATAGGCAAAATGAAACATTGTATCAAAACAGTCAAACACTCCCCAAAGGCAAGAAGCCTTCACGTGACACCCTTAATAATGATCTTATTAATTTCTCAGCCACCTGTTGTCTGGTGGAAAATTACCAGCAAAATATGCTTAGTGGGATATGCTTATGCCAAGCCAACTTCTCAGATACATCTGACCCTTACAATCACATAGGCCAAGAGGCCTCAAAACACTTCTGGATTTTATAGTAAGCAAACTAATTCTACAATTGTTTTCTATAGGATGGATAAAATACTCTGTCAAACCTGAGATGTGGATGGCCATTAAAATGACTAAAATAGCTTTTACTACAATAAAATGAATATTAGTTTAACAGATTGTCAAAAATGGTACTGCACTGTTACATGATTTTAATTGTTAGATACAGTTGAGAGAAGGTCAAGACCTCTTACATGTATTGAAAATGTATATCACTTCAGGCTGGATCCAGTATTGTCTTGAATTTTTGGGACTCTTTGAGTCTAAGGACAGGTTGAATAAAGGATGTGAATGCATAAGTCTTGTATCCTGGAGAATCATTTGTTTGTTGTAGACCTCAGATGTTGTGACACTAGCTGGAATGAATAAAAATGTCCGATCAGATTCTTTTGTGGGAAATTCTGATATCATCAAAAATGTTTGTCTGTTTTCTGATGATTAGAATGGAAGTATGAAATCATTTCATGAGGCGATTCTGAGTGTTTTAGGGTCAATTTTCATTATCTCTTTCCAGTGCTACCAACCCGCAAGCTGATTAGCTGAACTTCCATGGCAGTCTGTCACTGGTGACCTATGCAAATGTGATCATAACGCTGAAGTGAACATGGTGCTTTTCTTCTGATTAGAAGGGGAAGTCCAATTAGAGCCACAAAGTGGATCAGGCACATTCATGTTCTGTACTTGATACTTTCAGTTTGCTGTTTTATCCATGCGAGTGTGCACTTTACTTCAATATAAACCCTCCAGAACTCTTGCATTCATGCTGTATCTCTTGCTCTCACATTTTATTTGAAGTACCGCCAATGGATCAGTCTTTAGTTTGATCACCTTCTCCCTTTTGTTTGATGTTCTAAAAAGCTCTTGGCACATTCTGTTCCTCTGTTCTCCCTACTTGTTTATTCATAATGATATTAAATTGACATAATGTCTGTGACTAAGAACCCTCTTCAATGGATTCAATTAATTTGGTCTCTTAATCTCAACTGATGTCAAAGCCAAATCAAATGAGGATTCTTGCTTTTGTCTTTGGAGACAGTGACAAAAGTGAGGCTGATTATCACTATATAAAGTTAAGAGGGATGAAAAGTCAAAGCGAATCGAATCATATGATTTTGAGCGGTTTCAATATAGCGGCGCGCTGAGGAGATTTTTTTAGATTCAGATTCAGATTGAGTTTTTTAAAATAAAAGATGGAGCACGATGAAATGGATCAGCCTGTCCTACTAACATTGAATGGCAGAAGAAAACGTTATTTACCTCAAAACTCTGCCTGTCATAAGGCAAAATAGCCTACAGTGGAAATGGCTTGGTCGCAATTGTATCATGCATTCATAACAGTTCTTCGTGCAGTGCTGTTACTTTGAAGGAATCGGATTTATTATACATCAAACAACAGCTCTATTTCGCCAAAGACAAAGTCAAACAAGATGCTATTCTTCTGTCTCATATGGAAGCTGTGCCATGTAAACGGAGGAAGCAAACGTGGAGGCTGAATAGAAGAGACGTGTTAGATCCCTGTGTAAAGAGGTTTGTCTTCTGTTTAGTTTTTAAATGATTGTGCTATCATCTTTTTCAGGGTTTCTAGTTCCATCTTTAGTGATTTTTCAACTATTTACTATGTCTTGCCACAAATAGGTGGATTTCTAGATTTTAGCAAAATAAGCACAAGTGGATTTAGCTGATTTTGACGCAAAAGAAAATCTAACTTGTTAAAAACCAATAAATTGTCTAGAGTGACATTTTTGAAAAAAAGTTATTTTATTCGCTAGCTAATAACCTTATCATTACCTTTAAAATAAAACTCCTGAACTTGATTGTAAAAGCCTGGTAAAAAATGCTCATTTAAAAGAAAAGATGTCTGATGGATTTAGAGGGTTTTGCATCTGAACTGCATCTGAACTTTACATCTGAATATATATATATATATATATATATATATATATATATATATATATATATATATATATATATATATATATATATATATATATATATATATATAAAATAATATACACACTATATTTTCAAAGTTTTTGGGACGCCTGCCTTACGTGCACATGAACTTTAATGACATCCCATTCTTTATTTGTAGGGTTTAATATGGAGTTTGCCCACCCTTTGCAGCTATTACAGCTTCAACTCTTCTGGGAAGGCTTTCCACAAGGTTTAGGAGTGTGTTTATGGGAATTTTTGACTATTCTTCTAGAAGCACATTTGTGAGGTCAGCTACTGATGTTGGACGAGAAGGACTGGCTGACAGTCTCCGCTCTAATTCATCCCAAAGGTGTTCTATTGGGTTGAGGTCAGGACTCTGTGCAGGCCAGTCAAGTTCCTCCACACCAAACTTGCTCATCCATGTCTGGACCTTGCTTTGTGCACAGGAAGGTGTCATCCCCAGACTGTTCCCACAAAGTTGGGAGCATGAAATTGTCCAAAATGTCTTGGTATGTTGAAACATTAAGAGTTCCTTTCACTGGAACTAAGGGGCTATGCCCAACCCATGTAAAACAACCCCACACCATAATCCCCCCTCCACCAAACTTTACACTTGGCACAATGCAGTCAGGCAAGTACCGTTCTCCTGGCAACCGCCAAACCCAGACACTTCTCCACTGCTCTAGAGTCCAGTGGCGGCGTGCTTTACACCACTGCATCCAATGCTTTGCCTTGCACTTGGGGATGTGGATGGATGCAGCTGCTCAGCCATGGAAACCCATTCCATGAAGCTCTCTGTGCACTGTTCTTGAGCTACAGTAATTTGAAGGCCACACGAACTTTGGAGGTCTGTAGCTACTGACTCTCCAGATTTGACGACTTCTGCGCACTGTGCGCCTCAGCATGCGCTTACCCCACTCTGTGATTTTTACGTGGCCTTTTACGAGTTGCTGTTGTTCCCAATTGCTTCCACTTTATGATACTACTAACAGTTGACCGTGGAATATTTAGTAGTGAGGAAATTTCATGAATGGACTTATTGCACAGGTGGCAACCTATCACAGTACTGCGCTTGATTTCAGTGAGGTCTTGAGAGCGACCCATTCTTTCATGCATGCCTAGGTGCTTGATTTTACACACTTTTGGCCATAGAAGTGATTGGAACACCTGAATTCAATGATTTGGAGGGATGACCCAATAGGTTTGGCAATATAGTGTATATGTACAGTACAGTCCAAAAGTTTGGAACCACTAAGATTTTTAATGTTTTTAAAATAAGTTTTGTCTGCTTACCAAGGCTACATTTATTTAATAAAAAATACAGTAAAAAACAGTAATATTGTGAAATATTATTACAATTTAAAATAACTGTGTACCATTTAAATATATTTGACAAAGTAATTTATTCCTGTGATGCAAAGCTGAATTTTCAGCATCATTACTCCAGTCTTCAGTGTCACATGATCCTTCAGAAATCATTCTAATGTGATGATTTGCTGCTCAAGAAACATTTATGATTATTTTCAATGTTGAACAGTTGTGTACTTTTTTCTTTCAGGATTCTTTGATGAATAGAAAGTTCAAAAGAACAGCATTTATCTGAAATACAAAGCTTCTGTAGCATTATACACTACCGTTCAAACGTTTGGAGTCAGTAAGAATTTTTATTTTTATTTTTTTGAAAAGAAATTAAAGAAATGAATACTTTTATTCAGCAAGGTAAATAGCAGTAAAGACATTTATAATGTTACAAAAGATTAGATTGCAGATAAACATTGTTCTTTTGAACTTTCTATTCATCAAATAATCCTGAAAAAAAATATTGCACACAAATATTTTGTACAATTGTACACATTAAATGTTTCTTGAGCAGCAGATCAGCATATTAGAATGATTTCTGAAGGATCATGTGACACTGAAGACTGGAGTAATGATGCTGAAAATTCAGCTTTGCATCACAGGACTAAATTACTTTGTCAAATATATTCAAATAGAAAACAGTTATTTTAAATTGTAATAATATTTCATAATATTAATGTTTTTACTGTATTTTTAATTAAATAAATGTAGCCTTGGTGAGCAGACGAAACGTCTTTTAAAAACATTAAAAATCTTAGTGGTTCCAAACTTTTGGACTGTACTGTATATGCATCCTTTAATTCATAATTGTTTAATAAAATAACTTTTGTGGACCTTGGTGGAAGAACACTGAATTTCCAAGAATGAGAGTTACATTTCTTTGATTTGCAGTTTAGTACATGTTGTCCTTCCAGTTCAAATCAACTCAACTCATCAACTTCACACTCGTGATTGAAAGGGAGCCAATTCTGAATTTTGCCCAACTCTGGTTGACACATTGCTGTCTAATTTTCTATCCTCAAAATGTGTTCCATATTTCACAACATATTCACACTGTCACTCTTGTTCCCGTCATTGCTGTCTTCAAAGTGGATTTAACCGATGGCTGCAGGCTATCCAATGGCCGGCACACTACAGGGGCCTCTGATATTTGTCGTGGAGAGGGTCCTGTTCTCCGTGTGAAGTCTGACAGCAGCACATCCTGTTCTGCTCTCTTCCCTTAGCCTTCATTGTCGCTGGCACATTCATTCTTTTCTCGCATTATTGTTACCAGTGCAGTTCCTTCGAAGTCTTTCCTCTTACGGTGCACATTCTCTTTTATTTGATAGTTTGCTTAGGAAAACATTTCCAGCTGAAATCACATCATGTCTGCAGTACTTATCCAAAGGGTACATAAGGGAGATATAGCGTTCCGTTCTCATCGCATTTCCCATTCAGGCTGTGGACGGACAGTGTGCATTAATTTGCAGTTTCTTCTGACAGTTGAATGACAGTGCAGAGGTGAAAAGCTGAGCTGTAAAGCTCTCAGAAAAGTCAGACAAAGTCAACTCACCTTTGGGTGTTGAAAAAAAAAAACACAAGGTAAAGTAGCTGAATATGGAAGTCATTAGAAGAAATTATGTTTAGGAAGGTGCTCGCTGACATTTCTTGTACTTTGCAATGCAAATTATGTACTTTTATTTATGGAAGATTCTTTCCGCTGCAAAATAAAAAAGGTAATTTCAATTTACCTTTTTATTTTAAGATTATATCTCACAAATCAAAAATTGAGAATTGTGAGATGAACTTGTAATTGCAAGAAAAAAAGTCAAATTTGTGATATATAAAATGTCACAATTACTTTTTTATTTCTTGGTGGAAACTAGCTTTCATATTTATCCTTTGCAGGTCACTGTGGGAAAACATTCGCCATCTTAAGGAGATTTTTGAGCAGTCACGTGCCCAAGACCGATTGGCTGTTAATAGTAGATGATGATACTCTTATAAGGTAGGGCTGTCTGTTTGTGTACATCCAGGTGACATATGGCTGTTTTCTGGGATATTGCATGCTTTTAGGAGGAAACAGTTTATACATTAGTGTTTTGTTCTCACAGCTTGCCCAGACTGCAGGCCTTGCTGAGCTGCTATGACTCCAGAGAGCCGGTGTGTCTGGGAGAGCGCTATGGGTATGGACTGGGTCAGGGAGGATACAGTTACATCACTGGTGGTGGAGGGTGAGTGTTTGCTTCAACAACTTTTTGACTTTATTTCAATACTTAACATGGTTCAATATTTCTGAAATGAACTGGCCATTATTAGAGATGTTTTAATTGATTGATATCAGTTACACTACGGGGCTGTTGAATGCTCGAATCTGATTGGTTGATCAGTGTCTTCGTTAGTAGTTCTGAAAAGACGTTTTGGAATTGGCAACGGAGGATGAGATGCGTAAGAAATTAGTCCTACAAACAAGAGTGTTTTAAGGACAAAAACCAAACTGAAATTATATATATTTTGACGTGAATACATAATTGGGTGTAAATACAAACAGTTATCACTGCCATGACGACAGTATAAACCACAATTGGAAACTGCGCTCTCTAATTTGGCCCCCCACAGATAAATGCCCTCATGCTGTGCAATTTTCTAGCATATTTTGGAAGTAGTTCCGTCAGAAATGAGCTTCCTGTAAAGTGACTGTGTGGATAGTGCACATGCAACCACCTGGTATTCACAAACCTTGATGGCAAATCAATATCCCATGCCACGGCACTCAATAAAGATGTATTCAATCGACAAATGTTTTTTAACTCTCCTGCACTGAAGAAGTCAAGTATACAGTGCTGTTGTGTTGTGTATTAAACAGGATGGTGTTCAGTCGAGAGGCTGTGGTCCAGCTGTTGGCCAGCGGATGTAAGTGCTACAGTAACGATGCCCCTGATGACATGGTGTTGGGCATGTGTCTCAATGCTCTACGAGTTCCTGTTACACACAGTCCCCTGTTTCACCAGGTACACACACACATTTTTACCTAATCTTGATGTAGGCTATTACATATATATTACACATATTATTATTAGTTTTGTTTATTTATTTTCAGATTTACCCTAATTCTCATTTTTGTCCCTAGAAATTAGTTTTTCCTACTCACATAATGTTGCCTAGCTATCAAAATTATTATTGCTAAAATAAATATAGTACTATGTTTATTTATTATTATTCTATTTAAAGGTACAATTTGTGATATTTTTTTCCGCTAGAGGTCGCTAGAAGCCTATTCAAAACAAAGGCGTAGTTTGATGACGCCAAGTTTTAGAGCGGAAACTTGGGACATGTGGTCTCCATCTCAACGGACGGTGCAAAAGAATAGGGATTGGAGTCTGGAAGAACTCGATGCGATTATTAACGTTACTGTAGTATGAAGCAGAGCAGGAGCGAGTGTTGCGGGAGCTGAACGAGGAGCTGGAGTGATTGATCAACACACGCCTCACGAGCAGCGGAACTTTTATTATGACACAGTCGCCGGCGCCGCTTCCGCTTTTCCGGTCATGAGTTTACGGGAGCTGTCCTTGTCGACAGAACCAGCGGCAGATGGTAAACAGTAATTATGTTCCATAAATAATTAACACAATCCACCATAAAATGTGCAAGAAGTAAATAAGGAACTGCTTGAAGCAAGCTAGTGGTTTGCTGGACGCTAGACACTACTTCCGCATTTGTCCACGGCACTGTTGTCATGTGGTTTCTACGTCAGTAAAGGCGGTAACAAAGGTAACTGCGTCATTGACAGGCGACTGCACTGCCCCGTGTCACTGTTTAGAATGGGAATTTTCTCATGATTTACAAGTAGTTGAAAACATTAGAGATATTGTTAGTAATCAGCTGGACAAAATATATAACACTAGCCTAGTGGTTTTTGGATATTTTACTGCAAAAATTTTACATATTGTACCTTTAATGTATTTACTTTCAGATTTACTTTCAGATACTTTTTATTTATTTTCTGATGTTCCCATCTTCTCTGGATATTTTTTACAATTTTGTCATCAAAGTATAACTAGATCAAGGCACATATAGCACATGCACAGACTCCTTTGGGATGTGATGACGTGCCCTGTCCTATTGTCAGCACACAATGTTGTCCTGCAATATTTTGTCCAGTAATCAAAAGGTACAAAACATGTAGGCAAGCACAGCAAGTGTCCCAAATTGTTTTCCTGTTTGTCTTTATTTTTCAGTGCACCAGATGTCTCAGATGGGGTTTTAAACCTCACCTGTGCATCTGCGTGAACAGTAATTTTGTGCAATTTACAAAAAAACAAAATGTTCTAATTTAGGACAGATAATGCAGGTCTCTGTATATTTCCTAGGTAATTAAATGCGCTGATCTTTGCAGATGGAAAGAAAGTTGTCAAAGCACGTTCGTTCTGGAAAAAATCTGGTTGTAAAATTTCCGTCATAAACTATTATTATTTTTATATTTTTAGCCTTATCTTATCCGTTTCATTGCTATAGACACATTCAGTTATTCTGCTTGCAAATTCTGCCTTGTAGATAGCGAATACGCCATGGTGTGAGTGCAACTGGCTTTCAAAGGGAATAGGAGACGACACTCTGATTGGTTTATTGCACGTTACACCCAAAACGCACCCATGACTCATTAAGAGAATAGGGACCACCCTTTTAGACCATGCACCGGGCCCACCAACCATTTTTCCTGTCAAACTAGCAAAAGTGGATTCAGGCGCATCCTAAGCGCATTTGCTCTGTGCACTTTAGACCATGCACTTAGATCTTAAAAATAGAGCCTATAATGTTCAATACTGCACAAAGCAGATGAATGGGTTGCCGGAGGCCACTAAAACATGACCTTTGTGCCTGTACAGGCAAATATGAACAATGCAATATGACAAAATGCAATTATGAATAAAAAATATGAACAAAACACAAAAAAATGCTGAACTAAAAGTCAGTCGACTATCTGTATCTGCATGAACTCAAACCTTCCTATTGGTCCGCATGGACTTTTGATGTCTATCGGAAATTTGGTCATTATGGGTGCTTGTGCTGGTGACAGCTAAATGTTGTTTATTTTTTGTCCTTCATCCCCAGCAATCCCTCTTTTTCACCTCTTTTATCAACAACATCACAACTATTTGGCCATTTGAAGAAACTTTTCACACTGTGACATTTCCGCATTTTTGAGACACTCTCAGTTAGCTATTTCAGTCATGCAAGTGCATCTTCTATCTCTTTGAATGGGGAAACATCAAAATCTCCAAAGATGTTCACCAAGCTTACGATTAAATTTCATATTTGAAATCACCAATGAAATTTGACGACAACTGTATCATAAATGTGGTTTCTTATGCTCAAATAGCGTTATAAAAACGTATTCCACCATATTGCGTGTTGCACTTTCTCCCATTCATAGTAATACAAGTGCACCGTCTAACAGTGGTGTGAAAAAGTGCTTGCCCTCTTCCTGATTTTTTTTATTTTTTTGCATGTTTGTCACACTTTAATGTTTCAGATCATCAAACAAATTTAAATATGAATCAAAGATAACTCAAGTAAACATGCAGTTTTTAAATGAAGGTTTTTATTATGAAGGGAAAACAAAATCCAAACCCACATGGCCCTGTGTGAAAAGTGCTTGCCCCCCACTGTTCAGTTTCTCTAGCCACACCCAGGCCTGATTACTGCCACACCTGTTCGCAATCAAGAAATCACTTAAATAGGACCTGCCTGACAAAGTGAAGTAGACCAAAAGTGAAATATGTGCAAGTGGATGTGATTTGCTGTTTAAAACACCTTTACAACGATCGCGTTAGTTGAGCCATATGAGCGATGGGCGCCGCCATTTTAGTTTGCACCACGCAGAGAATCGGATCTGTTGGATTTACAACCCGTGAATTTATCCACTTCTCCCGAAATACATGAAAGTAAGTGTGCCGGTGAACTGGGGAAGAATAGAGTAAGCTTTTATGTTACTTTCACAATGTCTTATCTGATATGAATTAAACGTGTTGTCAAGTTATAATGGAAAGGGTTGTTATTTCCGCTTCTATAGACATCATTGTGTATTTTACAACCTCTAACGTTAAATATATTGTTTTATTAGTACTCATGTGTATTTAAATGTCTGAAACCTGAAATGAACATTATTTGGTTGAAAACACTGCATATATACGATATATGAAAAGTGCTGCGCGTGTCAGTCTCTGGTTTAGCGCCAGTTAAAGCACGCACACACATTTGAATTTGGCAGTTGATCACGTAATGCGCTGAACGTTCTAATCATACCGGTGTGATCGTACGCTTCTGGGGCCAGCTAAGACTGATCACACCGGTGTGATCGTACGCGTCAAAGGGGTAAGGTTATAAAGCCATTTCTAAAGCTTTGGGACTCCAGCGAACCACAGTGAGAGCCATTATCCACAAATGGCGAAAACATGGAACAGTGGTAAACCTTCCCAGGAGTGGCCGGCCGACCAAAATTACCCCAAGAGCACAGCGATGACTCATCCAAGAGATCACAAAGTTGTCCCCACAACAACATCCAAAGAACTGCAGGCCTCAGTTGCCTCAGTTAAGGTCAGTGTTCATGACTCCACCATAAGAAAGAGACATAAAGGCTCATCTCTGTTTTGCCAGAAAACATCTTGATGATCCCCAATAATTTTGGGAAAATACTCTGTGAACTGATGAGACAAAAGTTGAACTTTTTGGAAGGAGTGTGTCCCATTACGTCTGGCGTAAAAGTAACACAGCATTTCAGAAAAAGGACAACATACCAACAGTAAAATATGGTGGTGGTAGTGTGATGGTCTGGGGCTGTTTTGCTGCTTCAGGACCTGAAAGACTTGCTGTGATAAATGGAACCATGAATTCTGCTGTCTACCAAAAAATTCAGAAGGACAATGTCCGGCCATCTGTTCGTGACCTCAAGCTGAAGTGAACTTGTGTTCTGCAGCAGGACAATGATCCACAACACACCAGCAAGTCCACCTCTGAATGGCTGAGGAAAAACAAAATGAAGACTTTGGAGTGGCCTAGTCAAAGTCCTGACCTCAATCCTATTGAGATGCTGAGGCATGACCTTGAAAAGGCGGTTCATGCTCAAACCCTCCAATGTGGCTGAATTACAACAATTCTGCAAAGATGAGTGGGCCAAAATTCCTCCACAGCGCTGTAACAGAATCATTGCAAGTTATCGCAAATGCTTGATTTCAGTTGTTGCTGCTAAGGGTGGCCCAACCAGTTATTAGGTTTAGGGGGCAAGCACTTTTTCACACAGGGCCATGTGGGTTTAGATTTTGTTTTCCCTTCCCTAAAAACCTTCATTTAAAAACTGCATGTTGTGTTTACTTGTGTTATCTTTGATTAATATTTAAATTTGTTGATGATCTGAAACATTAAAGTGTGACAAACATGCAAAAAAATAAAAAATCAGGAAGGGGGCAAACACTTATTCACACCACTGTATATGTATAAGGTCTTTGCTAAAGACACAGGCTGGATAAAGACGTCATGCACTGAGATCAAATAAGAGACAATACTAGCCACCAACTGGACAGGGGTGGGAATTACAGTTACAAACAGATCACCTTTGCTGTAATCTGTTAAAATGATAGACTGCCTTCACTGCTAAAAAAAAAAAAAAAAAAAGGTCAAGAACGGAAAATATTCAGATAATGCTGTCACTGCCTCCGCTACTCTTATATAAGCTATTTGGGTTCAATCAAACACCTCATCATATTTTTTAAAAGGAAAATGTCATTTTATGGAAAATGTTCTGAAATATTATTTTAAAGTACCAAAGGTAGTTAGAAACAGTAGTACTTCCACTTGGTAACTCTAATCATATCTGCGCCTGTGTTTATTTTTGTATTCTGTCTCAGGCTCGTCCAGAGGATTACGCAAGGGAGTTTTTAGCCCACCAAATCCCAATTTCCTTCCACAAACACTGGAACATAGACCCTATTGCGGTGTTTAACAAGTGGTTGAAGAACGGCAAACACACAGAAGGACTACAGAAAAGCACTAAAGAAGAATTATAGTGTTTGCGTGTGCGTGTAGTAGTAGTGAGAGTGTGTATGTCTGGTCTGACATGTAATAATGTTATTCTGCGTCCTTCATTGTTATATACGTTTTCAATTTTGTGAATCTTGGAACGATGCTTTCTGGTCTGTATGAATGTCCTTTACTGTGTTTTCTTGGGAGTTGCATGTGTCAGATGTCCAAAATATTTATATTTCAACCTGCCCAAGGTTATCTGTAGGTTTGTTTTTAAACACCTTTGTTTTCTTAAAGATTTGAATTATGTGTGAATTATAATTTTGAAATGTATGATAAACTTCAAATCCTGTTGCCTTAAATTCATTTTTGCAGTGTCCTGATTTCAGTATTAAAAGAAAAACCAACTGCCTTTCATAAGTAAGAGACTGCATTGAAGCTGTGAGGTTATTTTAGGCACACAGTGGTGCACAGAGCCAGAAACAGAAAAAAAGACATATTATGAATCACTATGAGGAACACTATTGTACTTGGCTGTTATAAAGTTAATAGGATGTTAATGTCAGAGGATGTTTCCATGGTAATGAGTATCTCAGCCATTCATAGATTATTCCCTGAGATAAAACTTTACATTTAAAGGTCAAGTGTGTAATTTATATGCCTAATGGTGACTGTTTCCGACCAGAAAATCTTTCTGAAAATCTGCTTGGTCAGGTGATTCAGCCTAAAATCAACTTCCAGTTATGCTTGCTAACTAACAGTAACTGTCAAATGTCATTCAGTAAAATGCTGGTTACAATGTTTGCTCCAGCAAAAAGCTTTGGGAGAAAATTACAAATCAAATTCCTTTTGTTTGTTTTGTTTTTATTTTATTTTTTTATTATGATTTTTTTTTTTTTTTTCAAAATAAAACAATGCAGAGTGTTCTAATCAGTGTCACTACTAAATGTAAATTAAAAGCTAAGCTCAGGAGTGTCTTAATTAAAATGAATAATTCAGTTTTTACATTTTGTTTATGATGAATAAAACATTACAAGAATAAATATCCTGTCCCGGCTTGTCTGCTCAGCAATTTTTCTCTGCTATATGCACTCCTCAAAAAGAAACTGAATTTAAATCCATACCAAATGGATGGGAGTGTGCACCACTATTGTAATATGAAATTGATCTCAGGTAAAGACCAATAATCTTAATGAAGCAAATTTAGAGTTATGTGTCTGACAACTCTAGACAGACAGACAGACAGACAGACAGACAGACAGACAGACAGATAGATAGATAGATAGATAGATAGATAGATAGATAGATAGATAGATAGATAGATAGATAGATAGATAGATAGATAGATAGATAGATAGATAGATAGATAGATAGATAGATAGATAGATAGATAGATAGATAGATAGATAGAACAATAAACATTCAGATTTTAGTTTCTCAAAGAAAAGGTTTCTTTTATTTCTCATATCTTTTTAGATAACTGGTATCAATCTCGGACAGGTTTGTTGTAGTTTGCCATGTCTTCTTAGATAAATGGAAAACTTACTTAATGAGGTTGTTCCACATTAAGCAAATCACAGTTCTCATGCAATATGGGGAGGAAGAAAGATCTTTCTGAAGATGAAAAGCACAAAATGGTCTCACAAAAGGCAACAACCAATATTTAGTGAAAACTGAATGGGGATTATCAAACTATGAGTGATTTAGAGCACAGAAGAACACAGTCAGATAAAAGATTATTAAGGGGAGTTTCTGTCAACAAATTAATTTTAAAAAGGGAAGCCATATAAAAAGTTACTGTTGTGCAGCAAACAAGTATTTGAAGGTTCTGGAGTCACAAGAAGCTCTCCATTCAGGCTGGCAGTTGTGCATAACGTTGCATTTCAGCCACCCCTAGCCAAAGCTGACAAAGAGAAACGTTTACTGTGGATTTAGAAATACATGAAGGTTCTCTCTTTCTTTTTATTTTTTATATAGTTTTATTCACTGACGAATGCCAACAATGGATGGTCTAGACCAGGGATGGGCAAACTCAGTCCTGGAGGGCCACTGTCCTGCAGAGTTTTGCTCCAACCCTAATCAAACACACCTGAACTAGCTATTCAGTGTCTTTAGGATGACTAGAAGGCTACAGTCAGGTGAGTTTATAAGGGTTGGAGCTAAACTCTGCAGGTCAGTGGCTCTCCAGGACCGAGTTTGCCTATCCCTGGCCACCCAATTCCAATAAGACAGTGACGTCAGCAAGGAGATGGTGGGTGTTGATTTGGGAAGTGAGATGGAGGGTCCCTTTAGGGTCTCTGAAGGTGTCAAAATGAAGTCTGCAAGATATGTGGAGTTTATAACTCAACATTTTCTGCTATGTTACAAAAAGAAGGACAGTGCCTTCTGAAATAAAAGGATTTTCATGCAGGACAACACACTATCCCATGCTGCAAACAACACTAAAGCAATAAAACTGTTTGAAAATGTATTTCTACACCCACTGTAAACATTTCTGATTGTGAGCTTTGGTTAGGGGTGGCTGAAATGCAACTTTATGCACAACTGCCAGCTTGCTTATGGAGGTTCCCCTATTGGCCAACGGCCCGGAGCATGCACATGCAGCTCTTAAGGGAGCCAGATGTGCCCACTGTGAAAAGTTCACTGTAAGGAAGCTCTGATCACTTTTGTCTCTCTTTCGAGAGTGAAGTTACAATCGCCAACAACACTATGGCAATGTTGCATGCATACCAGGTGACCTGCTTAAGGACTTGGATCAAGGACAAAGATTGTTACCTGAGGTGGTGGAAGAACTGCGTCAGACCGCCAATCGGCTCTCTGAGCCACCAAACAGACTCCCATGGCCATTGGCCATTATATGGTTGCCTTGGTGGTAACGGGGAGGCACCTGTGGTTAAACCTCTCTGGGATTAAAGAGAAAGATAAATCTGTTCTCCTTTTCCCCAGTCTTATCTTCAGGTCTCTTTGGTACCTATGTTGAGACAGTAGTCGAGAGATTCAAGGAGGTGAAGATGCAGTCCACCACCTTCAAGAGATTTATCAACTGGAAAGCTGAGTCTAGACCCTCTGCCTCTAAGACTTCTGGTTCATCCATAGGGGATTCCTGGAGACATGAACAGGAGTAGGGGTCAGAAGTGCCACGCTGCCAAGAAGAGGTGGCAGGACCTAAGGGAGTTAATTACTAGAAAGTGCTCTGAATGGGCAGCTGACCAGTAATTCTGCTTCCTTCCCCCGCTCACGACTTCTCTGAGGAGGAATTCTTTAGAGTATGTGAGGTCCTATGAGAGTTGACATCTGGCTCAGTCATGGACTAATGATGAAGTATCTTATCATTACTGACTCATGAACTCATCAGTCCAAATACAGTCATAGGAGTTAGCTTTACTGAAGGTAACTGCTTAATGTGTTGATAGTTTCTGAAAGAAGCAATCTGATGTTAATCCGGTATCCTTTAGTATGGTGAGTGGTAGCCAGGATGCATGGGTATGACCTAATTTTCATCCATTTTTATGGGCTAGGAGTTTGGGTTTCCCAGGCAAGGGAGAAGGTTGCAGCCTGTATTGCTGATCAGAAGACTTGCAATTGCATGCTTCCTTCAATGTTGAATGAATGAAGTAAGCCTTAGTTCATGTGGGGTTAAGCATGGGTATTTAGTGACTTAAGATGTCCTTCAGTTTATGCTCTTTAAGTAGAATGCCTTTTCCTGAGGCAGGTTTTGAGTCTCTCTCCCCCAGTTTGTGGTCATTAAGCAGAGCACGGCTTCTCTGCAAACTCTTTGGGGTCAGAGCCATTAAGATTAGTTTGGAAAAATATGATGCATTGGTCTCATGTTCCTCCTTCCCTAAGTAGGAGTAAGGATTGGAAGAGTGGCAACATTAATAGTTCCAGACTATTATTAAGGTTGTAGCATCCTTAAGATATGCTCCCTCTTATGATGCTGTTCTGGTGTTACCTTAAGTTAGAGTAGGGTAATGGGACTGTGTATATTCGGTTCCGTCAAAAAAAAAAAGAGATGTCACATTCTGGTCAAGAGCTGCCCCTGGAAGAACCATTCCAAGAGTGCTAAACTCAATGAACAACCCAAAGTCCTTATATAGGGTTTAAGTTCCCCTAGTCCTTATAGAGGTTGAGTTGAAATGGCAAGGGAGCCTTTTTTTAGGCTTTTTGTGTTAAAAATTAGAGCTAATTTATCCCCCTGAGAAGTAGTGGTAGATCAAAAGTTGAAGTCTAACAACTTTTTAGACAAGAAAAAGTTGTCAGGGGTGCTTTTTTAGTAAAAAAAAAAAAAAAAAGGAAAGCTGACAGCGTTTGGTTCCAAATAGCAGCTGATGCCTCTTTTGTTGCTAAAACAACAGCTAGTGTATAATGGCAAGTGTTGCCTAATCAGCTGGTTGCAGCATTGATAACTGAGCAGGTGATAGTTTTATATATGACAAGTGGTAGATGATACACTTACCTGAACAACTAAGGATCCATCCAATCTGTGTCCACACAGCCTCTTTAAAAGTTACAATAAGTCCATCTACTGGTGGTGGCGTTTAAAAAAACACTTGGGAATTTTTTGAAAACACAGTTTACTCTGGATTATAAGGTAAAACAGATGCTAGCAGCTTTAAAAAAGATGGCAAGTGTGAACATAGCCTAAGGCTCCTTTTGAATAGCTTCTCCATGAAAGGCTGTGCCAAGTTTTGAACATAGTTAATGTTGTGCGTTGCTCTTAGGGCACTTGGGTATCTTTACCTGTCCTACAAGGGAGGCAGGAAAAAAGGTCTTTCAAAAAGAAAGCTCCACTAAAGCAGTCTATGGCTCGTATTTTGTGCCAGGCTGATTATTCATGGCCACTATGGTTGTATAGTTAGCCTAGCAAGGCAGGCACTCCCTTAGCATAGCATATTTTAAATTTTTAAAAGTGGGGGGGACAGCTGTATGGTGATGTGACCCAAAGCTAGGGCTGGGTATCGTTCAAAAATTTTCGATACCGAGACGATACCGATACCTTGACTTCGATACCGATACCTAAACGATACCTTTTTCGATACCAATTTTATAAAATCTGTTTAAACAAGGTTACATAACCTCAAAAAAAAATATTTGGTTTTATATTTTAATTTTGTTGACTTTTTTTCAGACTCAAAGACTCATCTCCTGAGCCACTGCGGGGAATAAAAAAAGCACAAATTAACTAAATTTACCCAACACAATAAATCAGTGCAAATAGTTTTAATAAAGTTTAGTTTTCAATGCAAAAATTCAGTATGTGAGGCTCTTTTTAAATCACTCAGCAATTGTTCTTCTTCAAAAAATTAATTATTAACAAGATCAAAGCGGAAGTAAGAGTGACGCAAGTTCGTTGAAATAAGAGTTCTGTGTCTTTATTAAAATCAAAACATTAATGATTCCTCTCTCATCCACCCGCAATTAATTTGAATGTTATTTTTTTATTACTTGGCCCGACCCGCAGATTATCCGCAGTATCAGGAGGACGCGGATACCCCTTTTTCAGCAGAATTGTTCGCGTTCTGGAGCCAGAGGCAGAGCCTGTGCTCGTGCAGGCGAACGAGCCTGTCACGAACCGGTCGCGTGTTTCCATAGACTTGAGGGACGAACGCTGATGTAAAGCTGCTGTGTGTTGTACCTGTCCATAACTAGTCTAAAAAACATTGCGCGTTCCGCTGTTTCTGCAGGCAGTGCGACACTTTTGTTTTCTGTTAACAGTATCTGCAGTGAACCGGCTGCTCACATAAACAGCCGTTTCTCACCCGTCCATTCGGAGATAAACTGAAAACGAAACCGTTGATTCACTCGCCCTCTCGCACATAGAGTCTCTCTCGCGCGTATAGTTTTATATATTTAGATATAAATAATAATGTAGCGCAACGTTACTTGCTCCTCAACGAGACAGCGAAAGCATTTCTCCGCCCCTCTACTCGGCTCCATTCTGAGGTACCGAAATTTGGTACCGAATGACAAGACACTTTTCGATACTCGGTAGTATCGAGGCAGTTCGATCGGTACCTAAAAAGTATCGAGTTCGGTACCCAGCCCTACCCAAAGCTGATATTCATAATAATAAATTCTAAATAATACACTGATTGGCATTTTACAGCACCCTAGTGGCAATTTTGGGAACATGCCGTGATAGCTTACAGGAACGTATTTTTGTGAAATCATCCTCAAAATTTAAAAATATACTGCAGGACATTGAGACCAATGTGAGACCATCTATACTTTATTTAGATAAAGATATTTTATGATATTTAAAATATTTCAGTTACACTACATTTGAACAATAACTTTTCTTACTTCCTAATAGTTGTGTTAAATGAGTATACAGATTACATCTACAGTAATTTTATACAGCATACATTTTATGAAAATATATCAATAGAACCTAAATCAATGTATTTACAAGTTTTTAATATTTTCAAGATCGAAGTGAGATTTTTAATCAAAACTTCCAAACTGAATTATACACTAATATACATTAATTAATATAATTATAATTATACATTAATTAATACAGTAGTTAACACTATTGGAACACACAGCCTTTATACATAAAACTAATTTTATTTAATAGACATAAAATAGAAAATGTTATCTTTTTCTAGCCCTCTGGCCCTCTTCGTTTAGGTGTCACACTTACCTTCTTTACGGTCAAAAGTGACCGAAGCCTTGGAAACTAACTTTTTTGTTCCTCAGGAAAACCAATGTAATATATTCTTGTTCTATAATATTTTTTGATTATTATATAAAATTTTGAGGGTATTTTATGATACTTTGCAATATTTATACAATTTTTATTAACTATTTTTCCCCATTGAAAATAATATAATTTTTTTTTAACATATTTTTAAATTATTTTTCAATTAAAGCAATATTCCATGTTAAAATAGAGACAAGGCATTTAAAATAAATTTTTTTGAAGGTAGATTAGTGCCATTTGGTGAGAGTAAAAAAAGAAAAACTTATGCAATGCCATGTCGTAACCACTAGATTCCCATAGAGCTCTATATAAAATTCTCTAGTGGTTTTTGGACACAAACACTTATTTTTATTAAGTTTTGGATATGGATTTAAACTTAGACATTCTCAAAGACTACTTTTTGTCAAGGTTTAGATTTTTATTTTTTTTTATGTTGATTTGAAGCGTCGGTTTTTGCATTAATTTTACTACAGTCAAACCTGAACATAGAGGGCGCCATTTTGTTACACGTAACATCAAAATTCAATAAAAAATAACAAAAATGAACAGGTGTGTTTTATAACAGCTTAAAAAATCTGTGTTTGATCTGATTTCATCCTCTTATTTGAGTTTTGGCTCAATTTTACCATACTATTACAGCCACACTGGTTCATTTGTATGTGTATAATGGTGTGTTGTGTGTGTGTTTGTCTGTGAATGTGTGTAAGTGAGTGGGTGTTTCTATTTTGTACTCTTGGTGTTTTAGAGTGTAACCCCTTTCTTGCAGTTCATTTTTTACTGCTTTGTGGCTGAATTTTTGCTTTTATTTCACACATTTGCATAAACTTGCTCTGTCTTATAGTCGTGCTGGTTCATATATATGTGTGTGGGGGGAGGGGGGTGGGGGGTGGTTGTGTCTATTTTGCACTCTTGGCATTTCAGAGTGTCCCCCCTTCAGTGCTGCACACTTTGTTTCTGCACAGTGTCTGATTTGTAGTTTGTACCAACAAAAGATTCTCTGAGTTGTTGTATTTTTTTCGTATTTCCCATTCATTTCCTATGTCGTTTTTGCATTTTTGACCGAAAAGAAGGTAAGTGTGACTATTTTTTTACGATGCCTTAACATGTCCGAATCATGTCCTTGATTTTTGTGTGTGTTCATATTGGTAATGCTACAAAAGTCACCAAGTGTCATCTCATTCCGACAAAGCTACGATTTTTAACAATTCAAAATATAAAATCTTTTGGTCAGAAATGACCGAAGAAGGCCAGAGGGCTAGCGATTATCGTTGATTTGATTACACAGATCCTATTTAAACTGAGCTGACCTAGACAATGACGTCTCTGCATTCAATAATAAAATGCCTTAAACTGGAAATTCAGTGTTTAATCTTGTCATTATAAATTACTCTATTCTCCTATTTGATACTGTTCAGTGCTTTGACACAATCTGTATTATTAAAAGCACTAAATAAAGGTGATTGATGGTTGATCTTTTGTTTTAAGGAATTAAATTGATGTGTAATTGCTTAAAATTTTGGCAAGCAGTTCCAATTAAGAAAACACTGCCTTAAATAGTCATTCTGCTCTTTTTATACAAATCGCACCTGTACACATTCTGGAGAGGTTGAGCAACTGTCCCCTCTCTCTGTCAGTGACGTCACAGCCTGCCTTTCCTACAGACCAGGGCTGCGTTCAGCCCCGACAAAACGTTGCAAAACGTTTTTTAAACAGAAAAGGTGGTGCGTTGAACACCCTGTTGTGATGACGCAAGCGTTGCAACTATGGCATCTGAGAAGGCCAATCTTTGTGTTCTTTTTGAAGAATTTTCGGAGCCTGATGAAGTCGATATAAATACATGTTTAATATTGCAAAGTAGCCTACCCTCGATGTTACAGCCACTGCCCTTGCCGTCCAGAATAAAAGAGAACATCCCAATCGAGTGAAGGGATTTGTGGAATCTTCTAATTATTTTGATACAACACTTGCCTTGCATTTCAGGATGAAAAGACAAACATTTCAGGTGAAGGATAATCCACTTCTTACCTCCAAGACTGTTATGATCTATATTATTTTATTGTTTAATAGGCTTATCATTAATGCTGATCACTGTTGTTGTGCTTTGATATTGTAATATTTACCATTATATAATCAGAGGAGTATAGAAAAGTTTATTAAAGTGTACCTTCACAATACAACAGCAAAATATATAAGTAAAGTATTTTTATGTTACATTAATACCCAGTGTGTGAGCTGTCTCTTTAATACCGTGTGGTTTATATACAGGTTGCCACTGATTGGGCTGACATTTGTGACACACCCACCAAACAAGAGAAAACGCATCTCAAACCCGTTGCACACCGTTTCCAGGAAACGTTCAACCCGGAAAACGTAGCAAAACCTTGCGCACTGGTGTGAGCTTGAACGTGCCCCAGTTAGGACATAAAGTAGAATATTTACATAAAGTATAAAAATATATATATTTTAAATTTGATCAAGTATTTTAAGATATTCGGTGCAAAACAATTTTGATTTATTGTGAAAGGATAATTCTACTCCGCAAGCAGCACGTTGGCAACAAAAGACAGAAGAAACCAATAATTTGTTACGTCACATTTAGCAGACGCTTTTATACAAAACGACAAGTAGGAGAGCATTTAACACACTGAATCCGGCGCGACGTGACGAGGTCCATACGGGTTCTGTTGTCTTTTGACGTTACAGTAACAGTTAGTTTAAATCATAACATGAAAACTTTATCGCGTGATTTGTGTCATCGCGACATACTGTAACATACTTACAGTGTGTGTTTGAAAAAAGGATGTAATCGTCCTTTGCTTTTTTCTGGGGTGCATTTTATCCCAGACGGCCTAATAGCAAAGTGAATGAACGAACGAAAACTCACAACAACAAGAAGAGATTTGAAGCTTATAGCAGACGCGCCCAAGAGATGATTCGCTCTGTGATTGGCTGAATGTTAGTTCACTCAAATCTAAGTAACAAATCAGAGAACACTGCCGGTGCCGGAAATATTCACGCTGGATCCAAAAAAATAAAAAATAGCAGGGGTCAGAATCACCTGTTTCTAAAAGTGCGGGGGACGTGTCCCCCCGTCCCCCCCGGTTGCTACGACCCTGGATGCTGCACCAGAGTTCCACTTTGAAAGGGAATGTCTCAGGTTACAGCTGTAATCTTGGTTCCCTGAGATGGGGAACAAGACGCGGTGTCTCGTTGCCATGCATCAGGTTTGCCTACATGTCTCCTTCAGATAAAAGTGTTGATGACGTGTCTCTTACTCACTGGCACTCAGTTCATGATGTTCACACACTGGTCATGCTGAGGCGTTCCCCATAGTATCATCTCTAGACCCCACATCTCATTCCCCCTTGTCAGGGAATCAAGGTTACAGTCGTAACCTGAGACTCCAGAGACTCCAGCAGCTTCAAATACCTATTTGCTGCTCAGCAGTGGCTTTTTTTATAGCTGCCCTTTACAATTAATTTGTTTGACAGAAACTTCTCTTAAAGAGTTAGTTCACACAAAAATGAAAATAATGTAATTTATTACTCACCCTCATGTCGTTCTACACCTGTAAGCCCTTCATTCATCTTCGGAACACAAATTAAGATATTGTTGATGAAATCTGATAGCTCAGTTAGGCCTCTAGAGAGCAAAGCCATTGAAACTCTCAAGGTTCATAAAGGTACTAAAAACATGTTTGAAACAGTTCATGTGAGTTCAGTGGTTCTTAATATTATAAAGCAACAACAATACTTTTTGTCCACCAATAAAAATAAAAAAAAACACCTTTTTTCCACAATATCTAGTGATCTTAATTTGTGTTCCGAAGATGAACGAAGGTCTTACAGGTGTAGAACGATATGAGGGTGAGTAATAAATGACATTATTTTCATTTTGGGCTGAACTAACCCTTTAATAATCCTTCATCTGACCGGGTTCTTATTTGCTCTAAATCACTCACAAATCTTTTGATAATTCGAAATATATTAATATTAGTTGTTTTTGTGCATTTTGCAAGACATTGCCCCATTTCATGCTTTTCATCTTCAGAAAAATCTTTCTTCCTCCCCATATTGCATGAGAACTGATTTGCTTAATAATGTGGAAAAACCTTTTTAAATAGGTTTTCCATTTACCCAAGAAGACATGGCAAACTACTTAACAAACCTGTCTGAGATTGATACCAGTTATCTAAGAAAGGCATGAGAAATTAAACACTTTTCTTTTCTTTTCTTTTCTTTTCTTTTCTTTTCTTTTCTTTTCTTTTCTTTTCTTTCACTTTCACTTGCATAATAATTTCGAATATGGTATAGATAGATCTTAGATATGACTCTAATGATAACAGTAAATTGGTTTATTTATTCAAGTTAATAATATTGTTAATAATCTGCATGTGAATGTGTAAGAACTGACCAACTATCAATTACCCAAGGGGTAATCTTAGCTTTAAGTTTCAAATGAGACCAATCTACTTTTTTATGTAAATGTTATTAAAAGTTATGACCAGACTTAAAGAAAAAAAAAATTCAGGTCACCCAACCGGCCACACAGGTTTCATAGCAACCACAAGACGAGGCTGACGCACAGCAGATCTCTCTCTCTCTCTCCCGCTGTACAAACTTTTGCACTAGCTGTAAAATGTTACAGGTTTCCACCTGTATTGCCGTAAACTCACTATATGGTGAGAGACGATTTTGAATTGCGCGTGAGACATGGTTGCGCTATTTTCTTCTTCTTCTTCTTCTTCTTACTATTAACACAGTGACAGCGCTTATTTGAAGGTAGCTGTCTAGACAGAAATCGTTTTTTTTTTCTTCCCCTAGCTCAGTGTTAGGATCAATTGCAATTGGACTCAAGTGGGCATGTTCGACTGGCACGACGCCACAATGAGATCGGTTCAGTCTGCTGCTCTGAGCGTTTTTACATTGGATTTATATTTCATATGGATATCGTTCACTATATCGACAACAACAATCAAAGGTAAGAAATTATAAATGATAATTAAGCTGGGTTATCCTAATTATTTTTTAAGTTATTTGTTGGTGTAGACTTAGTTGCATTATCTTATGTAAATTTAATGTGTGCTGTGCTTATATGAATAGATTTTAATGACCTCAACATCAATAAATAATGAAAACGCTTAAAAATCACTAGGCTATAATTTAAAACATTAATTGCTGTATTCATATTATATAGAGTATTGTTCATATTAAACACAGCCTACATTCTATATTATTGGATCATAAATATCTTAGCCACTGACTATTCTTGATCCCTTGAACCAAATTTTATATAAAACACGACTTTTACATAAAGCATTCCTTTTTTAAAATTACAAATGCTATTTGTAAGTGGTGTTACTTGCAATAATACGTTCATTGTACTTTTCCAACCACTTTATATGTGATAACAGGTGAATGCATTCAGCTTGAAACTTAAATGGCTGGAAACAAATATGTAACATAATCATTGGACATTTTTACAGTGTAAATGTTTTACATTGTAAATTGCACCGTACCACACTGTACCAAATTGTGTTGTACCAAAAGCACTGAAATCCAAAATCCATCTGCTGTTGGGATTTGAGAGATTTGATAAGGTTATGTACTACATTTTAGTTTTAAGGGATGATGAATCTTGAGAGAGATCTTGATCTTATCAGTAATATGAAATTAAATGTAGCCCATATTCATTTTATATGCTAATATTAAATATTCTTTAGCACTATTTAGAGTATTGCTGCTGTAACCAGTGGTTCTGGTGCTTAAAGAACAAACATGTCAAATTCTGCATGCATCAAGGGCTTATGTTGTGACTTAATTCCATGAAAATCCAGCGAATAAGATTATGAATACCAAATTAATTTGAATAAAATTACATTTCTGTGAATATTTATCAGTCACTATGAAATACATTTTCACAGTCTATAGTGTGTTTAGATTTATTGTATAAATACTTTTTAACACTATTCTTGGCAATATTGCTATAAATTAGGCCAGTGTTCCCATTTTGCTCTTGAGGAACAGGCAGTTCTTTATAGTGGACAAAGGTTCTTTAGATCATTAAAATGTTCTTTACTCTATTAGTAAAAAAAAGTGGTTATTTTAAGAATGGTTCACTGAAAGGTTCTTTGTTTGTGGAACCAATAATGCTTCTTCTATGGCATCACATTGAAAACCTCCTTTTTGAACCTTTATTTTTAAAGAGTGTATTCTGGATGACATAGGAAGATGGGATTTCCTCACAATGTTGATATTGATTGTTGGGCTCATAGTCAAATCATCTTTATAATGCTTCATACAATACAGATGCAGATGCAAATTTCATCAAATATTGTGACAGATTCGAATTCTGCTGTAACAAAAACAATACTGTAATTATTTAGCAGAAGTCAGTTCATTGTTGATTTAGTTTATTAACTGTAAAGCTCATCAATAATGAAATGAGTTCAATTCAGCTATAAGCAGCTCTGCAGAAGACAATAGTTTCATTATTCAATTTGAGTCAGTTCAGTTTGATTCAATTAAGTTTGTCAATTGTGAAAGTCAAAGTTATAAAGCAGCTCTGCAGAAAACAGTTGTGTCATCAAATCAATAATATTACTGAATATTATGTATCTTATAAACCTCAACCAAGCAAGCAAAAGGCTCCAAAAACACCAGGTGACAGAAATGGAGAGAGAGAGAGAAACCTTGAAAGGAACCAGGCTCAGTTCTCCTCTGGCCAAATGAATGAACATGGTGTGATTTATGATTACAGGCTCAGGTTGTAGACTGATATTGTTCAAAAAAAAAATTGTCCAGCTCCTTCTGCTTGAAGATCAGAAATGTCAAGCTGGCATTAGGCATTATAGTACAAGATCCATGAATACACCACAAGCTGTTGTCTTTTTCATGTGATTTCACAGATGGCATAAAGTCTTGTCTAAAACTCGAATGTTGAGTTCTTATTGAAGACATTCCAAGAAATGTACTGAACAGACAGTTACAAGACACTTTACAGAGGTCAAAGACAATTCCTGACTAAATTCATCAAATTCTCTAAAATTTACTTTTGCCTTTAAAAGTCATGATTAAGTATTGGGCAATTCCACGCAAAGGTCATCTTTACCATGAAAAAAAAAAGTTTTAACCAAAAGAACAAAACCCTTTTTAAATTGTCCATTTAGGTCTGTAATATACTGTATCAATGTGCTCTAACAGAAATTTTAAGAAAATTGCCTTGCTTATCCACAATATATGTGGTAAGCAACAATGCTTAAATTAAATTTTCAACCAACCATATTTCATGCTTTCAAAAAAGGATCAAAGACCCCATTTTTTTAAACTTTATTTTAGCAGTAAGCATTGTGTAGAAAGATGGATACATGCCTGAGAAATAAATACACTCATTTAGTCATAACAGCACTGCCTGATGAATTTAAAAGAGCTAGAATAAAGAGGTCAGGACGCTTCAGTGCTCTGTCACGTCCGTAACTTTTTAAAGATTAAGTTTATGTCATATAACAATTATAAATGCAAATAACTTTAAACTTTATATGCAAAGCTAAATTATGTTTATGCTTATTAGGATCAACAATTCATTTCACTACGTTGCTCTGAACAACCATAATAAGCGTTACGGACGTGACCGTTACGGACGCTTCATATTAAATCCTATGAGTTTGCTTCTTTATATTGCTATCATCTGTTTCAGGCTTACCATATCAGAACATATCCAATAATCGCAATACTCTTTGTGCTTTGTTAGTTTTAATATGAAAAAGGTTTAACTTTCAAATTCAGTCGATTTTATAACAATTTAAACAATAGATGTCGCTCTTTAATAGCCTACGGCGCGTGACAGATTAGCTACTGCAGCGCCTGTAAGCGGCGGATCAGGTGCACATGAACCGATCTTCTCTTCCTCTTGCCAGAGAACGAAATATGAACATCAAAAGGTAGGCCTATATGAAACAGTACAACTTATAGAAGAGCATTGTGTCTCATAGGACACTTCCCTCGGGAATTGGGATGTTGCGTTACCGGTTGGTTAAAAATGAATAGCCTAGCCTATATTGATCACAATCCGCGTGATCAAGCTGACAAAATGAAAATAATAAGATTGCAATAATTTTGACTTGAAATAAAGTTTGATCATTTTGACTCAAGACTCCGCTTTAAACTCTGAAAACTAGACGAAAAAAACCGTGTGGTCATTCATACACAAAACATAAAACTGACATGATTGCGATTGGCAATCGGTTCACCTGACTGTGGGGAAAACCTGTGATTTTAAACTGCTTTATGATAAACATAAATATTTGTCAATGTATTTTAGCAAGCAGTCCTGTAAGAAGGAAAATCATGGTCTCTAAATTGATTCTTGAACAACGCACATGCTTGTCAACATGAGAAATAGGTCTAATCCATAACCTTTTGCACTACAGAGTATAACGTTACATTAGTATAAAGTTTAGTAAAAAGTTGATAAATTGTGGAGTCTTACCATACTGGATTTCAGTATTTGGTGGTTTAAATGCTTGCTTGAGGTCTCTGTGAAAGTTTTAAAGCAGTTTTAAACCAGTCTTTTGTGCCGCTTTCAGACCGGTCACGTCCGTAACGGAAAACTGTCACATCCGTAACGTTGTTTTTTCCTCATTAATGCGAACATGAAAAATGAAATAAAATTATTATTTTATGCTCTGTGAAGAGCCAACCCTTCTTCATTCAGTGGGCAGTATTACTTTTGGTTTGCGCAATGTAATTCACAGAATTCTTAAAAAATATGTTGTCACCCAAAACTTAGTGACTTTTTTTGTCACGTCCGTAACGCTGTATATTTCCCTCATCTAAAATATAAAACAGTTGAATAGACTGACATTTTTGTAATGTCTGGACTCCTTTAGTAAGGGATTATGAATATATAAATAGACGGTTCAATATGTTACTATTAAATGCATTCTTTGAGCGTTTATATTTCAAGTTTTAACTCCAAATGTCACGTCCATAACGCTGGAATTGCCCTATTATATTTTTAAGAAATCTATAAGATAATGGATCCGTTTGTGGTTTGATATCTCTCTCTTCACCTCTTTCCCAAATATGCACCTCAGTGCTGTATCAAATTCAGAAGTAGATTTGCATTACAGATTTGCGCTCATATGAATATTCCAGCCTAATTTTCTTGTCTCTGAAGCATGTGCCACCATACAGAGGAGTTTGAGTCTATTATCTAACACTTGAAGAAAATATAAAATCTTTGGCAGTCTGCACAGTTTGTCCCTTTTGGAAATTTGGAAGGTATTTGGAAAGCATTTGAGCAGCTTTAAATAGTTAACCCTGGGTTATTAATTGGAATCCTGGGTTATCTTGTTTCACGTTTCACACTACTCATAATTTATCCCGGGTTAAAAATTAATCCTGAGTATTTGTAAGATGACGTTTCACAATGTACATTCCTCTCTTCTACACTCAAATTGTCATGTTTCCTCTCAGCATTTGACATTTTTCCTCTCAAACGCTGAATTTACTATAATGCAAGCTTTAGTGACTGTCCAAAGCACGTGAATTTGAGGCATGCGATTGGTTGTTTGTTGCTAAGTGTCTAGCTGTAACATTCCAACACTGCATCGTTTCACACTGTACAAGTTTGGCGCTGCAATGCCAGGTTAACATGAAAACACCGCATTATATAAACAGTAAATTCAGCGTTTGAGAGGAAAATTGTCAAATGCTGACAGAAAAGGCGACAATTTGAGTGTAGAAGAGACCGTTTCATTCTTACATTTAAACTCAATAGTATAGTCTGTATACATTGATGCACAGTCCTAAAGCTATGTAAACAGGTCATGTGCTGCATTTATCCAATCAATGTCACTGACACCGCAAATATGCAAATAAGAGCGTTAACCCAGGGTTTAGGAATGTACATTGTGAAACGACATCTTATGAATACCCAGGATTAATTGTTAACCCTGGGTAAATGATGAGCAGTGTGAATCATGAAGCAAGATAACCTAGGATTCCATTTATCCAGGGTTTAGAATGACCCTGGGTTATCTATTTCAAGTGTGAAAAGCCCTATTGTCTGTTTTCGTCATTTAATAGGGCAACTCATAACTGTTACAGAGTGCTTATAATTCATGTTTTTACTAAAGTCTTAAAAGCCCCAGTATCCTCCATAAACTATAATATCTTATTGTTCCATATTAACTTATGTAAAGTTGGATGTAATAATCACATGCAAACTTATGCCAAAGGTCTTGAATGAAAAACAGGATAGACAATAACTGCATTTATACCACCCGACTGGGTCTTTACATCAAAAGGACATTATTAAATTGCATTTCAAAGCAGAAGATTCATAAGCAAGCATAATAATCTGCAGTGTTTGAAGTGATTTCTTAAGTGTGCTCTTTTATATTGTCTCAGCAGCAGGGCTGGAGCGCAAGCCTTCAGAAGACTGTCCGCTGGGTCACTTTCCCTGTGGCAATATGAGCATCTGCCTGCCACAGGTTCTGCACTGCAACGGCCAAAACGACTGTCCCAATGGAGCTGATGAGGACAATTGCGGTAAGAGCTTTTTACAAATACAGACATATCACATATAGCCTATCTATATATTAGATTATATATATATACACTGATGAGCCAAAACATTATGACCAGTCACAGGTTAAGTGAATGATGGTGTGACGAGCAGAGCCGTGAGGGAACGGTGCGAGGCCGGTGACGCAAGTGATAACAAGCATCACCTGGGAGGCGCACCGGCCTTGTGTCTCTCACGGTGGAGCTCCGGGAGCATAAAAGGAGGAGCGACGACCGTGACGGACGAGAGAGGACCAGGCCTGGACTTTACTTTATGTTTTATTATATTTGTGTGGCCGGCAGACGTCCGTGAAGGTCTGCCGGCATTACTTTCGTTTTGTTCTTTGCTTATTTTGAAATTAAAACTTTGTTTGAACGTTCGCCGGTTCCCGCCTCCTTCTTCCCGTATCTATGAACTGTGTTACAGATGGTAAGCAAACAATCAGTTTTCATTGATCAACGCATTGGATGCAGGAGAAATGGGCAGTAATAAAGACTTATGGCAATGGCCAGAGTACCTCTGAGACCGCAAGGTTTGTGGGCTGCTCCAGGTCAGTAGTGGTGAGAATTTGGTCTGAGGAGGGACAAACGGCAACATGGGGTTGGGTGCCCAAGGCTCATCAATGCACAAAGGCAACGAAGGCTATTCCATCTGGCCCAAACCAACAGAAGGTCTACTTTGGCTCAAGTCACACAAAATGGGAGGAATGTGTCACAACACACAGTGTATCCCACTCTGCTGTGAATGGGGCTGTGTAGCCGCAGACCAGTCAGACCAGATGACCCCTGTCCACCATTGAAAGCACCTACAAAGGACACGCAAGTGTCGGAACCGGACCTTGGAGCAGTGGAAGAAGGTCCTGTTTTCTTTTGTAGGGAGTATGATGCTCTGGGCAATGTTCTGCTGGGAAACCCTGGATCAGGCCATTCATGTGAATGAATGTAAATTTGACACATGCCACCTGCCTAAACAGTGTTGTAAACTAGGTACACCCCTTCATAACAATGGTGTTCCCTGGAGGAAGTGGCCCTTTTCAGCAGGATAATGCACCCTGCCAAACTGCACACATTGTTCAGGAATGGTTTTAGGACCATGACGAATTCAAGGTGTTGCCCTGGCCTCTAAATTTCCCAGATTTAATTCTGATTGAGCCTCTGTGGGATGTGCTGGACCAACAATTCCAATCAATGGTGGCTCCACCTCACAACAGGACTTGGATCTGCTGCTAATGATACCACAGGACACCTTCAGGGGTCTAGTAGAGTCCATGCCTCGGCGGGTCGGTGCTGTTTTGGCAGCATGTGGAGGACCAGCAGCATGTTAGGCAGGCGGTCATAATGTTTTGGCTCATCTGTATATAGACCGGGGCTAGTTGTCACACAGGGATATAACAATGGCTATATCTCAGTAACTATAATGTTTTCAATTTCATATGTCAGGTTGGGAAAATACGTCACAGAAGTTTTAAAAAATCATAAAAAATTTGACAACTTAATGACGATGAAATTACAGTTTAATTTCTGTTTAATGGCAGATTTCATTGTGGCAACTAAAGGCCCTTTCAAACTGAACGCGAAACGACTGATCATCTTCTGCTAATTCACGCCTGCACGCCAGGTGGCGCCGACCAACAATTCATTTGTCCTCATGCATGTGTCTCCTATAAAGTACCTCAGAGGTGACGTGTTTTTGTAGGCCAACCCGTAAGTTAGCGGCGCACGGGTTCTCTTTATTGAAAGCCTATGCATTTTTCTCACAGACCTTTGGAAAATCGCAAAAAATAAGCACTTAAACATTTTGTCTATCAAGATAATCTTTACAAGTTAACACAACATTTATACATTTTGAAGCCTAAATAAAGTCGTCAGATATAAAAAGCTAACAGTAGGCTATAAACGGACTACAGCACACCATGTTCGCGGATCAACGTCACCACCACCAAACTTCCTCAAACTTTATTTAATAAACAACTTTATAAACATGCTCGCTGATTATGATCTGCGCTGTGTATAAATACTTATCCACCTTTTCATGAGAAATGCTGTCCAAATGTCCTGTTTGTCATGATGACGTCTAAAGTCCCCCCCAAAGGAAGTAGTCCCTTTTAGCAACTTGTTAGCAACCGCCGTTTTGAAAGACACACAAATCACAAGCGAGTCATAACTTGTGTGTTTTATGTCATGGATCAAAACGTGAAAATAGAGACATTATTTCAGGCGATTTAGCAAAAACCCATTCAAAAAACCCATTGACTTCGGGGCGATGGAACCAGAAGTCCTAAAATGCTTACTCGCTTCCCAGTTTTGCCTACAAAAACACATCATTCTTGAAGTACTCTACATGGCTTTAAAGGGATAGTTCACCCAAAAATGAAAATTTGATGTTTAGTTGCTTACCCCCAGGGCATCCAAGATGTAGATGACTTTTTTTCTTCAGTTGAACGCAAATTATGATTTTTAACTGCAACCGCTGCCATCTGTCAGTCAAATAATAGCAGTCATTGGGAACTTGAACAGTAAGAGTCGAAAAAACTTCCATAGACAAATCCAAATTAAACCCTGCGGCTCGTGACGGCACATTGATGTCCTAAAACACGAAACGATCGGTTTGTGTGAGAAACCGAACAGTATTTATATAATTTTTTACCTCTAATACACTACTATGTCCAACTTCGTTCAGCTTCCGGCTAGTGAGGTCTGATCGCGCTCTGACAACGGAAGTGATGTCTCGCGCTCATTGAAGTATATGGGCGAGACATCACTTCCGTCTTCAGAACGCGTTTTTTGACCTCACTAACAGGAAGCTGAACGAAGTTGGACATAGTGGTGTATTAGAGGTAAAAATTATATAAATAATGTTCGGTTTCTCGCACAAACCGATCGTTTCGTGTCTTAGGACATTAATGTGTCGTCACGAGCTGCAGGTTTTAATTTTGATTTGTCTAAGCAAGTTTTATTTACTGTTATAGTTGAAGTTCCCTTCTACTGCTATTATTTGACTGACAGACGGCAGCGGTTGCAGTTAAAAATCATAATTTGCGTTCGACTGAAGAAAAAAAGTCACCTACATCTTGGATGCACTGGGGGTAAGCAGATGAACATCAAATTTTAATTTTTGGGTGAACTATCCCGTTAACATTGTCCGCTGGTTAATAGGCTATACAGCAGGGGTACTCAAGTTCAGAGGCCAGGAGGTCCGCATTTTAAGACAATAAGACAATATTTGTTGAATTCTCTAATTATAACCAACGTTGTAAAGATGATAAATAAGATATTCTCCTTGAGCTCAATGACAGACAGATCTGTAATGGGAACGCTCTCTGCTTGCTTTCTGTTTATAATATTGACATTAAAAATAAAAGTTTTGTTTCTCATGCTGCTAAGAGGACTTTCGGCCACTTACATACTGCAAAGTTTGAGGAGTGTCAACTAGATTACATGATGGAAAAATAAGGTTGCTTGTTTTTTTGTTTTTTTTACCTGCGACCACAGGTACGAGACCCCTCCCACCGCAGCTCGCATGAAGATGAATGAATCACCTGAGAGCGCAGTGAAGTGCGTTTAAAGTACATGAAACTTTAATCATATAAAAGAATGAATTGCTGCATTACTTTTAAATAGATTTGATTATTATATATATATATATATATATATATATATATATATATATATATATATATATATATATATATATATAATATATATATTACAGAATGTTCTGTCTTATATGGCACTTTTATTATATTAGGTTTTACCACAAATATGTTGTTTTTGACAAATTCGCTACATTAAACGTGTAACGTTAGTTAATTTGTATCAGATGAAATGAAGGAAAACCAGGAAACAAAGTCAATTTTAAAACCATTTTATGTTAATTATTGCTTATGTAACCATCTGTGAGTGAACATAAGCCGAGTCATTGCCAGAAGTGGCCCAGGTTTCTACAGCCAAAGTTGGGCCAGTTACAGTGAACAGGAATCGGCCCAGTGCTTTAAAGCCGTAACAAATATACATGTTCCAGAGCAAGCTGCGGGCCACAATCACTACTATCTGGGATTGTTATAAAAATACCATGAGCTGCATAAAAACACAGAAAACATATCATCATAATCATATTTACTTGCCTTCATATTTCATCTGTAGAAAATTGTTTCTCTCATTTTTATATAGGCCTACAGAAGAGCAGGAGATATGATTACATGATTGACAGATCCAAAACGTGCTCTCATAATCATAACACGCTCATGGAAGAAAACGGACAGTGATCACATAATTCAGTGGAAAATGAATAGAAATGATAAGTGTATTCTGTATAAAGAACATGTGAGAATAAATCTGTTCTCAGATACCAATAATAATCTCCTCTTGGATACTCTTCTTTTGTGTTTTCAAAACAGTGCCACCACTCTCGCCCTTCAGCTGCTCCAGGCATGTGATCTAAAGCTCAAATCTAATTGGACAGCCAGTTTCATCACGTCGAGAAAAAAAAAGAAAAAAAAAAGTGAATGTTCGCGCCCAGTGTGAAAGGATCTTTTTTGATTCAGAATCATGAGCGTCATTGCGGCGAAACTTTTTGCCGAATTTCACATTCAGTGTGAAAGGGCCTTTATGCCCCAGTAGTGGGACAAAAGTCATAATGCTGGAAATGATCACTAGCATGTTTTTGCATGTCTTTTCCTAAGATAAATCGGCCCTAAATAAAATTGTAGAAAGAGAGACTAGCCCCCATAATGTCCCCTATAGACTGATCTCTATATATATTTTTAACATTGTTACAATATCATTTCATTGTTTTATCAATTGTTAACTTATTCAGTCTGTATGTGTTTTGTGTGAATGTTTGTGTGTGTTCGCCTCATGTTGACCTCTACCTCATCGTTGTCCATCTCTCTGAAGGGGATAACAGTGGCTGGGCAGACCTCTTCGACCAGACATTTAAAAGGGTTTCTCCTCAAGAACTTTCTACAGATTGCCGTAAAGATCCACCTAATTCTGTCATTAACCTCTTGTGTTTGCTGTCTAGACATTACTGCTTGTATTAGTACAGACTGTGCCTAAACTAGGCCTATGCCAAATATATAGTGCAATTTTTAATGTCACTTTCAATAGAAGTTCCTTTTCCACCTTTTTCCTAATAAGCCTACTGGGTTTTAGATTATGGGAGGCATTTCCGGTTTTGGAAATTCCACTCAAAAAAGACTGAAGCAAATCATTTCAAATCATAAGGTTGCGCTACAAATAATCCATATACGTCAGTTTGACTGATTGAGCTGTAAAATTTCCTTCATGTTCTATTTTCTGACATCAAAAGCAAGAGCTTTTTCAGTCGCTTAATTTTTTCCCCCCCTTTGAATTCCACTGTAACAGTAAAAAAAAGGTCTGCTCTCCCGATTTAATTTATGATAAAATACAGTACCATGAATAATTCACTGGAATGCAGAAGGAATCTTTCATTTTTCTCCCCAAATCCTCATGTCTCTTTTTAGGTTCGTTTTCACATGGATGCTTCAAAATGTAAATGTCTCTGCTTTTCACTTCTTATTCCTGCAGTGTTTACGGTAATGCTTCTAAAGCATGTAAATACAGTATTTATCGAAAAGCACTTTGAAATATTATCACTCTATGTTCCAGTTTATGAACATTTTTGATTAGGCAACGTATGTTGCATAATATAGACATATATTGATATTTAACATTTTCATAATATTGCTGTGGAAATAATCAAGCTTTTAGAGTTATTAATTGTCTTGTAGTAATTTGTTAATGCTTTTACACTTTTAAATTGACTTAATGTTTGATGGTTGAAGGGTGAGTAGAATAACGACAGTTTAATAGAAGTTACTCCCATAATTCACACAAAGCATCATGGGGCATAGGAAAAAGATGGATAAGATCAACTCATACTTAATCTTTGAAATATATTTGAAATCTAACCTTTATTTAACATTTATTTGAATATATTTTCAACAGTGTAAATCAGTGTTCATTTTTAACTATATTTTGGTTGTTACTCTTCACAGAACTTCCATATTGCCAAAACTGTAGAATTTGATGTGTGCATGTTCGTGTGTATATGTCTCTCTTTCTTGTCCTGACTTGCAGAAGTGGAGCAGTATCCAGATCGTTGCCAGTGCATTAACAATGAGATCCACTGCGTGCATGTCAGCTTGAGATCCATTCCGCAGGTGTCAGCGAATGTTACCTTCCTGTACGCAGCCTTCCATTGCAAATTTGTGTAGTTAACATGCAGTTCATAAATTATTATCAACAATTATGGTGGGTGTTGATGGTCTAATTGTTGAAGGTTTAATGCTGCCTTCATTTGCTATCAGAAATGTCCTTATTCCCCCTTCTGAAGGTGTGATTACGAGTTTGTTGCAGTCACAGGAGCAATTGTTCTTCCCTCCACCGTTTAAAGTTTATGGCAAGCCCAACTCAGAAACTCAGGTCAAAATCATATCTGAGTTTCTCAGTGGTGAATATGACTTGAGAGGGTGTTCATGTCCAATTTCCAACTAGGAAAGTCGTATTTACGATAATTCCGATAGCATGTGAAGGCAGCATAATTAGCTAGATAAGCACAGTATGCATGCTATTTTCGTCCATTTAATGATAGCGGCACTGCAAACATGACACGGCTCAACAATTTGAAGTGCTAAAAGACATTTAGTGTACAAAATTCACTGGATTACACAATTAAACACAAAAGACAGTATCAGTATAGGCTAAAAATGAATACAGTCCAACACCACCTTTCCATCTTATCTCAGTTTTTGAGGCAGTTTTTCTTTATTATTCATTTTCTTCAGCTCAATACACAAATGAAAGGCTACTGAGTGTTTAATTAGCTGTTTGTGTTGCTTTTGGACAGGTCATTGAAGAGTAACGAGATTCGCATGTTACCTGATAAAGCTTTCATCAAAAACATAAAACTCCAGAGGCTGTAAGTATGAATAAGCATTTCCTGATCCTTTCTTCTGATCCAAAATAAGCTCCTCTTTATAATTTCTGTCACATGCATTGTGATTGATTTCATAAGAACAACTTTGATATGCATTGACTTTAAGGAGATGCTTTGCTAAGCCGCAAATTAACACGGAAGCTTGTATAAGCTGTCAAACTGTACAGCCAATGCCAATGTTTATGTGGTACAAAAACAATTGGTTCCTGCATGGAACTGATTAATGTTTATGATTAGCTTTCTGTTGAATACACTGAAGCTTTTATGATGAGCCATAGTCACCTTCCTTTAAATTGAGCTTGCTGCTGTTGTTAATCTCAGTATTGGCAGGTTTCTGTAAAGCATGCCATTAAATCTTGATTCTATGTGTTGCGGTCTCATGATTAATGCTTTCTAGTAGTACTCACCATTACGGACAGGTGTGAGGATAGTGGCGATAAGCACTTTCAGTACTGTAGTTATTTGTTTACAAAATCAGCATTACACCAATAGAGAGTACTTGTCATTTTTACTAATAATTTTCATAAAAGTTTTTTTTTTTTTTTTTTTTTTTTTTTTTTAAGAATCATGATTAAGATATGTGTCCAGTCATTTTGCCATCTTTTAAATGCTTTAATGTAATAATAATTTCTAAAGTTTAGGCTCTGTAAGATTTTATTTTATTTTTTTTTTATTTTTTTTTGAAAGTCTCTAATGCTCACAAGATTGCTCATATTTATCTGATCAAAAATACAGGAAAAATAGTAATATCGTGAAGTATTATGACAATTTAAAATATTTTAAAATGTTATTTATTCCTGATGGAAAAGCTGGATTTTCAGTGGTTCTGATTTATGCTGATTATCAATGTTAAATTGTGATGCTTAATATATTTATGTAAACTGTGATAATTTCTTTCAGGAGCTTTTGATGAATAAATGTTCAAAAGAGCAGCATTTAGTAAATGCATCCTTGCTGAAAGAAAGTTATAAATGTCTTTAAAAAAAATTTAAAAAGAAGAAAAAAAGACTTTCTAAACCCACATTGTTTACCGGTAGTGTAATTTAATATAATTTTATTTAACATAATTTATATTTTTAATATAATATAAAATAATTTAGATTTCCCTGACCAGAGTTAAAAATGTCTCAGTTATGTATATAACCCTCATTCCCTGAAGGAGGGGAGAGAGTACGTCGGAACTGACAGATGAATTGGGGATCGCTTTGAGAGACCAATCTACTATCGCATGCACATTGGCAAGCGATAATTGCATCAGCTGCTCTGCGCTGCAGTGCGAGTATATAATGAGCAGCAGGTGCATCACATATTTGCTTTTTCTGCTGAGGAGCCGAGCTAGTGACTCAGCAGTACAGCGGAGGTACAGCGACTGTGGAAACAGGACATACATCTCCTTTCCCTCTTTCAAGGAACAATGGTTACATATGCAACCGAGATGTTCCCTTTCAGTTAGTCATGTTCAATGTACGTCAGAACTGACTGACGAATTGGGTATATCTAGAAACACTCCATTGTCGCTGGCCCTTCCAGTGCTCTGCTTGAGAATCTTGGTCTGCCCCCAACTGTTGGAGTGAAAGTCAGGGCTCTAAGCAGAGAAGGGCAGTCACTGCTGTTTTGCAAGACTCACTCAGTGTGACTATTGGATAACGCTGGGAAAGCTTGCCCTTGAAGGAAAAAATGGAATGAGACCACATCCTGCCTGTAGGAAGGTGAAACATATGTTACACATATGGACAAGCCAACATATGGAAGTCTATGGGGTGGTTCCAGCCTAGTTCTAGGGGGGAAAGAACACCAGCAGAGATGACAGAGCAGGCTTTGTCGAGAAAAAGACACGGGATAGCTGGACTGGGTACCCTTACCGTGGAAGAAAACACATGTGGGATCGCCGCAGGGATCACTACATATGGACATCCAGCCTAACACAGGTTCCACAAAGCATACAAGTGTAGGCCTGGCATCAGATGCTCCGCCATGTCTGACTGTCGGGGGTGATGGAGGAACTCTACAGGGTTGACCATTTCTGGGGAACAGTACTGGAGCAATAGATGCACGTATCTGACCCAGCAGGTGGGAGTGGAGTTGCAAGCCGACACTTATAACGGGTCCTTCATGCTACTGGCTACTGGAGGCGAGTATACAGGAAGATACTGGCTCTAAACGAAGGCTATAGAATGTAGCGACTGTGTTAGGTGTTGCCCAGCCCACAGCTCTACAAATATCTGTCAGCGAGGCACCTTGAGTCAGTGCACAGGTGGACAAACTTCTAGCTGAGTATGCTCACAACCCAAACAGGCAAGGCATGTCTTGGTATTGGTACGCCAAGACAATAGCATCCACTGTCCAGTGGGCTAACCTCTGCTTGGAGACAGCCTTTCCCTTCTGCTGGACTCTGTAACAGACAAAGAGCTGGTCTGAGGTCCTAAAGCTTTGCATTCTGTCCAGCCGCAGAGCTCGGACGGGATGGAGAAAAGCCAGGGCTGGGTCTGCTTCCTCTGAGGGCAGTGCTTGCAGGTTTACTACCTGGTCCCTGAAGGTAGTGGTAGGAACCTTGGGCACATATCCAGACCAGGGTCTCAGGACAACGTGAGAGTTGGCCGGCCTGAATTCTAGGAATGCTTGCAGGTCCCCTATCCTCTTGATGGAAGCCAATGCAGTCAGGAGATCTGTCTTTAGTGACAGAATTTTCAACTCAGCTGACAGCAAAGGTTCAAATGGAGGTCTCTGCAGTGCCGTGAGCACCAGAAACAGGTCCCAAGAGGGTACTGAGGTAGGACATGGACGGTCTAACCTCTTCGCCCCTCTGCGGAACCTGATAACCAGGTCATGCTTACCAAGAGACTTACCATCAACTGCATTGTGATGTGTGACTATTGCGGCAACATACACTTTCAGGGTGAAGGGAGACAGCCTTTGCTTCAACCCCTCTTGCAGGAAGGAAAGCATGACTCTGACTGGACATCTTCGGGGGTCTTCCCGGTGGGAAGCACACCATTCAACGAACAGGTTCCACTTTAAAGTATAGAGGCACCTCTTAGAGGGGGCTCTAGCAGAAGTGATGGTGTCTACCACTGATTGGAGTAGGTCACCTAGAACCTCTGCCTCCTCAGAAGAGGCCCCCTATCAGCTGGACCACCTGGGGATGGAGTCACCACTCTCTCGGAAGCGCAGGCTGTCATGAGAGCTCATCGGCTGCACGATTGAGCAGCCCAGGGATGTGAATAGAAGGGTCCGACCATGGGCTGAAGGCTTGGCGACAGTACGGAGTTATGGACACCCGGTGCGTGCTGCTCTGCCATGCCCATCTTGGGACTCGGCCGTGAAGCCACTGCTGAAATGGCCTCATATGAAGCAACCTGAGCGGCGTTACTGTGGCTGTGGAAGCCATATGCCCCAGGAGCCCCTGAAAAAGTTTCAGTGGGGCTGCTGTCCTGCCTCTAAATGAATTCAAGTAGTTCAACGCTGACTGGACGCGCTCCTCTGAGTCATGCTGTCCGGTTGACTGAGGACAACTCCATGGTGAGAAAAGAGATCCTCTGCACAGGGGAGAGTTTGCTCTTTTCCCAGTTGACCTGAAGTCCCTTGCGACCTTCGTAAAGACGCAAGGCGACAGGGACAGCCCGAAGGGTAGGAGTTTGTACTGATATGCTCGACCCTCGAACGCAAAACGTAGGAATGGTCTGTGTCGAAAGAGAATCAAGACATGAAAGTATCGATCGCTGCAAACCAATCTCGGGGATGGATGCATTCGAAAATGCGCTTCTATATTAACATTTTGAACGGAAGCTTGTGCAGGGCCAGGTACAAGATTGGCTGTAATCCACCACCTTTCTTGTTCACAGTGAAGGAGGGGCTGTAAAACCCTGTCTTCATATCAGCGGGAGGTACCGGCTCGATCTCGTCCTTCGCTAGTAGGATGTCGTTCTCTGTCTGTAAGACAGGGGCATCACAGCTCTGCACACACAGAGGAACTTGCGGGGATACCGTGTGAACTGAATCGCATAGCCGAGTCTGATGGTACAGATGAGCCAGGCGTGCAAGCGGGACCAATGGGGTGGGGCAGCAAGGTGGAACACGGGGGGGGACTCTTGGCGAAAACAGGCAGAGGCGCTGCAGCCGACGACTGGGTGGAGGCAGCAGCTGGTCGCCAGGGCAGGATATGCTTGATTGCTGCTGTTCTGCTGAAAACTGCTGGGCAAAGTTTTCAACAGCTTCACCGCAGAGGCCTGCCTGACAGACAGGGGCGTTGAGGTATCAAACGTGCTCCTGGACCACTAATGTGGACATTGCATGACCCAGGGAGTGTGCAGTAACTTTCGTCACCCGTAGGGTGAGGTCCGTCGCTGTATGCAGTTCCTGCATAACTCCTGGGTCAGAACTACCCTCATGCAGTTCCTTGAGCTCTTTGGACTGGTAGACCTGCAGGAGTGTCATGGCATGCAGGGTGGAAGTGGCTCCTCCACAAGCTGTGTAAGCCTTGCCCACCAGAGAAGACTAGAACTTACACACTCTGGAGGGAAGATGCCGATTACCCTGCCAAGAGGTAGCGGTCTTGGGACACGGTTGCATTGCCACTGACCGCTCCACTGGGGGGAGCTCCACGTACCCCTTAGGCACCCCGCATTGAGCGCACATTCGGCGGAGCCCCAAAAGTAATGAATGGTATCACATGAGGCAGCAATCTCTCTTGGAAGCTCCACGGTTTGCAGTGTTGAAGTGGAGTGAGAAGCCCAAGGAGGTTGACTCAGCAGGCTATTCCTCACCGTGATCCTCAGGTCACCAAGGCTATTAAAACACTAGAACTACCAAGGCAGTCATTTTGACCGTTTTAAAGATTTGCAATGTAATAACTTTGTTGAAATAAAACCCATATAACTACAGTTCCATGACTTTTCTTAAATTAATGTAAATTTTATTTTAACATTGTTATTTTATTAAAATTACAAAACACAAAAGAGTTCTGAGTATTTCTACCTTGAATGGCCATAGCGGTCAATTTGACCACACATATTACAGGCGTTGTATCTCCTCAGCGCTTTTTCCCCGCCGTTAAAGATGTGCGTAGCTGTTGCCTAGCAACCTTTCTCTGGCAGTTTTGTATGCTTTTGCTAAGCTAAAACGTAGCTTTACCGTCAAAATGGCAACAAGAAAGAAAATGACTGTCACTGAGGTTTTATCCTTGATTGAGAACATTGATGATGCAGAGTCTGATGGAGGAGCAGAGAGCGATGTCTCTTGGTCTCTTGACAGTTCGTCTGACACTGATTCTGAGAGTGATTCAGAAATAATTCCGGTTCGTAAAAAAAGATTTTCTAGATTTCATTAGAGGCTGCATAAAATTGTTTCCAATTCGTGTGGTCCAAACATTTCCGATAATGCTAAAGCATTGTAAACTCCAAAAGTCAAAATGTATTGAATAAAGACAGATGTAGTCATTTCCAAAATTCACAATATGTTTTTATCTAACGAAATATTCTGCTTCATTTTATATTTGTTGACATTTTGACTTTCAAAAACAACATTTTAACTGCGGTGAAAAACTTTGATCTCCAGCTTGCCGGATGCAAATTGCGGAAAGCAAATTGTGGTATGCACTTTTGTGGAAGGTCTAGTAGCTCTTACACAATAATATCACGAACATATTATATTATGTATGCTTAAATTACCCCACATTTTTCATAAAACATGACCATAGAAGCTTTGAAGTAAATATAACGACAAAAATGACATTCACTGCTGTCTGGTATGAACAGTCAAAATGACCGCTATTGGCAGTTCTAGTAGTTATAGAATTCCGGTAGTGCTAGTGTTAACCGAAGTAGGCTTCTTCTGAGCTGGCCCAGAAGAAGGACTAGATTGGGGAATATGCGAAGAGGTGCCATCTCATTCAAGGTATTAAAGTTTAGACCTTAACACCGCAATGGTCATGTTCCCTCAGTGAGAACATGAACCATCCATGAACGCCACCTCAGCATGCCTTTAGCCCAAACATGTGATGCACTGATCATGTCAGCCGGAGCCAGGTAACGACCACATCCAGAAACACGGTTTGAATGACATCTTGAAAAAGATGCAGGGTCAAACCATGTGTGCTCTTTTAGGATTTTGCTCTCTCTAGTGCTGAAACTCACAGGAAAATGGCCACAGCTACACAACAGTACGATAGTGAAAGCCTGTTGTGAGCACTCACACTCTCGTAGAAGACGCAACCTCTACAGCTGTATAAACACACTCTTTGAAGGCGCACTCTCTGTTTTTTTTTTTTATGTGTGTGTGTGTCAACGCTGTCACACCCGCACCTGCTTCGCAGAGGCTCCTTCCCAAAAAAACAGCTCGTCTTTTGAACAATCTCATAGAAAATGCAGAGCAGGAACAACACATGCTCGGCTCCAAAGCGAAAAGCAAATATGCAACGCACCTGCTGCTTATCATATACTTGTCTTGTGCTGCAGTGAGGAGCAGTTGATGAAAATATTGCATGCCATGCAATGTGCATTGGCTTGTTTTTGTTAGACTCGGAGTAGATTGGTCTCTCAAAGCAAACCCCAATTCGTCAGTCAGTTATGACGTACATCGAATGTGAAAACTGGAAGGGAACATCAGTTAATTGTGAGACAAATGTCCATATTATGCTTTTTTTTTTTGGGACCAAAACATCTATAGAATATAATGAAATATTTGTGATTTACATATTGCTTGCAAAAAACAAAACAAACAAACATATTTTATCAGATTACACTGTTAAATGGCAGTCAATAGATTAAGCAGCTAAATCTCGACTCCTCAACCCACTGATGAGAGTGATGAGGTATAAATGGAGGTAGGAGAGATGGGAAAAAGATCAGAAATCACAGAAAATTACTGGAGATGAATGAGAGGTTGTGTGTATGGTTATGGAACACCAGATGCATTAAGTTATTACCATTTTCAAAAATACAAATAACTGAAAGTGCTGCTTTTAATAGAAGTGATTGATGTTGTTAATTTTCAAATTGTTATAGAATTTGAGGTCCATGAGCTGAGATGTTACAATCATAGAAAAAAAAAAAAACTTAGGTCTGTTTGTGGTCTGTTTGAAGCTAGGCCATGATTCTTCTCAAATTCTTTGAGCTTTTGTGTTATATGCCCATGCAAATGTAAGTGATTGCCCAGTAAGGTGTTCTGAAAATCACATTGTTTTGTAGTTCCTTAGGTGTTGTTTTGTGATTGTCAACATTTTTACAGTCCCAAGTGAAAATGGCTTATCACAAAGTTTATATGGCTTGAGTCCCTCCTTCAGGGAACATTATTTTTTTAATCAAAATTTTTTTAGAAGTTTGGTTAAGCTGTTAAACACAACCACCTGTTGACCAAATTGATGATTGTTTTGTTTTCTTCCTCAGGTTTCTCCAGGATAATTGCATTGGCACTGTTTCCATTCACGCTTTTAGTGGACTATATAAGCTGCAAAAACTGTAAGTGTATGTTTTTTTTTTGTTGTTTTTTTTTTAATATAATGAAAAGTTCAAATTCTGCTGTAAAGCAGCTGTAGCAAGATAATAGTGTCATTATTCAACTCAATTTAGTTCAGTTCAATAATGGTGTATATATATATATATATATATATATATATATATATATATATATATATATATATATATATATATACAGTATAATATATATGTTTCCATGGCACCTAGGCATGTAGACTGCTTCTACAAACATTTGTGAAAGAAGGTCACTCTCAAGAGCTCAGTGAATTCAAGTATGCTACCGTGATAAGTTGCCATCTGTGCAATAAGTCCATTTGCGAAATTTCCTTATTACTAAATATTCTACAGTCAACTGTTAGTGGTATCATAAAGTGGAAGCAATTGGGAACAACAGCAACTCAGCCACGAAGTGGTAGGGCACGTAAAATCACAGAGCGGGGTCAGCGCATGCTGTGGCCTTCAGATTAGATCAAGAACAGTGCGTAGAGAGCTTCATGTAATGGGTTTCTATGGCCGAGCAGCTGCATCCAAGGCTTACATCATCAAGTGCAATGCAATGTGTCAAATGCAGTGGTGTTAAGCACGCCGAGCAGTGGACTCTAGAGCTGTGGAGACGTGTTCTCTGGAGTGACGAATCACGCTTCTCTGTCTGGCAATCTGATGGGCGAGTTTGGGTTTGGTGGTTGCCAGGAGAACGGTACTTGCCTGACTGCATTGTGCCAAGTGTAAAGTTTGGTGGAGGGGGATTATGGTGTGGGGTTGTTTTTCAGGGGTTGGGCATGGCCCCTTAGTTTCAGTGAAAGGAACTCTTAATGCTTCAGCATACCAAGACATTTTGGACAGTTTTATGCTTCCAACTTTGTGGGAACAGTTTGGGGATGGTCCCTTCCTGTTCCAACATGACTGCACACCAGTGCACAAAGCAAGGTCCATAAAGACATGGATGAGCGAGTTTGGTGTGGTGAACTTGACTAACCTGCACCTCAACCCTGACCTTAACACCTTTGGGATGAATTAGAGCGGAGACTGCGAGCCAGTCCTTCTCGTCCAACATCAGCGGCTGACCTCGCAAATGTGCTTCTAGAAGAATAGTCAAAAATTCCCATAAACACATTCCTAAACCTTGTGGAAAGCCTTCCCAGAAGAGTTGAAGCTGTAATAGCTGCAAAGGGTGGGCCAACTCCATATTAAATCCTACAGTTTAAGAACGGGATGTCACTAAAGTTCATTTGCATGTAAAGGCAGAAGTCCCAATATAATTTTATATAATATAGCTCAATATAATTTCTCATTTTTGTGTTGCTTGCAGATCTTTGAGCCAGAATTGCATCTCCTTGCTTTTACCTGGAGTGTTCAGTGATCTTCATAAACTCAAGTGGTTGTGAGTACAACAATAAACAAGCTTTAAATGCTGTTTATATAGATATATATAGATATATAATGTTGTAAACAGTGATGGTGCTTTGTTTTTGTGGAAACCTTGATACCTTTTTCAGAAAATTCAGAAGAACAGCATACATTTGAAACAAATCTTTTGTAACATTACAAATGTTTTTACTGTCACTTTTGATCAATCAATAAATAAATAGTTAAAATAAAAATCTTACTGACCCCATACTTTTGAATGGTATTGTATCTGCAGTGAATCCACAAGTTATTCATTTATTAAATTAATTAGTCCTTTTGTTTGGCTGGTGGTTTAGGAACATTTTTGCCGGGTTTGAAGTGTTATTTAATCTTATTCAGGATTTTGGACGACAATCCCATAACAACAATTACAGCCAACACATTTACTGGCCTGAGTTCCCTATTCTTCCTGTAAGTCTTCATCCATACTTATTTATGAAGTGCTGCACTTGTTCATTTCATTCTTTTGTTTAAATAAATTCTTCAGAATCATTGTTTTATTTTTCCACCCAAGTTGCTTAAGTTGTAAAAAATATTGCTCTGAAAAATATAATATTTGTATTTTAAATAATTTAAGTCTTGCACTGTAGTTTTAAATGTCTGTACGAGGTGTCTGCTGACAGATTATGATGTTGTGGCTCACCACATTTAAACATCTGTACAGGTCAATGGTTAATACCTCTCTAGATCAGCTCCCCTCTGCTAGACTCTGCACCCATATGCCCTTACTCAGCTGGTTGTAAGTATCCTCTTTCCTTTTACTTACTTTAAATGTCATGACTTACAGGATTTTGAATTCAGTTAAGTTAGGAAGATGTTGATTGTTAATATTTTTTTCTGAAGAAAGACAAACATGAATAGTAATAAAAGTCATAATATTAAATGCCATGTAAAGGGGGGTCAGAATGACAATTTTCACCTGAGGGGGGAGAAAATAACAACTGAGAAAGATGGCAGCATTGTTATTTCATATTATACACATATAGGTAAACTATGTTGTCTTTAGCAATCCTTGTTGCATTATATACCAATGGAGACAGTTCAAAGTAATAAATACTCCGTGGAATATCTTTTGTTAATTATATAGCTCATTTCATTAAAAAATGGTCATTCAAATTGCTTTAAAAGACGACAGATAGTAAAACAAGAACTGCGTTAAACATTACTTGACGATGTTTGCTCTACAACGTCAACTGCACACACTCAAACCAAGCATTCTTATGAAGTTACATACATTTTTTTCTTTAAATAAACATAACGGCTTCAAAATTAGTTTCCAATATGGGTGTGTTCAATTTACATTATAGAGCAAAAGTTAAAGTATTATCAGGTTATGTTAACCACAGACCTTATTTTACTCAATAAATTGAAACCCCATTATAAAAACCCATAGGAAATTCTTGAGGAAACTAATGACGAACTAGACTTCCGGGTTTTGACATCATCCCTGCATAATATAAAAAAAACAAATAAAATAAATAAATTATAAACTATTCTAGTTATTTTTTTTATTGCTGACCAACTATTTACAATATACTATTATACTCAGTGTGTATTGCAAAAAATATCTACTTAAAATTCCAACACAGTGAAGCTTAGTAAAATTCTGTTGTGCATAGTGTTAGCATTTTTTGTTTCAGCATTATTTATTTATTTTAAAGAGCCCAGACATGTTTGAATGCTAGCTGGGTCTCATCCTTCTTGTTTTCTTGTTCACATCTCTTTGTAGTACAAGAACAGTGTGTACTCAGTTGCTAACGCACCGTTATTCTGTCCTTGGCCATGGCGTCCATCTTTGACAGCCAAGAGAAACAGGATGAGGCTGAATATTACTGATGTGTTTCTGATTGAAACAAAATAGTCTTAGGCCTTCAGTTGTCATGCTACTTTTTAATATATGTATATACCTGTCACATGTACATTACAATATGCCTGTATTATATTTACTTAATGTTGCATTATGAATTTTTACTGATCAATACATGACATGCTCTCTTAAAGGGATTTTGAGGGGAACCTTATTAAGACTTTGGGCTTGTCAACTTTACTCACTTGTGAACATCTTACTGTGCTGTAAGTATTAACAAATATGGTATCCTTATTGAGCTGAAGAGAAGTAAACAGCTAATTATACCATTTGTATGATAGGCTTTAAAGTCAGAAGACATCAGTCATTAAATCTAATTATAATGAAATTTAAATGTATAGTTAATGTACAACTACATAGTTCTTCCCAGGTGAAAAAAAAGTAATGTACTTAAAGTGCTCTATTTTTGTGCACTAATATTGTGCTCAATATACTAAAAATTCTTCTTTAGTACTTCTTAAGATAATCTTAAGAACATCTAAATGTACTCAACTGTGCTATTTTGAGACACCATGAAATATGAACTTTAAGTACATTAAAGAAATGTACTTTTTTCACCTGGGTTTAACTTAAAATGTTTAACTGACAGCTTCCAAATTAGGACCCTTTCGATGAGGTTTATGATCTTAAGTCTTCTCGTTCTTGGTACTTTTTAGGTCACTGAGAGCCAATCTCATCAAGAGTTTGCCGGAGAACACCTTCCAATCCCTGTGCATGATGGGAGACCTGTGAGTGACAATAAAACATTGTTGTGAATGAGTTTGTGCATCGAAACAAGGAACAAGAGAAAAGAGTTTTTAATGATTATATCGTTTGACATGTCCCCATTGCTTTTGCAGGGATCTGTCCAGTAACTTAATAAAGGAACTGCCAATCAGTATTTTCAAGGATTTACCCTCATTGCAAATTCTGTGAGTAATAGCAGTCAGATGAATAAATTTGAATTATTAATAAAAAGAATATAAATATAAAATCTGCTTATCTTTATATACTGTATACACAATCTGTGTAACATTCATTCAGTCTTTTTTGATTTAATATTGAAAGTAGAAAAATAAGAAAAGATTTTAAAAAAAATTGAAAAAAAAAATTCATCCCCTCGTTCAGGGATGGAAACATGAAAGAAAGAAAAAACAGCTTGAATATTCAATCTCTACATGTGGGCAGGAATGAAACGCCCCTGTCCTCTGATTGGTCAGCCGAAGTTGTGTCGTCATCAGTTCTTCCTCATTTCCACACAGCAGAATAAGAGTCCTCCTCAGCTGCAGCTGTACAGATTCTTAACACATTTATTGCAACTACATTTTTATCTTTTAATCTCACCAAATAACCAGACTAACAAATGGCTTGACTCAAACCATACAGGGGCAGCAGAGCCTAGACAGGGCTTTCTTTTGTGTAGACATAAATTCACCTGTGGCTATCTCTACGTTTGTCAGAAAATGAATGTTCCTCACATCTTTTCCCGTACATTGCCCATTAGTCTAATTCTTTGGTTCTCTTTCATAGGTTCACTCGATGCTGCGTAGCTATTTTTGAAGCCCATATAGAATCACGGCCAAAGCGGCCATTTTAGCCCTTCTGCTACAGTTTATCTGACCCAAATTTTGAATTGTTATTCAAGTGTTTCTTCATCTGCACTTCAGCGACTGCAACAGTGGAACTCAGTTCTACTTGTGGTGAAGCGCCATGGAGTTTCGTCGTTGTACATCGCCGTGTTCTCGCTTCATTGCGAGCGACGACCCACACAGTAAGTGTGTTAAATATTTGGGTTTTTCGCAAGCGTGTGAGGCTGTTCATGGCACTTCTGCTTGATTATCTGTGCCCTAGCCTGGAGGCACGTGAGGCCGTTTCCTTTGGGCTAGACGATGTTATTTACACTGCAGCGTCCGACTCTGAGGATTTTGGGCCTGCATCAGCTGACGCTCTCCCGCCCGGCAGACAGGAAGCGTGGCCTTCTGCGGCCTACTCAGAGCTTATCTACATGCTTTTGCGCACTACAGAGAAGCTCGTTACTGATTGGCCCAACGAGCCCCGCGAATCCTAGTCATCTAAACTTCAGCAGCCCCAGTTCTAGCCCAGTACGGAGAAAGCTGCCCTTTTTCAGTGATCTGCATAGTGTGATTTCCAGAACCTGGAAGCAGCCGTTTTCCACCCGCTTGACTAATGTGGCAGCCGCTGATTTCAACAACCTTGTTGGTTCTGTGGAGCAGGGCTAAACCACCATTCCAGCGATTGAAGACATGCTGGCTACACACCTCTCTCCATCTTCGGCTCCTTCTTGGAAGTCCCGTCCCCTCCTTCCATCTAAACCATGCAGGACTACTTCCGCCCTTATCAGAAAGTCCATGGCAGCTGGTCAGGCTGGCATGGCCCTTCATATAATGGCCATTCTCCAAGCCTACCAGGCGGATGTTTTGAAAGAGGGTGATGGTCTGATGCCGGAAGCGGTCGAGGAGCTCTGCAGAGCCACAGATTTGGCCTTAAGAGACATACCGCTTGTGCTATAAGGCACTCCATGGCGGGCTTGGTGGCTGCAGAGCGCCACCTATGGCACAATCTGGAGGTGGTGTTCCTCATGGATGCCCCTATCTCTCAGTCTGTTTTTTTTCAGGGAGGCATCAACACGGTGGTTGACAAATTTCATTCAGCCAAGTCCCAATCAGCTGCACTCAGGCAGTTTATGCCCAGGAGAGTTAGGGACTCTTCTATCATCTCCACCTCTCTACCCAGAAAGCGCTTCTCGCATAGGAAGGAGTCCGCCAGTAGGAGAAGTGATCCAGTTCATCCCCCACTGATTACGGTTTGGGGAGCCCGTGGTCGCCCATTGCCCCGCAAGTGACCCCATAGGCGTCTTGAGGTGAAGTGGCCCAGCGAGCCCTCCGCTCCAGCTCCTTCGAGTTGCTCCTGACTCTCACGCCAGAAAGAGGAAAGCTTCCACTGCCTTCCGAGGTTGAGAAAGACCGTGCCAGCATTTCTGCCCACCTCTCACTCGCTCTCCTCATCCAGCTCTGTCACATCCGCCGCCCAGCACATTTCAGTGTGCAGTATTTGATCAGCCCCAACCCTTTTCATCACGGGAGATAGGACGCGTGATAAGCTTTCTCCCCTCACCGCTGATTTGTGTGTTGCCTGCTGCTCGCGTAATCAGAGACACGTGCAGTTTTCACCAGGAGCCGGCAGACCCTATATCTGTCACACAGGCTGTGGGCCCTACCTTATAAACCTCAGAAGAGTATTGTGTTTAATATCTCTGTTGAGCTCCGGATGACAGACAGTCAGAATGATTTTGCGTTAATAGGCCTATATACCCAAGTCAATGCATAATTCTTTCCTTTTTGTATTAGTGTTTAAAAATTATTTAATTCACAACTAATTTAACAATTTATATCTTCATTTAATATTTTTTAAATCTTACTGGGCGACCAAGGTATGACAGATGTCATACCCTGCCATACCCAATTGAAGCAAAGTGTAGGTGAATTTGTCTATACAGAAGAAAGCCCTGTCTGGGCTCTGCCCCGGTACGGTTTGTGTCGAGAAAAAGATGAAATGTAGTTGCAATAAACACCGTCCGTACAACTGCAGCTGAGGAGGACTATCATTCTGCTGCGTGGAAATGAGGAAGAACTGATGATGGCATGACTTACGCTGACCAATCAGAAGAAATGGGCGTTTCATTCCCACACACATGTAGATATCAAATATTCCAGCTGTTGTTTTTTTTCATTTTTCCATCCCTGAATGAAAAACGAAACAATTTAGTTGATTTCTTGTTTTTTCTATTTTTACATTTTAAATAAAAAAACAATGAAAGAATGATACATGGATTATACGTACATACAAGCTTGTTTTAAGTGTTGCTGTCTGTAACTAGTCTGTAACTTCATTATAACTGTTCATTATAACAGTTGTATTGAGTTTCACCATAAAATTGCCTACTGCATTTTCATTTGTAGAAATCTGTCCCAAAACCCACTGGACCACATCCACCCAGGCCAATTTAACCACCTATTTCAGCTCCAGTCTCTGTAAGTAATAGCATTATCTAAGGTTTTCATGAGTTTTTTTCATGAGTTTTTTTTGTTGTTTTTTTTAACAATATATGATACTTATTTTGATATGCAGTAGTGTCCACACAACAAAGGTTTTCCAAATTAAATGAGTCTCACATGGAGTCGAGTTAGTGTTTGTGGGCTTGTTTCATGCTGCAGCACAGATTGACTATAAGAAAACCAGTCTGTGTGCCAGATTTGCAAATTCTAGTATTCACTGAGGCTTAGAGCTTGCAGGTGACTGGACAATGGTCAAATAGCGGAATAACCAAAGGCTCTTGAACACTAAAACTTCTATGTTTCTGCAGTGGCCTGGAGGGTGTGGAGATCCCAAATATCCAGACAAGCATGTTCCGGCCCATGGATAACCTCTCCTACATGTGAGTATCTCATTCTGCTTTCAGTTAGTTTGAATTACACCTGCAAATTCACAAGAGGTGAAAAGATGACATGTTTATAATTTAAATCCTTGTAGGGCTGGCTGGGGGCAAATAAATAAAAAATAAACATTTAATGACACCACTTCACTTGAACGTTTTGGCACACCAGCCACAACTAGTACAAATAGCGTCTTCCTCTTTAAGCTCTCTCATTCTGCAAAAGAACTGTCCAGATATCAGCTGTCTTCTGTAACAGAATACTAGACTCAGAGACAGGATTATCATCAAACCCAAACAGGTATTTATTGAACAGATGGAATATACAGATGAAGCAGGTGATTAATAGCCAAGTCACTATTAATCGAGTTACTGATGACTGATGAATAGTGAATAACAAAGTCATTTCTTTTTACCAGGTAGCTTAGGATGAGATGACCGGTGAGTGGAGGAGACTGGAGAGCATACATTTCTTGGATGGTTGGAATATGTGAGTAGCAGAGTGGAGAACAGGTAAGGATACACAGGTAGGTAATTGGAGAGGCTTACTAGGAGAATGCTTTAGGAATATGAGGAGATCTCATGTAGAGTTGTAGAGTTGGTAAGTAGATCAGGTAAGGAGTCAGTAATCCACATTGGAGACCAGACAATGAGTGAATGAGAAGTATATGCTCTTATACCGTGGTTCATGAGTGAGCTGATGAGGGAAAGGTATGGGTGATTAGAATTCTAGAGAGAGGGAGCGCTGGGTGTGTGTGAAGGAGGAGCCTGGTAACACAGTGACAGTACCCCCTCCACGGCTCGCTTCTGAGGAAGTGTGGAAGGCTGTAAGGAGGGTTGGATACAAGATGTCATCCCTAGGAACCCATGATCTTTCCTCGGGTCCGTATTCTTCCCACTCTAGAGGTATACAAGGCCTCAAACTTCCATCTTTCTTGGCCATGAAAAAAGAAGCTTAAGGCAGCAGGGGAAGTCGAGGGACAGATGTAGCCTTGCTCAAGCACAGTGTTTCCCAACCCTGTTCCTGGAGGCACACCAACACTACACATTTTTGAACTCTTCCTAATCAAACACCTGATCTAACTCATCAGCTCATTAGTAAAGACTCCAAGACCAGAAATATATGGGTCAGATAAGGGAGATATCCAAAATGTGCACTGTTGGTGTGCCTCCAGGAACAGGGTTGGGAAACACTGCTCTAGCGCCTCCTATGGCCTTCTGTTTGGGGATGGAGAGTGGGTAGATCTTGCCACAGGGCACTGGCTCACCCTTCAGGAGGTCTATAGTGCAGTCCCATGGTCTGTACGGTGGTAGCTGTGAGGCTTGTTTTGGGCAAAATACATCTCTGAAGGGGGCGTAGCAGTCGGGGATGTCAACAGACTGCTGTTCAACTGGGCTATCGATGGAAGAGGAGTGTAGTGGAATTGACTTGGATTGAGGTAAGAGGTAGATTTGGGAAACAGTCAGAGCCAGTAGACCAGGAGAGCACTGGATGATGCTTTACGAGTGCCCTAAGAGGATGTCAGTGGTGGACTTCTCCAGAACCAGCTATTTGATGGGCTCAAAATGGAATAGACCGACTTGTAGTTTCAGGGAACTAACATTGTCCCGGCTGAGCGGCATTCCCGTTATGGATTGTACTTTGTATTGGGTCTCGTTGCAGCTCTTCTTGATCTTGAGATAAAGGCAGAGTTCTCCGGTTAGGAAATTGCTGGCTGACCCAGAGTCAATAAGGGCGCTGACCGAAATGGAGACATTAGATGCAGTAAGACATACAATAGTGGTGAGTGGAGTAGAATTAATAGTGGGATTGTGAACAACACTCACCACGGGACGAGGAGGATGGATGGGACATGTAGAGATCACATGTCTCCTGGCTCAGCAGTACAAGCATAGACCCTGGGTTGGCAGTCTCTGTCACTTGGCCGGTGAAAGTTGTGTGGTTTCAACTTGCATGGGTTCCATTGCTGCTTCTGGGGGCTGACATACTCTGGCTGGTGAGGTGGAACGGAACGGAGGACTGCTGACCCTGTCTGAGTTCCATACATCCTTGCACATGATGAGCCACTCTGATGGACAGTTGGATTAATTTTTAGAGGCCGATGGCATCATCATATGCAGTGAGATGCAGTCGCTGGCTAGCCTCTAGTCCCTGCTGATAGATTGTCAGGAACGAGCGCTCATTCCATCCACTGGCAGCTGTGACTGTGTGGAATTTCAAAGCTTAGTCATTAATGGAACTTTTTTGCTTGTTTTAAATGGTAAAGTTTAGAAGAAACGCAAACAGGTTTTCCAAAAAACTTCTCAGAAATGCGTAACAAAAGAGTTGAGAATTTTTATGGCTAGCCCGTTTTGCTGCCAGACTGTTTCAGCCCATTGGAGCGCTCGCCCCACCAGCAGGGATAGTGACAAATGCTACCTTGGCTTGTTCAGTTGGTAAGCGATGTGGCTGCATTTCCAGGGCCAAAGAACACTGGAGGAGAAATCCATTGTGGTGGTGCTTGGTGTGGTGAGTGCTCTTTGTAGCACATAATTTGAATTGCTCATGCTGCTTGTGGTATACTAAGAGAAAAGAAGCACAGATGTCGTTTAACAGTTTATTTATGCAGCAGAGGGGCACAGAAAAAAGGTGAGTAAACATGACAGTAGGCTGTCATATAATATAATACAATAAACTTAATTAATTGACCAGTTCTCTTATCTTTACAGGAATGGTGAAAGATCGTGACTTCTGAATCCTGGAATGCACACACCTCCGTTGATGCAGGTAAGTGAAGTCTAGGTGAGTAGAAGAGTGAATGATGATGAAGAAGTGCGACAATGGGGATAGACGATGGAGCAGGGATCCTCAGAAGAGACAGTGGAGAATCATGAGGAACAATGGGGATCAGAATCACTGGAGGTAAGTATCACAGGTAAATGTTTTGTTGGTAGAGAGTCCTTAGTCTGTAGTGAGACCAGACAATGAATGCAACTGAGGTGTGTGCTTAAATGCAGTGGCTGATTGAGGTGCAGATGGTAAACAGGTGCAGGTGAATATTATAGTGCTGTGAAGATGGAGCCTGGTGAATCTGTGACAATAATATAATATAATATAGCTGCAAGCAGCAATTACGGGGCCAAGCACAAAAACGGCACAAGAAGCCAGCCAACATGGCTGGGAGCATCAGACCAACAGCAGCAGTGAGCAATTAGAAAAAAAAAGTTAATAGAATTTTTGTCAAGTTTGTTATAACTTTTGACCACAAGGTGGTGCTGGTCCAAAACTTCTCATACTCCTTCAGGGCATTTTCCTGATGACCCATACCAAATTTATGAATTTTGGTCAAACCCATCAGAAGTTATAAGCAAAAATAGCCATTTTTCATATCTCCACTCCAGTAGGTGGCGCTGCGCCGAAACACTGTATGATGCCTCAGGTCATGCTTGTGATGACATGTACCAAGTTTGGTCTGAATATGATAAAGCATTGCAGAGATACAGCTGCAAGAGTCATTTTTGCATCATATCTCAAATTGTTTGCTCTGGTATACGAAAACGGTTTGACTTATCGACTTGAAATCCATAACTTTTTGTCGACATGGTCTGAAGATGACACGATTCAATTTTGGTGAAAATCGGAGCAACGGTCTAGGAGGAGTTCGAAAAAGTAGGTTTTTAAAGAAAAACAATATGGCGGACAGGAAGTTTAGCTAACTATGGCAAACTTGATATCTATGTTCTCAGCATGACCCACAGAATCTACTGAGACCAGTTTCATTACAATCGGTTAATATAGTCAAAAGTTATTAGCATTTTTGTAAATTTTGTTATAACTTTTGACCACAAGGTGGCGCTGGTCCGAAACTTATTAAGCTCATTCAGGACATTATGCTGATGACCCATACCGAGTTTCATAATGATACGCTAATGCGTTCGTAAAATACAGCATTTTAGCACAAAATTCAAAATGGCCGACAGCTGAAATGGCCAATATGGGAAAATTGGATATCGTTCGACTCAAGATGATGCCCCAAATCCAACGAGACCAAATTCATGATTTTTGGCCAAACCCATCAGAAGTTATAAGCAAAAATAGCCATTTATCATATCTCCGCATCACTAGGTGGCGCTGCGCCGAAACGCTGCATGTTGCCTCAGGTCATGCTTGTGATGCCATGTACCAAGTTTGGTCTGAATACGATAAAGCGTTGCGGAGATACAGCCTTATGTCTATTTTTGCAAGCACTACATACAATTTGTTTGTGTGTTTTTCGAAAACGGTTTGAGGAATCGACTTGAATTCCATAACTTTTTGTCAGCATGGTCTGAAGATGATGTGGTTCAATTTTCGTGAAAATCGGAGTAGCGGCCTAGGAGGAGTTCGAAAAAGTACGTTTTTCAGAAAATTCAAAATGGCGGAAATATTTTCATGACGGAAAATGACGTCATAGGCGATTCGTCTTGACCCAAGGAATCAGAGGAAAAAAGAATTTTGTTTCTAGCCCTTATGGTTCAAAAGTTATTGACATAAACATAAGTGCAACTTTGGACAGCTGGTGGCGCTAGAGGGATTGAGTTAGAGATTCCAAATTTGCTATGGGCATAGTTCAGACTGTCCTCTAACTGTGTGCCAAATTTCACAACTTTCCCGCAAGCGGTTCTATGGGCTGCCATAGACTTCAAGAGCGGAAGAAGAAACGGAAGAAGAATAATAATAAGCGTACGGAACGCCAACAGATACAATAGGTGCCTAAGCACCTTCGGTGCTTGGCCCCTAAATATAATATAATATAATATAATATAATATAATATAATATAATATAATATAATATAATATAATATGATATGATATGATATGATATGATATGATATGATATAATATAATATAATATAATATAATATAATATAATATGATATGATTAATATAATATAATATAATATAATATAATATAATATAATATGATATGATATGATATGATATGATATAATATAATATAATATAATATAATATAATATGATATGATATGATATGATATAATATAATATAATATAATATGATATAATATAACATAATATAATATAATAAATATAATATAATATAATATAATATAATTAATATAATATAATATAATATAATATAATATAATATAATATAATATAATATAATATAATATAATATAATATAATATAATATAATATAATATACAAGTCAATGGTTCTACCAGATGTTTGAAAAAGGGTAATTATTTTTACAGTTCCATTTGGTGCCACTAGAATCACAGGAATTACACACTTTAGTGTGAATTAACACATTACATAACATAAATATTGTTAAAATATGAATATTTTAAAAGATGAATTAAATATTTTAAAATATTAATTAAATATTCATATACTTTTTTTTCTCAGATATTTCAAGAAGTTCCAGTACTGCTCTTACGCCCCACATGTCCGGAAGTGTAAACCAAACTCAGACGGTCTCTCATCTTTTGAGGATCTGCTTGCTAATGTGGTCCTTCGTGTGTCTGTGTGGGTTATGGCTTTTATCACCTGCTTTGGGAATCTCTTTGTTATCGGGATGCGGACGGTCCTGCGTGCTGAGAACAACCTCCATGCCCTCTGCATTAAGGTTTTGTGCTGTGAGTACCAGAGGTATACATTTTACCAATGCCCAAATTTTATTAAACACTAAATATGCTTTATGATATGGTCTGAGTTATAAGCGTGTATCTGAGTTAAAGGCCAAGTGTTTTTAGAGATCGGGATTAATGACACCAGTGGGCACATCTATTTTCAGGGCTTATTTCTGCTATAATTGGCTGACTGTTATGAAACCAATGTGACGCAAGCAGAAGTAGCTGGCACTACTGGAAGAAATGGTTTTTCTAGGGCACCAAGCTCTCAAATTATAAGTGTTCCTGCACCCATAACGTCTTTACATCAAGGCATATTGTATATCACAAGCTATCTCTTATTTATTTATTTTTTAATTTAACTTAAAAATGATGTAAATTTTGTCTAACTGAAAAACTCTCTCTCCAATTACTTTCTGCATTCAGACAGGGATGTGTGACAGCAGTTATATACAATATTATTTCATTCTGGAAGAGCATTGCCTGAGATGTTTGAAAACCCTTTTCTCTAGGTTCTCTTGCTGTTTGTCTCTTTTAAACAAAGTGTCCCACTGTTGACACTCTCTCCACCTGACATTCAGCTTTGAAAGCTGTAGTGACTGAATGGGAAATCTATAACCCTGTAAAAATTCTATTCACACAGGATTCACTCTCTATTACAATCACTTTCAGTAATCAATTCTAACTCTTCCTGAAGTTCCCGGGCTGGTGCCATTAATCAGTGTACCCCGTTTGGTATGGGAAAGGCTTCTATTTTAGCCTGCAATGTCATTATCATGTGCTTCTGTCACGCACCTGTGCTATGCCTCGTAAAAATTGATTTCTGGCCTGCTGGTGTTGTGATTTGTCTTTTAAAAATAGCATTTTATATGTGCAGGAAATGCCCCAAAATTCTGGCACAAGACCAAAATGTAAATCTGGGCTTTTAGGAAGCTACTTTTTCATTAATGAGTTCTGCTTCTGGCATCCAATGAGTTATAGCTAAAGAGGAGCTATTTACCACAATGCTTCATTTATCTCTAGGTGCAGATTGCCTGATGGGGGTCTATCTGTTTTTTGTGGGGGTCTTTGATGTGAAGTTCCGTGGCGAGTACAACAAGAACGCTAAGCTGTGGATGGAGAGCCGGGAGTGTCGTACTATTGGCTTCCTGGCTATGCTTTCCTCTGAGGTTTCCGTCATGCTGCTCACGTATTTGACCATGGAGAAATTCCTAGTCATTGTTTTCCCTTTTAGCCACCTGCGACCAAGCAAGTGCCAAACATTTGCTGTCTTGACCTCTATATGGCTGCTGGGTATCTCTATAGCAGCAGTGCCTCTGCTTAATGAGGACATGTTTGGGAATTATTATGGACACAATGGAGTGTGTTTCCCCCTTCACTCGGAGCGTCTGGAAAAGCCCATTGCAAAGGGATATTCCACTGGAATTTTTCTTGGTGAGTTCTGGCTATGGTGAAAAATATTTGATTTAGTTATGAAGATTAAAGGAGTCATAGCTTTCCTTGCTCTTTTGAAATAAAAAGAGTTACTCCACTGTGATACTCTGATACTCCAATCCCCTTCCCAGATAATTTATTGAAAATAAGCTACAAAAATAACTCTTTCTGGCTTGATTTCACATTAACACATGACCACCCACATTTATTGGACAGATTTAACTATCGATGTTAATATTGTGAATGTTTTTGTGGAAACTGTAATACTTTATCAGGATTCTTTGATGAATATAAAGTTCTAAATAACAGCATTTATTTGAAATAGAAATATTTTGTAACAAAATATTCTGAAGAATATCTGTGTTGTATTTGCACCATATTCTGTTGACTGCTGCTGATAGCACTTGTTTATTAATGAGACAAACCATGTTGAATTGATGAAAGCTATTTTCCTGTGCATTGAACAGTATGCTCAGTGGTACACTTAAAGGGACAGATCACCCAAAAATAAAAATTCTGTCATCATTTATTCACCTTCAAGTTGTTCTAAACATGAATGAGTTTCACATAAAAGATTTTGAAAAATGCTGGTAACCAAAGATTTTCTGGTCCCCAATGACTTCCATAGATGTTTGATTACATTTTTCAAAATATCTTCTTTTGTGTTGAACAGAACAAATAAACTCTACAACAACTTGAGTAAATGATGACAGAATTTTTATTTTTGAGTGAACTATCCCTTTAAGACCTCTAAGACACAGTACAGAGATGGCCTTGACTTGTTTTCATTATGCTTTGTGCTATTGTCCAATCAGAGTTTTATGTTTATACTTGTAGGACTTAACCTGGTGGCCTTCCTCATCATTGTTGTCTCCTACTCCAGCATGTTTTACTCCATCTATAAAACTGGCATTAAAGCCACAGAGCTACGTGGACGGCTGCACAGGGATGTGGCCATGGCACATCGCTTTTTCTTCATTGTGTTCTCTGACGCCCTCTGCTGGATTCCCATTTTCCTGGTCAAAATCCTCTCCCTGCTGGAAGTTGAGATACCAGGTTAGTTGGGTAAGGACTAGAAGGGATACAGCTATGGCCACTGGGCAAGTGCACATCATTGCTTCCTTTAATTACTGTATTTGCATTATTGTAATGGTTGGTTTAGGGCTGGGGTAGGTGTAGCCATTAATAAAACACAATCTGATATGTAGAAAATTAATTTATTGTTCTTTTATAGTGAGATTTTGCCTCAATTGTGGTCGCTGCTATATCCCTTCTAGCCACAACCAGTTAGTTGGTCCTTAAAAAAGATAATGGGACAAACATGTCATACACACAAAAGCCCTCTTTATGTTAAAAATAAAGATATTCATCAAAATGAAAATACTTAAAAAGTTACATTTAAAGGAAATCTGGATGACATTCATTGCTTTTATTTTTAAATAATTTTGTTAGTATTATTTTAAATACATGCTCTATACTTGGAAAATACGTGTAATTTAGCCTGTCCTCAGCATGAGGTCATAATGTAAAACTGCCAAAAAAGTGTTCAAAAATGCAACATATTCAAAAATATTTGTTTATTGAAACGCAGAGATCTGTAATATCTCAAACAATACAACATTTACATGTTTACAATACAATGTTTTTCATAACAATTAAAATGTACACTGACAAAATAGAATTTTTGATATATTTATTAAGGCGGCTACAACTGAAGGGGGGGAATTGCTTCACTGTACAACATGTGGTTAAGGTGGAAAAATATTCAGATTTGTTAACTCCATGAGGTTTTGTCTGTTTTTTTGTTTTGTTTTGTTTTTTGCATATGGGGAATCATTTTAATGTTGTTTCATGATTTTATTTACATATATTTGGCCTGAATTACTTGCCTTATATACATAACATCTTGTACATCTACTATCAACATAAAATTGTGAATAAAAAAGTCATGATTCTTATTTATATATTTTATGGAATATTGCAGTTCTTATTATAATTAAGTAATGTGTATACATCTTTGTACATTCTCATTTTCAGAAAAAAACCTGTTCCCTTACATGGTTCATTAGCTGAGACCTTAGTCTACAAGTATACCAGTTTATAATTAATGTATTATTATTAATAAAAACAAACTTCTAAAACATGTTTTGTCCCTAATCTCAAGAAGCAGTATATATTATAGAAAAGGTATACAAGCTAAATGCATTCATACATATTAATGAGTAATTTATAAGTGCCACTTTGAATAGATTTTACTCCATTTTGAGATAAAACTACATGAAAGACTTCATAATCAAACATATAATGCACTCTATATTTTACTAAAGGAAAAAGTCTCTTATCTTTTATGTCTCTCTCAGGAACAATCACGTCCTGGGTGGTGATCTTCATCCTTCCCATCAACAGTGCTTTGAATCCCATCCTGTACACACTGACCACCAGTTTCTTCAGAGAGCAGGTGGAACTTTTATGGTGCCATTCGCAGAGAGAGCCAAGACTCAAACAGGACCGCAAGAGCATCACCAGCTCTGTTATTTACACAGACCCCTCGAGGTCTTCTTACTACCACCACAGCTACAACCGACAGACATCTATCTTAGTCACAGATGCCAGTTATAGATGAAGATATACTAAATTATGGACCTTCCATTTGTCTGTAGTGGATCTACAGAGTTTTCGGAGTGCAGGAGCACTTAAAGACGATGTCCTGGTAGAGCCTCTTTGTTGGTGATCAGACATAATCACAGAATCATGGACTGACTGTAATTAGATGCCATAATAAAGGCCTACATTAGATCATATATCTACAGATGTTATGGTTGGACAATAATGATAAGAAAGTGCAAGATATCCCGACACTGTTCTTGCAGTACATCATAAAAGGCTTTAAAAATGGCTGAATCTGTTATAACCTTGCTAGTCAATACGTTTTCTGACCATAACCTGAACTATTTTTTGTGAGATGTACTTTGACAGGTTGACTTTTAAACTGCGCAACAGCCAACAGTAGGCATATAATTGTATTTTGCATATGTAAATGATGTACAGTATTATTTCCTTCTATTTTTTTTTTTTTTTTAGTAAAGAAGAAGAAAAGTGAAAAACTCACTTACCATACTTGGCCTTCACGTCAGTTCACTTCAATTTACTTTTGTAGTGTATTTGTGTATTAAGTGTCAAAAAATCCCAACAATTGTGTTGTTTTTCTGAAAGTGGATGTCAAACTTATAAAATGTACACTGCCTTCCCCCCAAAAAAGTTTATATAGTCAAATGCTTTAAGAGTCTATGATTGGATCATTATTGCAGTGATTATTATGTTTCTATGTTATACACACATAAGCTGGCATCTCTGAGTCCAGACCTTAAATTCACTGAAAGGTTTAGATGCATTGAAAATAACATCACAACATTTAATTCCATCAAGAAGTGCATAATTTTGGGTCAAGATCTTGTACTGACAATGCAAGAGTCGAGCACTCTGTGAAGGTTACTCCAGCACATCCCAAAGAGTTCATGATCCCTCCCAACCATTCTTTCATTATTTGAGCCTGATTGATCTTTGTCAACCTGGAATATGGCCATGATATATCTTCCTGCATGGTTTAAGAAATGAAAAGCTACACACTCCATCAATTAAAGTTAGAAAAACTGTTGCCAAACATATAACAATCTGAAACATAACAATCACCGCGGTAATGATCCTATCATAGACTCTTAAGCATTTGCCTATTTAAATCCAAACAGCGACTTTATTTATTTATTTTTGGCCGGTCAGTATGTATTTATGTATAGTATCTCACAGAAGTGAGTACACCCCTCACTTTTTTGTAAATATTTTATTATATCTTTTCATGTGACAACGCTGAAGAAATGACACTTTGCTACAGTGTAAAGTAGTGAATGTACAGCTTGTATAACAGTGCAAATTTGCTGTCCCCTCAAAATAACTTAACACACAGCCATTAATGTCTAAACCGCTGGCCACAAAAGTGAGTACACCCCTATGTGAAAATGTCCAAATTGTGCCCAAAGTGTCAATATTTTGTGTTGCCACCATTATTTTCCAGCACTGCCTTAACCCTCTTGGGCATGGAGTTCACCAGAGCTTCACAGGTTGCCACTGGAGTCCTCTTCCACTCCTCCATGGCGACATCACGGAGCTGGTGGATGTTAGAGACCTTGCGCTCCTCCACCTTTCATTTTAGGATGCTCCACAGATGCTCAACAGGGTTTAGGTCTGGAGACACGCTTGGCTAGTCCATCACCTTTACCCTCAGCTTCTTTAGCAAGGCAGTGGTCGTCTTGGAAGTGTGTTTGGGGTCGTTATCATGTTGGAATACTTCCCTGTGGCCCAGTCTCCGAAGGGAGGGGATCATGCTCTGCTCATTCATGATTCCCTCAATGAACTGTAGCTCCCCAGTGCTGGCAGCACTCGTGCAGCCCCAGACCATGACACTCCACACCACCATGCTTGACTGTAGGCAAGACACACTTGTCTTTGTACTCCTCACCTGGTTGCCATCTAAACCAAGTAAGTTTATCTTGGTCTCATCAGACCACAGAACATGGTTCCAGTAATCCATGTCCTTAGTCTGCTTGTCTTCAGCAAACTGTTTGCAGGCTTTCTTGTGCATCATCTTTAGAAGAGGCTTCCTTCTGGGACAAGCCATGCAGACCAATTTGATGCAGTGTGAGGCGTATGGTCTGAGCACTGACAGTCTGACCCCCTACCCTTTCAACCTCTGGAGCAATGCTGGCAGCACTCATATGTCTATTTCCCAAACAAACCTCTGGATATGACGCTGAGCATGTGCACTCAACTTCTTTGGTCAACCATGGCGAGGCCTGTTCTGAGTGGAACCTGTCCTGTTAAACCGCTGTGTTTTTTTTTCAGATCCTCAGAGAGTTCTTTGCCATGAGGTGCCATGTTGAACTTCCAGTGACCAGTATGGGAGAGTGAGAGTGATAACACCAAATTTAACACACCTGCTCCCCATTCACACCTGAGACCTTGTAACACTAATGAGTCACATGACACCAGGAAGAGAAAATGGCGAATTGGGCCCAATTTGGACATATTCACTTAGCAGTGTACTCACTTTTGTGGCCAGCGGTTTAGACATTAAAGGTGATAAAGAGGATCTTTTCGACTGAGAATCCAAAGACTGTTACTGAGTTTTTGAAATGAGCGCATACGTAAGAACAACCCCCCTCCTTTCGAGGGAACGCCTCCCAAAACTCATGCCACGAGTATTGGAACACGAGTGTTTACCACCGGAATTCGCTGTATTGTGTTAGTGGATTCATTATGTCGGACTTACCGCAGGTAACTCATAATCTGCAGTAGTTACTCCTGTCTCCTGACAAAAACATTGCATGCGGCGCCTGTGGAGTGTGGAAAGTTACTGGAGCGTGCAGCCGCGCATGTCTCTCACAAGGAACGTCACGGCAGTGATTGACAAGCCAGAGGGCCAATCGTTTACGCGATGATCGCATAAACGATTTGCTGATGTTTTTAAGGCCCTACCTCGTGCACAGATGATGTATATATTTATATTATTCCTTTCAGTGCACCTAATAAATAGTCTTTTATCAGTTAGTAAAGACAGTTACAAGTAATATTGCAAAAATGTATAAAACAAAACATCCTCTTTAGCACCTTTAATGGCTGTGTGTTGAGTTATTTTGAGGGGACAGCAAATTTACACTGTTATATAAGCTGTACACATTGTAGCAAAGTGTAATTTCTTCAGTGTTGTCACATGAAAAGATATAATAAAATATTTACAAAAATGTGAGGGGTGTACTTACTTCTGTGAGACACTGTATCTATCTATCTATCTATCTATCTATCTATCTATCTATCTATCTATCTATCTATCTATCTATCTATCTATCTATCTATCTATCTATCTATCTATCTATCTATCTATCTATCTATCTATCTATCTATCTATCTATCTATCTAGTGAATATAAACTTGTTAAGCTTGTTTTACTTGCAATAGCAAGTTTGTAAATGGAGCTACCTACATCCGACTTTCATTCAATCATGACATTCATCATAGCAGTTTTACCAGGCATAATAAAGACTGCGTTAATCACAGTGATGAGTACCTATTAACCAAAAGTCAGTCAACTCACCGATCTTGGCCACGCCTCCGGAAGCTATTCACAATTACAGGTTATTTGTTTGAATGGAGAAAGACCGAAATCTCTCCGTTTGTCATGTTACATACAATAAATATATATTCCTATATCTTTCTTTTTTTTTTTCTTTTTTTTTTTCGTTTTAAGTCTCGACTTTTTTTCAAAACGACCAGAGGTAGAACGGTTAATTGCCGCCACCTTGTGTCTCAAAACGGTTTCTATGACTACCAACTTCAGGAAAGCCTAGGATTTTTTTATATTTGTCAGCATAAAACTTTTGATAAATGGATTCTCCAGTTTAATCAAGAAAACGGACACATCGCTCAAGAGAACAAGGAACCGGTAAGACACTAAAAATGTGGATTCAAATTTAAAATAGAGGAAGACATGTCAAATTGTAATATGTTATCTAACCAGCCGTTACTTAATGACATATGATAATAATATTAAATATTTAAAAAAATTTTGTTTGTCTTGTACATTGTGATAAACTATTTTAGAGGAAGATTTAAGCTAAAAGTATGATGATAAAGATCATTAATGTCCATGTATTTAAGTAAGTTAGCCGTATAATAAGCTGGATAATGTATTTTAGCCGGTCATTATCATGAATGACTGACATAATATATTATTTAACACAAAAACTTGTAACTATATCGTTTTGGCGTGAGTTATGATGTTTGTGAAGTAAAGATACACTGACTGACAAACAGCTCGTTTTAACACTGAGTTGAGGGCTAACGGTGGTGGGAGGGGCTTAAATAAAGGGAGGTGCTTACGACTTCTCGCTACTTGTTTGATTGACAGTCGTAACGAGGCAGAGGCTCCGCATACCTCGAGGCAAGTGCGAGAATTCACCGCAGCAACTTTAGGATGGAGCAGCAGTAGTCGAGAGAAAAGTCGTCTCCTCACAGGTACGTCTATTCGCTTACATTGGCGCCTGACATTTGGAGCGGCTATCTGTCACCTCTGTAAATCCACACTTTGTATAAAATATTCATCATTTGAACCTTATCCTTCACATTTCCTGAACTACATTTCCTTGAAATTGTTCTGTGTTTGCATGAGGGCTTATAACAGAAGTTTACTATGGTCGTGGGAAATGATGCGTGATGAGGTTTGCAACATGTTGCGCATGTGTTTATTTTTAGATAAACTGGGGCGCATCAAATACCGACGTCTCTCCATTTACCAGGGCATTATTTCATACTTCTGAGATAAAATGCAACTATTAACATTTTATCTGCTATAAAAGTTTGCATACTATCATTGACCAATACATTAGGTTTCTATGACTACAGCTGTCCAACCAAAGAAATGTATTAAATTACTCTTTTTAGGGAGTAGATAAGAATGAAGAATATAGACAGACTTTAATGGTTTTTGATACATACACTTATTCCTGTTAAATAATGTATGCAGGCATTCATTTTTGTAATTGAGCTCATGCTGTTATAGGGACTGCCAAACATTATTACGTAAAAGCTAAACATGTATAAAGTCCCATTATAACATTAGTCAATGTACTAATATATTATTACAATCAAAAGTTGTATCTGTTAATATTATTTAATAGAGCTGAACTAACTAAACAATACATTTTGTTACAATATTTATTAAGCTTAACTAATTAAGTAACATTTGTTAATAAAAATACAACTGTTAGTTTATGTTAGCTCAGGTTCATTAGATACTATTAACTATTTAATTTTTCGTTTTAATATTGCATTAGTAATTTGTAAAGTGCATTACTAATACATTTTGGGTATCTTGGTAAGTTTGCATGTAGCTGCTTGTGGAACTGCAAAGTTATATAATATATGCAACCGTTCTGGATGTAGGCGTGCTTTTATGTAAATGAACCCTTGCTGCTGGAGGGACTGCCAGACCTTGTTATATAAAATTTAATTTATTTATTTTTTTTTGTGTGTGTGTGTATTAAATATGTTAAAAGTGCAACTGACTGTGGTTTTTGCTGATAATTACAACAGTTCCTGTTGTTTTAGAATAGCAAATAGAAACAAAGCTGTCTGAGACAAATGGAGTTTTGATTTGTTGTAATTCACCATCTTTAGCTGTCATTCCGGAGTTTATGGAATCATTCTGACAAGAACATTCCCAGAAATCTCTTTGAAGAACATCCTACAGAAGCTTGTTTCTCAGGCAACTGTGCTGGTTTTAGTGCGCTTCTATAAATATGCGAGTAAGTGGGCAGGAAGCTTTATGATCTGGCATCGTTTACATAGTCATGTTCCTTCTCTATTTTTTTTATTTTTTTCTGTTCTTCGCGTTCATCCGCCAACACATATGTGCTTCATCTGAAGGCACATGCAAACATTGTTTAATTAGCCTGAAACCTGTTCGCTTGCAGTTCAATTATGACTTTGCCATTCAGACAATGGCCGAGGACAATCAAACACCAACGTCTTCATGTGTCACTTGAGACTGAGGGCATCTTTTGTGAGTGTCAAACGCTTGATTGTTGAACCTGAGCCAACGGCTGATTTCCTTTTACCATCTTGAAGCCTGAACAATGAGCGTTTGTGTACGTATCGATGGCGGGAACAAAAAAGAACAGAATCACCTGGTTGTAACCAGATATGAGCTGCGTACCGGTGTCAGTGGCACAGGTTCTCTGCGATGCCATAGGGTGATGAGATGTAAGCTCCGCCCATTAGCAGTTTCTGATCTGTCCGATTGGATACAAGACATTAGCTGCATGCCTGTTTTGCTAACAGACGAACAGTAAGAAGGACAGGTGCAGGGTGAGGACCCAGATGCCCTGAAAGACCCCATTATCAGTGGAGCGGAAAGAACCGGTAGGCTACTTACATGCAGCAAACTTCAGCCTCAACCCTGAGAATGCTGCATTCATTGGCACCTTAGCTTCATTTTTCTTGCTATGTGAATTATTTATAATAATAAATTAATACTTATTATTGCATTATACATTTATTTAAACAATAAGTGTATTTAAATATAATTTTTATTTAAATGAATTATTATTATTGTCAAATCAAGTCACCTTTATTTTTATAGCACTTTTATACAATACAGATCATTTCAAAGCAGCTTTACAGTCATCAAGAGAAAAAAATAATGATTCAATGATACAAACAGAGTTCAATTTGGCTGTAAAACAGCTCTAAAAAAAGGAGAAAAGTGTCAGTGTTCAGCTGAAGACAGTTTAGTGTTGATTCAGTTCCGTTGTAAAGATCATTAATTATTAAAATAGTTCATTTAATCTATAAAGCAGCTCTGTAGAAAACAGCAATGTCATGGTCCAGCTCAGGTAATTTCTCATTAAATAGTGGCATTGTCAGTGCCATCAAATTAATAATATTGTTGAGTATTAAGTGTCCCCAACTAAGCAAGATGGTAGCAAGGAACCTAAACTCCATTAGAGACAGAATTTAACAAACCAATCCCTAATTAGCTTGTTAAGAAGAGGAATTGCTATTCCTTTTTAAGTGATCTTACTTAATTTTTGCTTGATGGATGATAAAAAAAATATCTTAGTCTGGTAAGACTGAGCCATATATAAGAATCAGAATATGGACTTGGGTATGGACTTTTTTGAATTGAACCATTAAAAAAAAAACTAGGTCAACAACCTAAAACAGTCTTGTTATTGTTAATCAAAACTAAAACTATTTAAAAAAAAATAATTTTCATTAATTGAAATAAATAAAATATAAATGGGTCAATCACGTGATGGGTCATTTTTTTGTCCAAAGGCCTTAATAATAATTAAAAACAAAGATATGGCATCCAATGTATGTAAGGTAGTACAACTAAATCTCTTTTATTGAATCCAAAGAGTTTTAAATACATTTTGCTTCATATAAATGTATTTTAAAGATTTTGAAGTGTCAAAAGGTCATTCGGTTTAACCGTCCAAAGGCATTTCATTTATGACTAAAATATCTTAAAATGTAATAAATGTAAATATTTTTTTATTCTGGCATAATTTTATAATATCATATATCAACATAGTGCAAAATTGTATTAAAATTATGTATAGAAGTCATTGCTTTGTTATGAGAAAGAATGTCTGGAAAAATCATTGATGTCATTCGGAGTAACCAATATAAAGAGACCATTTTGGATCAAGTCATGTGGTCAGTATCATGTGACAAGATGTGAAATGATTCAGACATCTGCAAAGAACCATATGATCATGAACCAAAGTAACTAACTCTCTCTTAACTATTTGAAAAATTCATGTTTACACTTGCTCATACGCATGTCCCGAAACATCAAGTCATTCGGTACAACTGCTATAAAACATGGAAAATGTAATATTTTAAAAACTTGTACTAAATATAAAATGTTTGATTGTCCTTTTGCTAGATATTACACTGTTACCATAGTTTGAAAATATCATCATTTGGTATAACCAAAAGTGTCATTCGGTAAAACCGAATGTTTGGTTATACCGAATTACTTTTCTGGTGACAAATTTTGTCCATCTTGTAAAAAATGACAAAAAATCACACAATCTAAATGCTAACACTTAATAAAACTTCAAAATTAATCTCCATTATTATTTTTTTTTTACACTTTTAAAAACCTTGTCAATGACTCAAATATTCAATGAAAAATATAATATAATAAATATATTAGATAAAAGCTAACTGAATTACTAAAACTGAAGTACTAAAACTGAATTAAAGCTAAATAGAAATCACAAAAGCACACAAAAAGATTATTAAAAATTAAAATGAAAACTGAAAGTAAGGCAATATAAGCTAATTGAAAATATTGATAAATACTTTTATAAAATATTTCATATAAAAATACTACTAAAATAATACTGCTACAAAGCAATGTGCTAAAAATCAGTCAGAACATGTTAGTAACCACATAGAAATGCATAAAATCAAGTAAAGAACAACGCCTTTTTCAGAAGCATTAATATTTGCTACTAGTCATTAGAGTAATTGTTATCCTTTTAATGAATCATTAATCCCAGTATGAACTCCTAAAATATCTACATGACATCCTAAGTCACCCATGTTCTCAAGGCAAGGTTTCTAAGTGTAAGTTGCAGGTTAAATGCTTGATCTTTGGGTTTGTGTGTTGCGATGAGGAGCAGTTAGATGTCTCTCGATATGGTCGGAGTCTCAGAGATCCAGATGGCAGCTGAAGCACTTAGACGGATGTACATGAGATCAGGTTGAAAGAGCTCTTTTGATGAGTCACATGATATGTTCTCACCATCTCCAGGCATTAAACTATTGGCTGGGACAATGCACTATTTTCCCCTTTTTACCATTTCCCCTTGAAGGCTTTTTTGGTGTCGCTTTTCTCAGAAATCATTCGAGGAATTGATCTTCTAGAGGTTGTGTTGAACTACAGCATTTTAAACTCACTATGCACATATTCTCCAAAGTGGTTGCCCTGATGCAAATGATTGAGAAATAACGAGTTAAGTGGGTCAACAGAGACAAAGTACACACTGATCCAGATGAGTGTGTCGGGTCGATTATTTGCAGTGCGGCAGATGTTTGTTGCTGTTGCTTACATTTGCTCCTTATTTTCTCTAGAATTTACAGAAGGCTCATCAGAGTACAGTTAACTTTAAATGAGTTTATTCTAATAATAGGCGTTCATCAATTATTCACCAGGCCCTTCTCTGCGTATGCAAATTCAGATGTCCCTTGCCATGGCAACAGCTTGCTGAATTCTCCCAGTGCCCGGAGGTGTTGGCTCTCTTCGCCAAACTCTCGCCTACTTCTCTCAGCCCACAGAGACCTGCTCTGCATTTCAGGAGCTTATGAAACAGCTTTTGACAATAAACAGAGACTGTCTTTGAAAGCATGTTCTGTGATCAATGAATTTATCACAGGCGTGACATTATCTTCTTTAGTTTTTGATATGATATAGGCTACCCCATTTGTTGGTCTATGTTATCAGCAACGTCTGTGTCCTTTCTTATGGATTTTAATGGTGTTCTTTAAACATGCACATTTGTGGCAAGTTGTGACAGTCCTGCATATGCTTGTTTATACTTTTAACTCTAGAGGGCGCAGTTGTCCCATTTTTGCTTCTAGATTTCACAATAGACCTTTCTAACAAACATTGCATTAATGCAACTTGTGTTACAATTTATGTTAAAAGTCACTTTGACATTAATTTGCATCAAGTCTGCAATTAAAACATTAGTTTTGAATTTAAGAATTGCCACAAAAAAAAAAAAAAACAACAACTTATACACCATTTTTCAAAAGTTTTGGCTTAGTTTTTTTTTAAATAATTTAATGCCTTTAATAAGCAAGGAAGCATTAGATTGTTCAAAAGTGACAGTAAATGCATTTATAATTTCATAAACAATTTCTGTTTCAAATAAATGTTGTTGTTTTGAACTTTGTCCATCAAAGAATCCTGAAGAAGAAAAAAAAGTAGCACAACTGTTTTCAACATTGGTCATAATTCTTATAGTTTCTTGAATAGCAAATCATCATATTATAATGATTTCTGAAGGATCATGTGACACTGAAGACTGGAGTAATGATGCTGAAAATTCAGCTTTGCTTCACAGGAATAAAATACATTCTAATATATATTAAAATTCAAAATAAGAGATAAAAAAATACTAAACCCAAACATTTGAACAGTAGTGTAAATTTGATAAAGCTGTTCTTCATGCAAAATTTAGCATACCGAAAGGCCTTTTGGATTTGTCCCGAAACAAAATCTGTGAAGTACACTATGTCCTCAAATTTGCTTTACTTCTAACCAAAAACTCCAGCAATCATTTCAAATAGCTGTAATTGGAATACTTAAGTGATATTGTGTGGTTACATTCCTCTTAATTTAATTGTGGTTTTCAATTAGGTACACAAGCAGAACTTTTCCCCTATTTTATTCGCTTTAAATTTGAATAGTACAAATGTATTACACAACATTACAGGGTGTGACTAACCCAGATCATGCAGGGGAAAAACACTAATTGTATTTATCTTGTGGCATACAGTATATCTATTCTTCAGTGTACTAGCTGGCTAAACAGAGTTACTTTTAAACCAGAAAACGCCTATGAGTGCACACAAAGTGGGTTTGTATTTCTCATGTATGGTAACAGTGGAAAAAACCATTCACGTAGGTGTGGGCCATTTCTGGTGCTATTTCTAAGCACAACTGAGAGTCCGAAGGTAAGAGTTTTTTTTTTTTTTTTTTTGCTGGGATTTCTTATTAAGTCTATGAGGGTTTACACCCATGATGCAACAATTCCCATTACATAGTCTGTGTTTAGTGTTTCTCTTAGTGACTTAATAAGGACAATCAACATCTGAGCTTTCAAATGCAAATAACAGGCACAAGTGATTCCTGCATCCCAGCGGAGTTTGGGGATGCCTCTCCAAAACATGAGACGTGCAAGGATCTGCATAATCTTTGGGGAATCCCACCCTCTGGACTATCACAGGATGAGGACTAATTACACAGAATGGCGGAAACAGCTTGTTTGTGATAACTACTCAAAGATGGAGAGCTGCCCACTGCAGCATTTCCTGTGTCTTTTTCTTTTTCCCCATCTTACTTTTCCTTTCGTATTCTGTCACTGGGCGGCACAGTAATCCTACACCTGCCTGTTCTCATACGTCGTACTCTAACTGGCTGAACTGCTTTGACAAGTGTGAGGGGGTTAAAACACATTTGCAGCGCAGAGCCGGGTTCCTATCTGGCTGCATCTTTCCACACCACACACACACCCATGAACACACTGGTATAAGAAACAGCCCAGGATCAAGACTCAGGCTTCTGTGAGAAGGAATAGACGAGAGAAAGAGCAACAGAAGGAGAGCAAACAAACTGAAAATCACAAGTTCAATGGTACCGGTGTGGAAAGCCTGACGTGCAGCGGGCAGCTCGCCAATTGGAGATGTCGATCGGCGAGCTTGGCTGCAAGGAGCTGCCGGTGCATCAAGAGAATGATGGGATTGAAGTTGTGAGCATGGCCAGCTTACCTGAAGACCTGATGCTGAGCGGTGACTTTCGCGGGAAGTTTAAGAAGATCCGGTGCAGGAAAAGGCCCACCATTCTGGCATGTAGGTGCTGATTGTGTTATTTATTGTCACTGTCTGCTATAAAATAAGAGATTGGAGTAAAATTTAGAGGCTGCTTTGCTTGGGTGGTCAGAAGACTACTTCATAAGTTTTTCTGTCAACCATGTGTGAAATTCCTCAATGTCTATAGATATTTATTGGTTACCTCAAGAATCTGGCGTCATGTTTGTTGAAATAGACTGTTTGCTTTCAGATTATTAAAGTTGTATCTGAGCCAACAAAATTTGTGCAGTGAAAACTGCCGTAGTGATGTGCTGAAACATGAGGAAATGGATATCAAAGTGGAAACTCCTGGTGTTTTGTGGAATTCACTTTTATTCTCAGCTGAATTAAGAACTGAATTGCTGGATGGCGGTTACTCTATGGGTTGTTTTGGATCATTTCACATGATTTGGCATGATTTGACTTACAGTGGGGTCCAAAAGTCTGAAAATATGGAATTCAAAATCTGGAAATGTACAAAAAGTTGAAAGAAAGAAATTCTATTAAATTAACGTTTAAATGTTTGGGTCGGTAAAATAATGTTACAATTTAAAATAACTATTTTCTATTTGAATATATTTTAAAATGCAATTGATTCTTGTGATGGCAAAGCTGAATTTTGTCACATGATCCTTCAGAAATCATTCTAATATGTTGATTTGATGCCAAAGAAACATTTATTATTATTATTTTCAATGTTGAAAACGTTTGTGCTGCTTAATATATTAGTGAAAACTCTGACTTTAACAAATAGAAATTTCAGTAACACGCTTATTAGCTTGCATATTACTAGAATATTGGCTGTTTATTAGTACTTATAAAGCACATATTAATACCTTATTCTGCATGACCATATTGTACATCCCTTCATTCTACCCAATACCTAAACTTGAATGCTACAACAACTACCGTACTAACTATTAATAAGCAATAAATTAGGAGTTTATTGAGGCAAAAGTCATAGTTAATAGTGAAAATGTGTTTACTATACTAAAGTGTTACCGAAAGTTCAGTAGAACGGCGTCAACTAAATTCTGAAATTCATATTAATTTTTTAATTCAACTTTTAACTCGAATTATGACGATCATATCATTTGTAATGGATAAAGTTGTATTAAAATGTAAAATAGAAGGCATTTTCCCTAGTGCTATCAGACTTTTTGGATACCACAGTATCTATCCTTCTTGTTAAATGTTTGTTTAATGTGATAAACAGTTTGATGAAAATTACAGGACACACAGAGACTGCTTAGATTGAGGAGAGACACTGAAAATGTTACTTGAGCTCTGTGTGTTAGTCTTTGTGTGCATTTCCTTGAAATAGTCTGAAAAGGAGGATAAGGTAAGAGTGAAAGGGGAGAAAGAGGGGCCAGAGGGTGGAGAGAAAGAGAGAGAAAACCAGCACAGGGAGGAAAAGTAGATAGAAAAAAGAGGAGTGCGGAGCTGGTACTGATATCCACAGTGACGCCTGCATCACTGAGACATGCCTCACATTCCATCACTTCATCAGAGCTTGAAAATGCTTTTAATAGGCTCTTAATGGGACTCAACCTGCCGAACAACCTGCTCATACTCCCATTGAAGGCTTAACGTTAAAAATTGTACAATATTTCAAAGAAAAGACCTTCCAATAGATGCCTGTGATGACAACATTGATTTTCTTTGTAAGGATATCAATAATTCCAGACATCCCAAATACAATCATTTGCTAATTTTATTTTACAGCTTGATTCACTTGCTTCGTGCTTGTTTGAATGATTGGCTTGAGCCATTTTCCAATACGATGCTCTCAAGCTCGTGCCCTTTAGCTTTTTACGTCAAGTTTTTGGACATTTCCACCCATCAAGCCCTCCATTTGCACTGTGTGGTGTTAATGGTCTGGTTGAAAGGTTGGGAGATAGCCAGGACATTATGTAATAATATATCTGAGAGCCCCTCGCTGTGCCAGCTCCAATCTCATAATGTTACCATGTCCAATCTGTGCAGGTTATGTTACTGGGATAAGTCTATATTCTGAGTTTACATTTGAAATAAGTGATTTTTCAACTGCCATATGCCATCATTATTACAACTGTAGCAATGTTTGAAAGATAAACAAAAACGGAAGCAGTCCCTCGTTCCCTGTAGGCAAATTCTAGTTGTAAATTAGTCACTGGAAAAGATGCGGCACTGTTGACATGACTTACTGTCTGGACTGTCTAGGGTATTTGCATATAAAAATATAAAAAGGCTGTGCTAAAACTGACTCATCAGCTGTTTTACTCATTAAAACACATGAAAATTTAAGCTCTTAACATCTATTACAATCTTATTATCTCTACAATTGTTTGAATTAGTAGTATTTAAAGGGGTGGTTTTACATTTTTTTTCTAGGCTTAATTGTGTTTATGGGGTGCAGTTTAACATGTCCTAATGCTTCGTTTTAAAAAAAAAAACAAAACCGCCATAATCTACACAGCTGTATCCATTGTCATTTGAATGAACGGTTTGACTTCCTGGTTGATACCACTCCCTCCAAAGTACGCAATGGGCTCAGATTTGTTAGCTGGCCCAGTGTATTGGGATTTGCTGAAGTGTCTAGTATATGCCCCTTACCATTACGGGCAATAGTTGCATGCTTTTGGTGGAAATGTAAATAATGTCATTAATATTGCCATATCAATTTGAGCCTGAATCAGACCCAGATAACAGTAACGAAGAGGGTCAAGCAGAACCTCTGCAAGCACGGCTTTTAAAGGACGTTTCTGAATAAGTATTTCCTTTTGTACTTGTGTCAAAGTGTTTAGATATGCTGTCACTTGTTTAGATATGCTGTCACTGTTTGTTAGCTTTCAATATACGGTTTTATCCTGATTAAAGCTTTACTGTAGCTGAATACATGACCGAGTAGTCGCATTTTTGTAAAGGTATCATGTAATTTATACCATGAACAACTGTTTGCCTATGAACATAGAAGTTTGTTGGTGTTTATTGGCATTTGTTGGAGAAGTATGCAATAGAATTTAACTAACTGGCTAGCAAAGCCAAACCGCGTTGGTTTTTGTTTAAGTCCTTGATGCAACCAAAAAATAGCAACATAATACATTTAAAAGACATGTACAAACAATAAAACATACTTACAGTTAGGGGCCCATAAACAGCAGCTTCTGCTTTTAATGTGGGAACTGCTTCATCTTTCAGTAATAGCCTTTGTGCAAATCCAGCATTGAACTTATATAGATTCTGGAAGCTGTCTCCAAACCGCATCCAGTGTAGACAATATCACAGATTATTATGGGTTCTATTATCTTTTGACGCGTCACACCGACCGTCTGGTGTACACAACTCTTCCGCTTACATAATGCCATAATGCCGACATGGCCTCGCCCACTTTGTTGCGTGTTCCCGTGGGCAGGGTTTATGTTAATTGTAGGGTTATGATGTCACCAACCCGGGAAGAAGCTCATTGTAGTCCAAACCAGTCGTAATTGTAGGCATTAAACTGACATAAATTTAGAAGACAATATCTACATTTGCATTGAACTTTCAGCGCTGTAACATTGCAGATACTGTTTACGTTCAAGCAGCAACATTACACACTAACTAAAGTTAAAAAAGTGAAATCGCAATGAACCACCACTTTAAAGGCCCACTGAAGGGTGTTGGAACGTGCAACATTATTCAATGTGTTGATGTAATTTCAATTGAAACAGGAAGACGGTGATATTTTGAACCGCCCTGCCCCTTTTTTTAAATAGCCAATAGCATTTTGTTTATGTTACAGCTCGCCAGAGCCGTTAGACTCTGTAAAATCTCTGTGAAGTGTGATGTGATGTCATGAAAATTCGTAATCCATTTTAGCAGAAGTGAGAGACTGTAAGTTTTGAATGCCAAAAGCTAATTTTGTCATTGTTTTGTAACACACAAGCTTATTCGTAACATTAAGGCTAACATATTCATACTAAAAACTTTCATTTTGATTTCAGGGGTACTTTAAGTAGACACCTCTTTTGTTAAATTCAGTGGCCTCCACTCAAATTGCTGTTATATTATCTTTTCCAGCAGAACACAAATGGGCAACTCTAAACTGGCCTGATAAATAGAGTGTGACATTATGTAATTAAGGGCAAGTTCTTGACATCGGAGGGATAGAGAGGGGCATGATGGGATTATGGTGTGACTCAGGCTCAGGATGTGCAGTGCTTGATATCATGCAGCAATGTGTAACATCCCAAGCTCAATGCAGAATCTGAAATAGTTGTTTATGTTTGTTGGACAGGTAGAGTAATTAGTACCATGCTGATATTGTACATATTCAAAGTGCATTTCTGATGGAGACTTTTGCTTACTTGAAATGTCACAAATGTCACAAACTTGTTTACCCCTGCATTGATTGCACTGATGTTTGTGCTGCGTTTGACCTTTGCTGAATTCTTGCGAGCTTTGGACTTTGTTTCTCAGCAAGGACATTAAGAAAATAGCATGTGAAAATGCACTGACTATCTCTTTTCAGTCCTTTCCTTCATACTTGACTGACACTTGTGATGAATGGGGACTTTAGTACTGGTTCAAGCCAAAACCAATACTCAGAGTCAAGGAAGGTCATGGGTGCCACGCAAAGAGTAGACAAGGCTTTGGAATAAACAGTGTCCCAATTACGTATCTCAACTCTTAAAGGGTTAGTTCACCCAAAAGTGAAAATAATGTAGTTTATTACTTCAGACATCTTCAGAACACAAATTAAGATTTTTTTGATGAAATCTGATGGCTCCGTGAGGCCTGCATAGGGAGCAATGACATTTCCTCTTTCAAGATCCATAAAGGTACCAAAAACATATTTAAATCAGTTCATGTGAGTACAGTGGTTCTACCTTATTATAAAGCGACGAGAAGCTTTACGAATCTTTTTTTCAAATCAGTGGTTCGGAGCATGTATCAAACTGCCAAAGTCACGTGAAATATTAAAATTTCGAAACACTTATGATGTAACCTTGTATACTGAAATCACATGATTTTGGCGCTCTGAACCACTGATTCAAAACAAAAGATTCATAAAGCTTCGAAGCTTCATGAAGCAGCGTTTTTAAATCGGCCATCACTAGATATTGTTGAATAAAGTCGTTATTTTGTTTTTTTGGCGCACAAAAAGTATTCTCGTCGCTTCATAACATTAAGAGTGAACCACTGTAGTCACATGAACTGTTTTAAATGCATCTTTAGTAGCTTTCTCTGCATTGAAAAAGCAAATGTTCTTGCTGGCAATGCAGGCCTCACTGAGCCATCGGATTTTATCAAAAAATATCTTAATTTGTATTTTCCGAAGATGAACGAAGGTCTTACGGGTGTGGAATGACATGAGGTGAGTAATTAATGACTGAATTTTCATATTTGGGCAAACTAACCCTTTAATGACATGAACTACACCTTTGTGATCTTGAGGGAAACTGACTTCATGCATCCGGAATAGTTGACATAAAAACAAAAAATTCTTGATTATTTACTCATCCGAGGCCGTCCAAGATGTATATGTCTTTCTTTCCTCAGCGGAAGAGAAATGAAGGTTCATTTTTGGCTGAAGAAAGAAAGTCATATACATCTTGGATGGCCTTCATTTTTGAGTGAACTATTCCTTTAAAAAATCAGCCTGAGACCAGATTGTTAGAAGTAAAAATGACGTGAAGCTTTCATCATTTGTTTGTACAATCAGATAGCATGTGGTTTCATATTTTCTAATGCAGTGTTTAAATTTTCCAATAATTTTGAAAACTAGACCAGCTTTAGATATTTTCTTTGATTTTATTTTTCCCAGTGGCCTTTGTAGCTGCTAACTATCACCATTTGGAACATGTGCAGGTACATAAACCACAGTAATAGAAAAAACATTCATGGCTTATCATTTGGGGCTTCTTTTTTGTATATCAGGACACTGACCTACCAGATGCCCCTTTCATGGCTATTCTCACACACTCAAGCTGAGGAGGACAGTCAGGAGAGTCTCTCTTACTTGGGATGCAAGTAAACACAGGTTATAATTAACCACGCGGGGATAAGAGGATTTCTCCCTGCTCTCCCTGCACTGCTTGCAGCCTCCGACAGTAGGTTATTTAAAGTGAACCTGCGTAGAGAGAGAGAGTGAGAGAGAGAGAGGGAGGGTGGGTGGGTTAGACACACGTAGAGGAGGAGGGGGAGCTTAGCAGATCTGTGGCGCTCTGTTCTGGCTCAGTCTCTGGCGGCAGCATCTCTGTTTCGCATCACTCTCCCATAGCAGTAGATTCCACCTGCCTGCTCTGGCTGCCTCTGGTGGAAATGTACAGGACCGCAGCATCCTCTGACTGACTTCACTAACTCATCCGCCTGCAGATATGGCCAGCCAGCAGGATTCGGGTTTCTTTGAGATCAGCATCAAGTCCCTTCTGAAGTCCTGGAGCAGCAGTGAGTATCTTGGCGCTCAGAGCTATGGGATCGCAGCCAGGGCTGCCGGGATGGATCCAGATTTAGCTGGCATGTGTTGCTCTGGTGCACGTGCTCTGGTGTTGTTTTCCTCTGTTGTTTATTTGGTATGCTGGGGATCAGCATAATATGGATTTTATTGTGTGCATTGCTATCTCTGTTTTACTTTTAAGGGATAGGTCATGCAAAACTGACAAATTCTGTCATTTGTTTGCCCTCATGTTATTCCAAACTTTCTCTATGAATTAATTTCTTCCGTGGAACAAAAAAGAAGATATTTGGAAGAATGTTGGCATCCAAAACACCCCATTGACTTTTATTGTATGGACAAAAAGTTTAGAGACATTTTTCAAAAATATATTTTTTGTGTGTGTTTTATAGAAGAAAGAAAGATATACCGATTTGGAATGACACAAGGTTGAATTTTCATTTAAGCTGACATTTTTTTGTCTGTATTGCTTTGTAATCCCTGTCCTGGTGTTCTGGTACACAGTATGCTCCCAAGAGCAGTGTACATCAGGTGCCTGTTCTCACCAGCCTAAACGACCAATCAGCTGTGAGGGATGGTCAACCCTCAGCCAATCAGCTTGCAGCAGGAGTGGCAGTGAGAATTCTGTGTTGTTTTGTGATAACCTAGAGGGGTCTCCTTTAGAAATCAGTGCATATTTACTTTTAGTAGCTTAAACATACATTTTGGTGTATAAACAATAAAAAAGTATTTGTTTAAAAAAGAAGATTTATATAATTTATAATATATATATAATTTATTTCTGTTTTAATAAGGTTCATTAGTTAAACATCAATGTATTAATTAACATTAACTGACCACGAACAATACATTTGATACTGTATTTGCTAATCTTTGTTAATGTTAGTTAATGAAAATACAGTTGTTCATTGTTTGTTCATGTTAGTTCACAGTGCATTAATTAATGTTAACAAGATTTTAATAATGTATTAGTAAATGCTGAAATTAACGTTAACAAAGAATAATAACTGCTGTATAAGTGCAGTTCATTATTAGTTCATGTTAACTAATGTAATTAAGTAATGTTTACTAATGATCCTTATTGTAAAGTGTTACCATTTCTGTGAAACTATGTGTTGTGAAAAGTGAAATACAAATCAAATTTACTTGACTTAATAAATAAAAAAAGTTCCAAGCCAAAAAGTAGATTTTAAGCTATTAAAATTAAATATACTTTATATATATATATATATATATATATATATATATATATAATTTTTTTTTTTCATACATTGTGAGTAGTTTAATATGTTGTTTTTACAGACATTTTTTATAATTTAGAAGCAAATATATTTTTCTGCTAATTATGAATCTTATTTTCAAGTCCGAGTGATATCAAACATTAATAAAAATAATATATTTTTTTAAATATTTCAGTCTGCCAATTTAATCCTTAGTTTTTAGTCCAAATCATAATCTCTCTCTCTCAGCCTCAGAGTAAATGGATGAAACGTTCTTATCACTAAATCAAATGTGCTTTGCACAGAGTACCAAATATATTTTTAGCACTGGCTCAGAGGTTTAGAGCTGCGAGTGTCCTTAGACCTAATAGGCTAAATCCAGGAAAAATGTCCTTGTTATTTGGCTGTCATAATCAACACGTCTCAAATATCTGCGAACGTATCTCATCTTTCAGTTTTTCTGCTTGTAATCCTGACCTATCTACATGACACAGGGATATGCAACTCTCTGCAAATGGTACAGTGTGTTCGGGCTGTTACACAACCTGATCCTATTACTCCGGGTTATAGTATACTTTAGGTGTGGATGCCCATGGGCGTCTGATGTGACCTCTGGATGTCATTTTTTGCCTTCTATTCTTTGAAGGGCTTTAGTTTAGTAACACTTTACAAAATTGTCTAATTTGTTAACATTAGTTAACCAAGTGTCAGGATGCCCCTGGATTTTGGTGGGAAAATATCGATAGAGTTTGTGATTGAGTTTCAGCTGCACTTCTCACTGAGAACTTAGATTTTTCTTTGTTCGTTGATGAAAGTAACCAGTGGGATATGAGTGGGCTTTGCATGCTAACAGCCTGATAACCATCTGAAAATGGATGAGGCTTTATAGGTCCCATTTACAGTTATGTCAGTTGTCCCCAGGGGCCTTTTGTACACAGTTGGGGTCTGTGAATGTAAAAAGCTCACATTATTTATATCAGAGGGGGATTTTGTTAGATGTATGTTTTTATTCTGTGCTTGTTGTCCACTCCCTGAGCAAGAACAAATGTTGGGAGGATTTGTTTTAGAAAGGAAAAAAGATTAAATATGTCTGTATTTGTGTTTATGTATGTGTCCCATGTCAATGTGTGTGTGTGTGTGTGTGTGTGTGTGTGTATAGAGAGGCGTTGTATTATGCCTTGTATTGTCCCTGTTGGGAGCAGTGCTCAGAGGCTCCTCTGCAGAGCGCTGATGTAATGCTCTGTCTGAGCACATCTCTTGTTTGCAGAGTCACATGTAATGCATCAGTCTTCTGTAATCATCTAGACTGGCACTGGAGCACAGACTGACCTGTTTAGCACTTCTGTCAAAAAGTACTTTTCTGAAGAAAATGCAAAATCCACCGCCATAATGTCAGAGTGTTAGACATAGTGTTGCTGTCTGTTGCTATCAGGTGTTCTAAATACTTACTAGAGAGTTGCTATAGGTGGTTGGTAGGGTATTCTCACAATAGTACTGTTTTTACTGTATTTTTAACCAAATAAATGCAGATCTCACCAACCCCAAACTTTTGAACAGTAGTATAAATATTATGCATATATTTGTTTGTAGATATATTGCAATAAATTTAAAATATATGACTAAAAAGTAATGCTTTTATATTTGTAGTTCATTGTTTATCTATATTTACTGACATTTTAATGCATGAGTTCTGCTTATGCATTTTGTTTGCAATATTTTTATTGAATTTTGCAAGCCTATTTGTTGCCCATGGCTGTTTTCCTAAATGAAAGATTGTGTAATGGAGTCGGTCCATGGAATTCAGAAGCTAGATAGTTTATCTTACTTTACGCCGTCTGTGTTTTCACTTATGAGCAAACAAGGGAGTGAGAGTGAGTGAATGAGTCTGTGCCCAATCAAATGATGTTTACACTGTTGGTTAGTGGCAAAGGGGAGATCAGGACGTATAGTGTGTACTCAGGGATAAATATAGCCCTGCAACTATGCCACTGTAACATGTCAGTCCTGCACACTTGCCCAGACCTCAGCTAAAAATTCCAGCCTGACCTTCAGTCTCGAGAGGCAGTGGACGTTTACACTGCAATAGAGAGCATTCAGAAGAAGCGAGCACACATGTGGATTTGTTATCACACAATTTTCTGACTTTTGCTTCAGCTTGCGCTGAGACCGTTACAGTATGGGGCAGGTGGCGAACAGGAGAAGGTCCCGCCATTACTGGAATGATTGATAAGGACGTGTGAGGTTTGGAAAACTGGATCAAATATACTGCTCCCCCACTATGGATAGTGCAGTCATGTGCTGGAATAAAACCAGCATGGTGAACTTCATCAAGGGCCTGGGTAGGTGCTACAAAAGAGAAAGAAAGAGAGAAGTGAGAATCTGTCAGTGAGTGACTTGTAAATGGAGAAAAATGAATGAGTGCAAAGCAAGCTTCAGACTTGTCCAGAAGATTTTATTGGTGTTTAGATAATATAGCAAAATAAAAGAGACTCCTGTCACAGTGACTGTTCATTTTGCTGAATAAAAATTATGAAGAAATAGATGGTTTGATGAAATTAAAAAAAAAAAAAATCCTTAAACAATAAATGTTTGTTGGCAACCTTGTATGTTATTGAATGATTGTGCAGTTTGGTAGAATGCAATTAAATTAAAGAAATATTAATACAATTAACACAGTTCTGTCATGACAACTCTCTGAGAGTTTGCCATGGCAATATGACAATAGCTATGTTTCCATCCAAAGTTGCGAATTTAACTTGCGTGCAAAATCGGAATATTGCATAAACATTTGTGAATAAAGCATAGTTTCCATCCAGTGAGTCGAAGAAGAACAAAAACGTCACTTCGTTATAAACTGGCACTAAATATCACTAAGAAAAGTATGAGAAGCCGCTGTATATAATAATTTTCGTATATAATAATTTACTTGCATCTCAGAGTGCGCAGATGAAAAGCAATAAACACGTTATCTTGCTTTCAGAGGCAAATGCTGCTGTTTGGGAACACAGTCGTGTAGGAGGGAATTATACTGAACCACTTTGACGAGTCCAACGGACTTTGCTCAGGCATTTCAGAACAACCAAAACAGAATTTCAGATGCTGTGCATCGAGATCGTTCGGCTGGTTAGTCCAGTTATGCCGTCCTATCGCCAAGTCACGTTTTTTTTTTAAAGCGCATGAAGGAATTTATTCAGTAAATGTGTTTCCATCGTAGGTTATGCACATATTTTCATATTGGATAAAAAATGTATCCAACTCAAACGAACGCATACTTTTTTTTTTTTTTTACTGTGCATTTTTAGTGTTTTTTTTGTGCTTAAAATGCACATGAAAATAGGTGGATGGAAATATAGCTAATGTTAATGTGTTTAGTCTTGGCGGAATAGATCTGCTACTCTGCTGCTATCCTGCTGCTGTTATTCCTGCTGCTGTTGATTATAGATGCTGTTCCTACTGCAGCAGAGCAGATACAGAACTTGCCACTGCCAATACACACACACACACAACATGCAGCTGTGAACAAGTAAGACGTGCTGCTGCTGTACAAGCATGCATGAATCACCCCGTATCAGATCTATACAAACACTATCTCACAACCAATTTGTACTTATTTAACAAGGTGGCTAGCTAATTCATATGAGTTCATACGACCTCACTTGTATGATGTTATTGTACGATTTGTCTAGATCCCAGATTAGAGGCGGGGATAGGGGTAGGTCATTCGTACGAATTCATACAAATTGGGCAACTCTACTAATTTGTAACGAGTGAGTTTGTACAAATTTGTACGAATTAGCCATCTTGTAAAATATGTATAAAATGCTGTGAGATTGGGTTGTCTATACAGGTGGAGCTGGGGAAGGTGGAGGGTTTCTGAAAGCGTGATGCAAACTGCAGTAAACAGTATTTAATAGGCAAGTATTGAATGCAAGTATTTGAATGTTGAGCAGCAAGCTCATTAGCTACTGATACAGCGGGAACCAATTAGCTGTGCCCAATAGAGAATGATGTGATTGCCAGCAGATTGGGTCAAGGATCTATCAGCACTCACCATCTAGAGTTTCATGACAAATGTATTAAAATATATTAGACTTTAGATTGAAAAAAAGTAGATTAAAAAGGCAAGTATAAAGTAGAAATGGACTTGCTTGTATGTTTGTTGCTTTTGTTGTTGTATGTTTTTGGAGGTGGAATACTGTGGGTGACATAGAGGCCATCTTTTTGTTCTATTTAAGGGAAAGCAAAACCCAGTTTAAGCCATGTGGAATGAAGTCTGTTTTCGTCAACATATGATAAGTGTCTAAAACTAGATCAAAATTTGTTGTCAAAATTAACACTGCTGTGACTGTCACATGCCCCCTCTGCAACTTGACCACTCTTACTTATAGTACAGTCAGTTCAGTAGCTTCTCTGTGTGTTTGTGAGCTCTGTGAAAGAATAATGATATAAAGTTGCACCTTCTGCTTCTAGGGTGTTACTTTAGTTGGTGTTGTTGAGGAAAGCTGGGCGTTACTTTGTGTACACAGGTCTCTGGCAAGCTACAGACTGGGAAGATTTGGGAAATTCTGAAGTGGATTTCCCTGCCTGGATTAGGAAACTGTCATTGTCTGGAAGACAATACTTACTATTCATTCAAAAAGTTTCTGACGTTCCTCTAAACTGGAACATTAAAAAATCCATGTAATTCACTGAAATAATGCAGATGTTTATTTTTTGGGTTTCTGAAAAAGACAAATACAATCTTCTTACAATCCTTTTCCATTTGCTTGCCTTTCAGATTAATAACATATATTATTAATAATAAAAATAGATTCATTGTATTTTTGTTATTTAGTATTTTTCATTTTATGTATATATATGTGTGTGTGTATATATATATATATATATATATATATATATATATATATATATATATATATATACACACACACACACACACACACACACACACACACACACACACACACACACATATATATATATATCATTTTGTTTTGTTTTTTTGTCCAAAGCTTCACCAGGGTACAGCAAGCCTCCTGTACCCCCGGTTTGCTGCTCACAGGGTGAGAAGGGACCGCCAGCCATGATGCCCATCAGCGTGGACCCAGAGAGTCGGCCGGGCGAGTACGTGCTCAAGAGCCTCTTCGCCAACTTCACCACCATCTCTGAGCGCAAAATACGCATTGTCATGGCCGAACCTCTGGTGAGTGACATTTCTGAACTATTTAAGATGATGATCTGAAGACCTGTGACCATTCCATTCCTCAGAGAAAAATAAGTCTGACAATTGTGGAGATTGTTGGACCATTTAGACTGAGGGAAAGGATTGTTCAGAAGATATCAATAAAATATAAGATAATCTGGCTAATCCTTTTTTTTATTAGGCCTGCCTAGTTGTTTATGCAGCTCAGCAGCTTTCACCTTAATGTGACCCTTTATGATTCTTGTCAATAGAAATGAAATTTAGTTCTGCCAGGCATGAAGAATACAGATGAGATGTTAGTGTACAGTACTTGTACATTACAAAACAGAATGTTTATCTCAAAGGACCTTGAACACTTAGTCAGCCTTGTCAGTATTTCCCAGACAACAGGCAAGTTCTCTTGCACGTGTTTAACAGCAAGCTGCTAGTTTCATGACCGGCAGGCAGACTAGTTTTAATTAACCCTCTCAGGACAGATATGTTGTGTCCCGGCTGCTATCAGGATGAGCTCATCTTTTGTCCTCTAATTTTTACTGAACCAATAACCAAGATCAGGTTACCCGAATTGTTCAGCCACAGTTGTGTAGTGTATTGTTTGATAACTGGTAATAGATAATACATATTCTTAATACAATTCATACAAGAATATGACCTTGATTATGACCAGTTTATTTGTACATCCCTCTGACTGAACAGTAAATAGAGTGATTCATTGCTGCAGTATCTTTTTGTTTTGTTTTGTTTCAGGATCTCTTCACACACGACTCTTTTTATGAGTCAGTCATACATTTCTTAAACTATCCCAGTCATTTAATCCATTAACCTCTTATATAAGGCTTGAGGGATATTTCACTGTCCTTGTCTGCCCCCTCATCTGTTTCTCCCTCAAATGACTCCAGCAACTGAAATATTTATTAACCTTAGATGAAAGGGGTGCTTCAGTGGCCTGAATGGGCTCAAATTAAATTTAACATGGTCTGAATGTGTTATGTTTGACAAGCCCAGTAGAGTCAGAGAAGATGGTGTGTTCTGGGCCTGGAATCTATTAAAACATTAATACTAGTTGAATATTCAAATCAGTTATCAGCTCTGCTGTTGTCTGAAAAAAATAAAAAATAAAAAAAATAAAAAATTCTGGTGCTCAATTGAAAAACCTTACCAGAGTAGGTGTACAGAATGTAGGTCAGTTTGGTTTTTTTACGCAACCTGTGTTGTTTAATCAGCAGGTCTGATCTGTGATAGTTGCCAAGATCAGCTTTTTTACATTGCAAGACTATGCTGGTGGCCATGTTTGTGTATACACACTACTGTTCAAAACTTTAGGGTTAGTAAGATATATTTTTTTAAATGAATACTTTTACTGTACAAGAATATTTTAAATTGATAAAAAAAAAGACATTTACACATTTACACAACTGTTTTCAACACTGATAATAAGACATATTTCTTGAGCAGCAAATCAGCATATTAGAATGATTTCTGAAGGATCATGTGACACTGATGACTGCTGAAAACCATTTTTGCCATCAAATAAATAAATTACATTTTAAAATATATGAAAATAGAAAACAGATTTTAATTTGCAATAATATTTAATAAAATTACTATTTTTGATCAAATAATGCAGCCTTGGTGGGCATAAGAGACCTCTTTCAAAAACATTTTGAAAATCTTACTGACTCCAAACTATTGAATGGTAGTGTACAGTAGCTGCTAGAATGCATGATGTTGAAACAGAGCTGCATTGTAATCAAGAAAACCATAATGAATCACTTTCAGCTAGAGTTGTCTGAATAATATTTACTCTAGCAATTATTTGAAAACCTTCTGTTGTTTTTACAGGAAAAACCTCTGATGAAGTCTCTTCAGAGGGGTGAAGATCCCCAGTTTGACCAAGTAAGTACCATTTGTTTTCTGCCCCCCCACCCCCCCTGAACATACTGTACGCGCACGTCCCCACGTCCAGTCTGTGGACAGATGTCCCAGCGGAAAGACAAGAGACAGCCTTTTAGCTGCCCAGCTGTGCCAAAAAATTAATCTGACTTTTTGAATTATTAAAATAGATTCATGGATCTGTCTGGTCTTTAAAGCATTCAAAGTGACGTCAGTAAAACCTTGATGTGGTTTTTGGCTTGTCTGTCTGTCTGGGAAGTCAATTTGCATCTCTGATAGATCAGATAAGAGAGTTTTATACCTGAAATTCACAATAGGTACTGCTCCATCAAGTCTTCAAACATTTTATGCAGTGCGCAATAAATTATTTCACCTCATAATTTCTTCTAGTTATTTTATACAGGGCTCAAGAATAAGGATTGTATTTTGGCCTGGGGCCAGTGCAAGAGCTTCGGGCTAGTTGATGGAACTGTCCCTCGCTCTATTGAAACAGTGTTTTATCTTATATTCTTTAATCATGTGCAGTGCACATGCATTGATCATGTCATTACTTTCCAGATTTTTTTTGTCTTGGAGTTTCCTGTGTAATTATAAATACAGTATATTTTTTTTATTCAGTATTTCATTAAAGGTGCCCTAGATTCAAAAATTGAATTTACCTTGGCATAGTTAAATAACAAGAGTTCAGTACATGGAAAAGACATACAGTGAGTCTCAAACTCCATTTCTTCCAAATTTAATTTGTTTAACAGACCTCCGAAGAACAGGCGAATCTCAACATAACACCGACTGTTACGTAACAGTCGGGGTGTACGCCCCCATTATTTGCATATGCCAGCCCATGTTCCCAACATTATGAAAGGGATTACACGTCTGGATGTGCACAGCTGAATCATCAGACTAGGCAAGCAAGCAAGGACAGTAGCGAAAAATGGCAGATGGAGCAATAATAACTGACATGATCCATGATTACATGATATTTTTAGTGATATTTGTGAATTGTCTTTCTAAATGTTTCGTTAGCATGTTGCTAATGTACTGTTAAATGTGGTTAAAGTTACCATTGTTTCTTACTGTATTCACGGAGAAAAGAATCGTTTTTTAATTTTTAAACACTTGCATTCTGTATAATGCATAAACACAACTTCATTCTTTATAAATCTCTTCAACCGTGTAGCATTAGCCGTTAGCCATGGAGCACTATCAAACTCATTCATAACCAAATGTTAACACTGTACTTACGCGATTAGACATGCTGCATGACAAACACTTTGTAAAGATCCATTTTGAGGGTTATATTAGCTGTTTGAACTTTTATTATGTTGTTCAAGGCAAGCGCGAGCTCTTGGGGCGTGGAGCACCAGATTTAAAGGGCCACACACCCTGAATCGGCTCATTTATAATGATGCCCCAAAATAGGCAGTTAAAAAAATCTATGGGGTATTTTGAGCTGAAACTTCACAGACACATTCAGGGGACACCTTAGACTTATATTACATCTTTTAAAAAAAAGTTCTAGGGCACCTTTAAAAAGGTGTGATATATATAATGAGCCAAAACATTAAGACCACTCATTTCCTAACAAGGTTATGTGTCAAATTCTGAGTAGATTAGAGTGTTAGTGAGCAATCAGTTCTTGGATGCAGCAGAAATGGGCAGGAGTAAACCCCTGAGAGACTTTGGCAAGGGTCAAATTGTTATGGCCAGACAAGTTGGTTAAAACATCTCTGAAAAGGTCAAACCTTGTGTGTTGCTCACAGTCAGCATTGGTGAGATCCTACAGTGGTCAGAGGAGCGATAAACCACAAAAGTGATGGGTTTGGGCAGTGACGGCTATCCTGTGTGGTCTGAACTAATAGAACCGATGTGGCACAAGTCACGGAAAATTCTAACGATGTTACGAGAGAAATGTGTCACAACACACAGTGCATCGCACTCTGCTGCGTATAGGGCTGCGTAGATGCAGACCAATCAAAGTGCCTATGATGACCCATGTTCACTGTTAAAAAAGTGCCTACAATGTACACACGAAAGTCAGAACTGGACCTTGGAAGAGTGGAAGAGGGTTGCCCGGTTCGATGAACATCGCTGTAAATCAGGTACTTCCCTTCATTGCAATGGTATTGCCTGATGGTAATGACCTCTTTCAGCAGGATAGCGCACCCTGCCACAATGCACACATTGTTTAGGAATGGTTTTAGAAACAACGGAGAGTTCAAGGTGTTGCCCTGGCCTACAAATTCCCCAGGTCTCAATATGATTGAGCCTCTGTGGGACGTGTTCCGATCATTTGTGGCTCCACCTCACAAACTACTTGAAGGATCTGCTGCTAATGTCTTGGTGCCAGATACCACAGGACACCTCCACCTGTTTGGTGGCACGTGGATGACCAACAGAATATTAGGCAGGTGGTCATAATGTTTTGGCTCATCTGTGCATACTAGAAAGTATATAAAATTTTGAGTTGGGGCCCAGATGGGGCAAGCAGAATTCAGAACCAATAGCCAGACTGAGCAAGCAGAAGCAAATCCTTATTGTTGAGCTTCGTTATGTGATTATAATTCCCAGACTCATTTGTAAATTAACGACAAAAGTATCTGCAAAATGAATACATGTACAAAATATCTAAAAACCAGAATTTAATTTCAGATACCCTTGAGTAAATGCATTGAAAGCCCAGAATGAAAGGGCTTTTTATTGCTGACTTGGGTGGAGTGTGTGTTCTCTGCCCTGAGTTTGTAAGTTTGTTTCTGTATGCATGTATGTGTGTGTGTTGGAGGCAGGTGAATAGCAGCCTCATTCAGAGCTCACAGGGCTGTGTTTGTACCCATGATCCCTTGGGCTTTTCAGCAGCCTCACTGAGAGTGGATTCTTCTCCCAGGGTTCATCAGGGAATGAAGGGCTCGTTGTGTTCACACTCAGTCCCAGAACACCGCCCTTTTTCCCTCCCTTTCCTGTGTGTCGAGTCCTCAACAGGGACGGCCTTTCCTTCCTGCACTTATTACCCCAAATCCCTCCCCTTTTCTCACTGTCTTTGCATCCTAGATACACATTTAAGACACACACTCACACAATACCCCCTGCTTTCACCTCCACACTCAAAATAACTTTCTCCTGAAGATGCACTATGAAATATATGGCCTATATACAGTACTATACTCAAGGTGTGCGCAATTTTGTTTATGTGGTGATTAATACATGCTCTCCTTTCATTTTCAGTTGATCAGCACAATGAGTTCTTTGGCAGAGTATTGTCTGCCATCTATCTTGCGCACCCTTTTTGACTGGTACAAAAGACAGAACGGAGTTGACGATGAATCCCACGAGTACAGACCGCGTTCAAATACAAAGTCCAAAAAGTAAGTCCTGTTTGCACAGTATCTCTTAGATAATGCTGATCATCTAAGCTTGATTCAATATAAAATACTTAATTATGCACAATGCAGTGTAGCAAGTCTGCATCGTGTATATTAAAGACCAATGAATTTAGATTTGGAGTGTTATTTATTAGCTTTAGAGACATTTATACACATGCTCGTGTATATATACATATGCAGATATATTTTAGTTCTGTTTCCTGTGTTTGAGTTTGTTTCTATGGTTTCTTATTGATTTGATTATCATGTGCACCTGTTGTTCATTTCTCTTTTGATTAGTTTGACTTGTTTTTAAACCCGGTGTTTGTTCAGTTCATTGTCATTTCTTGATGGTTATTCTGTTCCCGTGTTCTGTGCATTATATGCTATATATATTTTTTTGGTTTCTTTTGAGTTTATAAATAAAGTTGAACTGCTGTGTTTAAATCCAGCCTTTTCTATTTTACTTTTCTTCAACCACGCTGTGACAGTGCCAATTACATAATAATAATTAGAAATGCTTATTGAGCCACAAATCAGCATATTAGAATGATTTCTGAAGGATGATGTGACGCTGAAGACTGGAGTAATAACTGCTGAAATTCAGCTTTACCATCACAGAAATAAATTACATTTAAAATATATGTAATTAAATTAAATTAATTAATAACTAATTAAATTGTAGTTATATTTCATAATAGTACTGTTTTTACTGAACTTAAGAGAAAAAAAAGACATCTTACATACATTTTTTAAATTCTAGTGTAAATAACCAATACATAGGCTTTTTAATGAAGTAAAAAGAGAGCAATGAGACAGCAGTGCAATGTCACTTGACCTGATAGCTTCTGTTGTAACTGGATGATTTGACACAATTGTGCCAAAATAGCTCTGTGACATCAGACAGCCAACTGGTTGTTCAGCGACTCAGAAGCTTCTATGACTTCTGCTTCCTGTAGCTGGAGTGCAAAACTCCCTTTCATCATTGAGAAATGATATTTCAGTCTGTGAATGTGTGAGAGATTGGAAGCTAAATTGGCTTACATAATCTGTTTACATTCTCTCTCTTTCTATTTCCCAGCGATGAGCAGCAAAAAGATTATCTGCTTGAGAGGAGAGATCTAGCCATTGACTTCATCTTCTCTCTTGTGCTTATAGAGGTTCTGAAACAGGTAACGTCAAACTGGCAAATGCACTTTGATTTGCATCTAAATAAGTTTAGATGCAAATAACTAACAGACATCAAATATGTTAGAGGAGAATTGCAAAATTAGCAGTAGATTCAACCTTAGAAGAGATTATTTATATACAGTTTCAAAGGTTTTTGAGACCACAGAAAGCCACAATTGACCAATCAGAATCAAGTATTTTAGAGAGCCATGTTATAAAATGTGATACTCTTTGTGTTTTTCCCATTTGGCCAGATGCCCCTCCACCCAGTTGTGGATGGTTTGGTCCATGAAGTCATTCATTTGGCTTTTAAGCACTTTAAATATAAAGAGGGGTAAGATACTTTTTTTCTCATTAGAATTCACCAATGTATCCAATCCAATTCCATTGGATACATTTAGTGAAATAAATTAATAGAAATTCATACATTTGTTTTATTATGACCAGGTATCATGGTCCCAACACTGCCAACATGCACATTGTAGCTGATCTCTATGCAGAAGTAATTGGAGTTTTAGCACAAGCAAAGTAAGTACTCATCAATCCAACAATGACAATGTTATTTTTATTCAACAGTGTCGAACTGTGCTTTATGAAAAGTGTGAAAAAGCATACTAGGCCTGCAAATCAGCCTTTGTGAGTTTCTAGATCTTCAGAAGAGCATAGCTTTCAAATGGTCTGGATGCTTAGCATCCTCTGTACATAAGTGTCATTCTTATAATGTGTGTGGTAGTCTACAAAACAACTGCGCCCCTGTCGTTGTTGTAGAACAGTTGCTAATGCATGTCTGTTTTATTTCTGCCTGAGTGAAACATTCTGGGAAACTGTTGTCTGTTGGTCCAAGCTTTTTCAAAAGATGTTACCAGGCCTCTGGGTGTCTTAATTGACAGCTCAGGGTCTGATTTACTGAGCAGTGCTGTCTGATTCCAACCACAGAGAACACTCTTACCAAACAGCATGGTGAAAATGTCCAGTGAATATTTTATCTATTTTTTGTTTTCTTTTGGTTTGATATCTACTTTGAGCATGCAGTAGTTTAGACAGGGTTTCCACAATCATGGAAAATCTGGTAATATCAGGAAATGTCATTGAAAAGGTTTAAAGTTTTTTTGTTTTTTTTATCTAATATTTAGATATATTTGTGAGTGCTTGTTTAGAGTAAAACGTGCCCATAAGGCAGTGATTTTATCTGTCAATTTTATGTATAGATTTCCTGCTGTTAAAAAGAGGTTCATGAGTGAGCTGAAGGAGCTCCGTCAGAAGGAGCAGAGCCCGTACGTGGTCCAAAGCACCATCAGCCTCATAATGGGTGTGAAGTTCTTCCGAGTGAAGATGTATCCTGTAGAGGAGTTTGAAGCCTCCTTTCAGTTCATGCAGGTAAACATAGAATATTAAGGCATTTGGACAATTTTCCTTTCACAATATTTATATGGTTATTTATTTATTTATACTGAAAGCTACCCCTGTTCTTCACAATGCTGTGCTCCTTTCTGTCACAGGAGTGTGCACAGTATTTCCTGGAAGTGAAGGACAAAGACATCAGACATGCTTTGGCTGGACTCTTTGTGGAAATTCTAGTTCCTGTAGCAGCGGTTAGAGAAATTTTCAACATGTCTTATTTACATGTATTTTGCACACCACTCACTCCATTAATTGTTTTAATAACACACACACACACACACACACACACTTTTTTTTAATCCCAACTTTGCTAGAAATGTCTAAAAACATTTGATCCTCATTATTATTGCCTTTTCTGTCATTTAATAGGCTGTCAAGAATGAGGTAAATGTTCCTTGTTTAAGGAACTTTGTGGAGAGCTTGTATGACACCACCTTGGACCTTTCAACAAGAAAGAAACATTCTCTGGTCAGTCTGGTTTTCATTAGATATAGCGTTTCATACTGTCTGAAGGCACTCTGATCATTATGTTACCCCTCCCTGGTCTTTTAGGCTTTGTATCCACTGGTAACATGTCTGCTGTGTGTCAGCCAAAAGCAGTTCTTCCTCAACAGATGGCATGTCTTCCTTAACAACTGCCTCTCAAATATAAAGGTATATGGTTTCATTGTGTTATAGTTTTTCTTTATTCAATCAACCAGAATGGCAAACAGGATTACTCACAACATATACTTTGTTGTTTCAGAGCAAGGACCCTAAAATGGCACGGGTAGCGCTAGAGTCCCTCTACCGACTTCTGTGGGTCTACATGATCCGCATCAAATGCGAGAGCAACACTGCGACGCAAGGGTAAGCACGTCCATGGTCTGTAGCTACTTGCGTTTAAAGCCAACTGAGGCTCCCAGAGACAAGCTGTGGGTAGGTCTGCAGTAAACTAATTTTACATAATACAGACCATCTTATGAATACCAGCTTTCTTGATGGAGTTAAAAAAAAATAATAATAAAAACAAGTCTGTATCCTGCCCCTCCCATGTCCGCCAGTCCAATGATCCCGGGGTGTGACCACTCCTCTCAGCCCTTTAAGTGGCAGCGAGTAAACAAGCAATCCATTACAGTTGTCGTGCCTCAAGCGGAGGGGTAGAACACTTGGTAATTACTGACAGTGCTGCCAGAAATGGGTGGAGAATGGAGAGGACTAGAAGGGAGGCTGGTGGTCATGGGTGATGGGTGTTGGAATGCCAAAATCGTCCACTGGGAATCGAAAGCTTGGAAAACTAAACCATATACACACCCATGTTTGATCTTCAGGGCCAAAAATGAACAGTGAACAAGTTTAAATGTCTTATGTAGCTAATCCACAATAGACCGGATCAGGATTAACATGATATATGGTTGACATTGTTTGGGAAAGGGTGTACATGCCCTTAGAGGATTTCAACACCAGAAGAGGAAGTTGTGGTGATAGATTTTGATCTGTGGGCTATGCAGTTTATGTGTAGTATAAACTGAACACTGCATATTATAAAGAAGTACAGTCCCAGATCATATTAATTGTCTTTAACTAATATGTAATAACATTTAAATTAATCTGTTGATACACTGAACTTATTGTGTACATAGATTTATTTTTTAACATTGTACGTACACCTGCATGTTGTAATTAATTTCTGTAACTACATCTATAATCACATTATTGATCCCTTATATTAACAATTAACCACCCTTAAACTTAACCATACCACCAAACCTGTCCCTTACCTTACCTTACCTTACCATATCCCACTTCAATAGCAGCAAAAGTGTTTTGCAATACAACATGAACACAATAATTACGTTGTACTTATTTTTTGATGCAAGTATCTAATAGTTAAAGACACATAATATAAAATGTGATTATATGTGAAACATTATGCATTATGCAGCAGTACACATTTCATACTTTAGTATGCTATTAGTATGCTTTAGTTAAATTACTAATTTTATTTTATTTTAACTTAAAGGGTTAGTTCACCCAAAAATGAAAATTGTGTCATTAATTACTCACCCTCATGTCGTTCCACATCCGTAAGACCTTCATTCATCTTCAGAACACAAATTAAGATATTTTTGATAAAATCCGATGGCTCATTGAGGCCTGCATTGCCAGCAAGAACACTTTCAAATGCGCAGAAAGCGACTAAAGGCGTATTTTGAAACAGTTCATGTGACTACAGTGGTTCACTCTTAATGTTATGAAGCGATGAGAATACTTTTTGTGCACCAAAAAAACTAAATAATGACTTTATTCAACAATATCTAGTGATGGGCGATTTCAAACCACCGCTTCATGAAGCTTCGAAGCTTTACAAATCTTTTGTTTCGAATCAGTAGTTCTGAGCGCGTATCAAACTGCCAAAGTCACGCCACCCAGTGATGCACCATTGAAATTTCGAAACACTTATGATGTAACAAAGCCTCGTTTACTGAAATCACATGACTTTGGCAGTTTGATACGCAGTTCGAACCACTGATTCGAAACAAAAGATTTGTAAATTGATTTGCTACTTATTGACGTGTGAAATGTAGACAATGGACAAACGAAATCCAACAGTTTTACCATACCAATATTTTTTATGGACCCTTACTTTGAACATCATATTATTACTGTTGAATCAGCCAAGTGACTTCATGGCTCAATTAAAGCTAACATTTGGGCTTCATACTAGAGGTAATGGTCTAACAAAATCCAAATTTCAAACAGCTTTTACTTTACCAATCTTTTTAAATGACACTTTAAATTTGTAAATACAGTGCTCAGCGTAAATAAGTACACCCCCTTTGAAAAGTAACATTTTAAACAATATCTCAATGAACACAAAAACAATTTCCAACATGTTGACAAGACTAAGTTTTATATATGTTTAACTTATAACATGAAATTAAGATTAGTAATATAACTTAGAGAACAAAATTCTAAGTTTTACTCAAATTAGGGTGATGCAAAGATGAGTACACCCCACTGAAAGTCTCTGGAGCAGAGCTAAATTTTAGACTACAAATGTCTAATTTAACAAGAATTCAACCACAGGTGAGTCTAATTATTCGTTACACAGGTGTCCAGCAGACAGTTAACTATAAAAGGGTGTTAAAACTCGTTCCCATTTCATGCTGTCAGCAATGGCACCACATGGAAGAGAAATGTCACAAGACCTGAGAAAGAAAACAGTTTCTTTACACCAGAAAGATGAAGGCTACAAGAAGATCAGCAAAGCTTTACTTATCAGTCAGAATACTGTAGTGGTACAAAAAAAAAAAAAAAAAGATGGAACTGCAACATCTCACAGAGACGTCTAGGTCGTCCAAAGAAGTTAACACCTCAACAGGAGCGTCTTCTGATGAGAAGGGTTGAAGAAAATCAGCATGCAAGTTCACTGCAGTTATCTAAAGAAGTAGAAAGCCAAACTGGGGTGACTATTTCCCGTGACATGATACGGCGTACACTGCAGAGGAATGGCATGCATGGGTGCCGTCCACGAAAGAAGCCTCTCCTAAAGCTCAAGAACAAAAAAGCCCACCTAGAGTTTGTCAGGGCCCATGCTGACAAAGATGAAGACTGCTGGGACTCTATACTCTGGAGTGATGAGACCAAGATAAATGTTTTTGGAACTAATAACTAATCTAAGCTATATTATTAACCTTACTTTCATGTTATAAGTTAAACAGATGTTATTTTAAACTTAGTCTTGTCAACATTTTGGAAATTGTTTTTGTGTTCATTGAGATATTGTTTAAAATGTTACTTTTCAAAGGGGGTGTACTCATTTACACTGAGCACTGTACCTATAAATGTCTAATTTCAAAAGAAATACATGCAGTTGAAGGGTTTATATTAGAAAGCCTACTAAAATGTTAGAAATTTAGACTTCGTTAAACCATTACCTCTAGTCCTTGTTAGTCCTTGTTAGCTAGAGTGGCCAAGAAATGAACTATAGCATTCTCGTTGTCTTGTGACTTGTTTCTGTTGTATTGTGGCTTGATTCCACAGTGTTGTTAACTTATATCTGCTTTTTTTCATTTCCCTTGTGTTGTAGACTGCTGAGACTTCTTTCAAAAACATTAAAACCTCTTACCGATCCCAAACTTTTGAACGGTAGTATATATTTAAGAAGGAGCAAAGTTGGGCATGATATTAGATATCTAAAGCATGGGAGGGAGAAGTTAGTTCTGGAACCACAAGCATTATAAAATGCTCAAATTAGGCAGGAAAACCAGTCAGCTCATAGTTCTTGCAAGAGGGATATATTACATTATAGCAGGTCATAAATATCAGAAACCATGGATTTGAATGCCACATACCAAAAAGCTGTGACTTAGGGGTTTATCAACCACTATGAATAAGCCCAAAGAGAACAAACCTCCCTTAAAAATAAAATTTCGCAAATAGGCCAGGCTCCGCCACTGTAATGGAATGCTAATTATTACAAGCTATCTGTGTCACTATGCTTTGACCTTCTTTTTTTGTATGTGCCAATGCCTGATTCTAAATTTGTTATTGGTAAAGACTGCAATCTTGTCCCCACAGCCGCCTCAACTCTATTGTGACGACCCTGTTCCCTAAAGGATCCCGCAGTGTGGTTCCTAAAGATATGCCTCTCAATATATTTGTTAAAATTATCCAGTTTATTGCACAGGTATGTCTGCCATTAAATTACAGACAGATCTAAAACCAAGATCTCAGTGTTAATCTCTTGTTAGCTGTTAAACCATTATACAAGACTTAATTCTCATTTGTTGTGCAAACTGTGCATGTATCTAAGGACAAAGGATTTAGTGTTGTTACCAAAATAAATAGACAGTGACTGCTAGATTCCCATCAATACTAGCAACACTAGACATTTTTAATGTTCCTCATGCAGCATGTATTAAAATATTTTTGCATACTGTATCATTGCAAACGCAACTTTCATTTCCTCATTCTCATTTATCTCACAGGAAAGACTTGACTTTGCAATGAAAGAAGTAATTTTTGACCTTCTCTGTGTTGGGAAGCCTGCAAAAGCCTTTAGTCTTAATCCAGAGGTAAAGTATTGTCAGATTACAATAGCTGTAGTAGCTTTATCTCAAGGTGATTATACACGGGACAACTTATTTTGAGCAATGTTGCCAAGTGATGTTGCTTGGGCACTTTCCTATTGAGAATGGGCAACAAATTTCAATCTGAAGTAATAAAAATAGTAAATTTGTTGCTATTCTCAATAGGGAAGTGCCCAAGCAACATCGCTCGGCAACATTGCTCAAAAGTTGCCCCGTGTATCATCACCTTCAGTTTTATGGCTCTCATATCTTGATTTTGTGGATGTCTGTTCTATAGAGAATGAATATAGGTCTCAGAGCATTCCTGGTCATTGCCGACAAGCTGCAGCAGAAAGATGGCGAGCCTCCCATGCCGAACACGGGGGCCACGCTCCCTTCTGGAAACACACTACGAGTCAAAAAGACGTTCCTAAGCAAGCCTCTGACTGAAGATGAGGCTAAAGTCATAGGTGAGTTCATCTATTTTACTTTTAGAAGAATAATTTAAACAAAATCAAGGCTTTTGTCTGTGGAACTGAAAACTCAATTCATGAATGTTATTGCGTTGAATAACAAACAAGAATACGTTGAAAACATGAAAGAATGCAAACTTTGACCAGAAACAAAGAGGAGCTGTTTTCTTGATCGTGTTGATTGACATTTTCTCCTTAAACTCTTGGAGTTACTATTGGAGTACATGTAGGATTTTTTTTCACTGTTTTTGTCTTTCCAAACACTTAGGAATGTCCCTATATTACCCCCAAGTGCGGAAAGCTTTAGACAATATCCTCAGACATTTGGATAAGGAGGTTGGCCGCTGTATGATGCTGAGTAACGCACAGATGCTGAATAAGGAACCCGAGGATATGATTACGTATGTCACACATGACACTTGTCTATGTCCAGTAATGTGGTATATCTGATTCTCTGCACACACCTGTTCGACCCATCAGTACAACTAATCCTGAGCTTGTCAGTGCACTCATTTCTGTTTGAGCTTATGTGACCTCTCTCTATACTGACAGGGGCGAGAGGAAACCCAAGATTGACCTCTTTAGGACATGCATGGCCGCCATTCCACGCATCCTTCCTGATGGCATGTCCAAGTCAGAGCTCATAGACCTTTTGGCTCGGTGAGTTTGTGCGTGCATGGGCGTGTGAGCAGGAAACATTTGCTTCAACGTATTGCCCGATGGTCAGGTTTCCTGAAAGCTTCAGTAACGTGATCCCTCCCTGCCCCCAGCTTGAATAGGATGTCCCAGTGCAATCTGAGTCTGCTCTAATCAGACTTAATTCTTCATGTTTAAGCCATTAGGTCAGCCAGCTAGTTCAGACTTTCTGTGAACTTCCACCTCTGGAGCTGGAGTGGCTTCTTTGCTGTAGTGAAAGATCTTGGAAAGTACACAGATTATTTATGAGTCTTAGTGGATGGTACTATTTAGATACGTATGAGAACATTTTAAAGGTGAAATTTTCCAGGAAAAAAAAAAGCTAAATTAATGTTCAAATATATACGGAATAAAAATATGTTTGAAAAATAAAACAATTTTAATATAAAATGTAATGTATAATTTATATATTTTAATATATATTATTTTGGGGTGGTTTCCCAGACAGGGTTTAAATTAAGTCAGGATAGGCCTTAATTTAGAATAGTTAATCGTGGCTTTAAAAAATGGCTTTCTGTAACACAGATTAAGTACAGATTACTAAAACCTGGCCTATGGAGTCCTGAATTAAAATAAACGTAAAACCATCTGAGCTAATCTGAATTAGCATGAGAGAGGTTGCCTAGAAAACATGAAATGAACCAAGAAAAACTTAAAATTGTATGGAACTGAGAAGCAAATCCAAGGAAAACAATGGCAGCAGAAAAAGACTGCAATCCAAAAGAAAAAAAAAAAAACACTTTACTAAACAAGAGACAGTTCTTTTAAAGCAAGCAAAATATATCAGCTGTGGAAAAAAAAAAGTAATGCCTGGAAATCTGTTTGTCTGTTTTTAATCACTGTTGGCAGTCTAGAGATGATACTAGTTTGATCCAAAGCACTCTCATAGTGGTTGCTTCATTATATAAAAAAGGCAATTCTTGTTAGCAGGTCCTCAACTCAAGCAGAAACTCAACACTTCACCACAACGATAATCTTCAAAAAACGCTAACTAACAAAAACTTTTACATAATAGAACATTAAACAGAAAAAAGTCTCTCCATATTCTAATCTTTCTAAAAGAAATGCATAAAATAACACTTTTTCAACATTTATTCTCCCACTTACTCTCCCAGCATGATGGGAAGTAGGGCTGGGCGATATATCGAATTGCTTTTGTCACGCGTTTTTCATCAGTAAAGCCGGTTCCCTGATTGCCGTTAAATCGCCATCATCTGCTTTCAAATGGAGCGGCATTTAATAGATAGAGCCGTAGATCACTGATAAGCCACGCAATATCGCATTCATATCGCAGATGAATCGCCGTCGATATTGAACGCGATATTGCGTGGCTTATCAGTGATCTACGGCTCTGTCTATTAAATGCCGCTCCATTTGAAAGCAGGTGATGGCGATTTAGCGGTAATCAGGGAACCGGCTTTACTGACGAAATGCACGTGACAAAAGCATTCAATATATCGCCCAGCCTTAATTGGAAGTGAACATCCTGTTTGATTGGGTTACTTGACTGAAACATGTTATTTCAAAATCAAAACATCAAGTGAGTTCTAGTAACCATTTCAAGTAAATTTAACATGAAGCAATCACATTTTGTGATATATACCCCCAAAATATATATATAATATATATAATATACACTTTCTCATGACAGAAAAAGCAGATTTCTGTTAATCTGGTTTAAAGGGCCATTTTATTCTAGGACTAGGCTTAATCTCTGTTTGGGAAACTGCCCCATGATAATTTAAAATGTAGGCTATAATAAAAAATATATAGATATAATATTAAATTAATTATATATAATATATAATATAGTATTTTAAATGTGAGACAAATATGGAACATGTTTTGTGATCTTTTTACTGGCAGGTTAACCATCCATATGGATGATGAACTGCGTCTGATAGCCCAGAATTCCCTGCAGAGTCTGCTGGTGGACTTCTCAGACTGGCGGGAGGAAGTGCTCTTGGGCTACTGCAGCTTCCTGCTCCGAGAGGTACAGGACACACACCAAACCCTCCTGGACTCCTCACTTAAACTACTGCTTCAGTTGCTCACACAGTGGAAACTAGCCCTTCTCAGCACCAACAAGAGCCTGGACACATCGAAGATCTGCTCCACTGAAGTAAGAAGAGAAAATCACAAAAACATCTCAAATTGAGGCTTAATCATAATGTAAAATAATAATAATAATAATAATAATAATAATATATATATATATATATATATATATATATATATATATATATATATATATATATATATATATATATATATATATATATATATATATATATATAAGAAATATTTTAAATAATATAATATAAAGCTGTGTATGTGCTCTTTAGTTGTTACAGAATAGCTCTGGCTCCAGGCTGCCTGCTGAACGGACCCCTCACTCCACAGTCCTACATGCTGTTGAGGGTCTCGCTTTAGTGCTGCTGTGCTCCTGCCAGACAGGTACGCGCAAACTAGCCGTGTCCATCCTTCGAGAGGTCCGGCAAATCTTCCTCACCGTCGGGCAGACTGAGGTAAGAGCCGCTTGGAGCCTAACTTGATCAGATAAAGGCCTTTGAGAATACATCCGCTCATTTTATGGTTAAATGTGGTCTACACAGGAAGATGAAAGGCCCATGATAGATGTACTGGACCAGCTGAGCCCAGTGGTGCTCGAAAGCTTTGCCCACGTGGCGGTGGCTGACTCGGTGAGTGCCTCTCTGTTCGGTACTTTGCGGTTTCGCTCACATGTGAGTCTCGGAGGACATCTACAAAGTGTCTTCTGTTCTGAGTTTATAAGAAAGTCTGTTTTACTTCTCTGAGCTTGGAGTTTAGTTCATTAGGTGGTGGGACTTAGACAAACAATGATTCAGAATCACATAGATACCAGATACTAGAGTTAAATTTTGTGTAAATACATTTTGTCTGTAACATCATTATCCTCCAAAAATCCAAAAACTGTTGAGTTCTCTAATGGCCACTATGATCTTTTCCCTTCCACTTCCTCGCAGGCGTCTCTCCCCACCGGGCAGCAAGCGGACATGCAGTGGCTGGTGGAGTGGAACGGATCTCTGGTCGGCAGTCACTATGACGTGCGGAGCCCGTCTCGTGTGTGGATCTTGGCACAGTCTCTGAAGGAACCCTGGGCTCTGTGCCTCTTCAGCCTTCTGAGACAGGAGTATCTACCAAAGCACTGTCCCACAGCGCTCAGCTACGCCTGGCCCTACGCCTTCACCCGCCTGCAGCTCCTCATGCCTTTACTTGAGCCCAGGTGAGGGATGGATAAAACCTTTAAGGGGGCATTTGACCTACATCTATGTATCATTGAGAGATTGGTCTGCACTGTAGCTTTAATTATTGTGGCAATCTAATAGGTTTTTTAAGCATTTGAATCTAGTTGACCAGGTTTTAACCTCAAAGTGCAGGAGGTTTTTAAGCATTAACGCTATCTCTATCTTTAAGTTTAAGCTCTTAATGGCCTCCCATAGCCACTTTTTATTATGTTACTGCACTTGTTTAAGTGGTTCTGCCCCTGATAGCAGACTCTGTACAGTACTATTTTGGTTACTCTTCTCTTTTTTTATACAGTACATTCATTAGTATGTTAACTCAACACAATGTCAAATTAATAATTAAAGGGTTAGTTCACCCACAAATGAAAATTGTCATTTATTACTCACCCTCATGTCGTTCTACACCTGTTCATCTTCGGAACACATATTAAGATATTTTTGATGAAATCTGTTGGCTCTGTGGCCTTTGTTGCCAGCAATGTCACTTAACCTCTCAAGATCCAAAAAGGTACTAAAGACATATTTAAAACAGTTCATGTGAGTACAGTGTTTCTACCTTAATATTATAAAGCGACTAGTGATACTGAAATCATGTGGCTGATGCTCCGAACCGCTGATTCGATACAAAAGATTCGTAAAGCTTCGAAGCAGTTTTTTAAAATCGGCCATCACTAGATGCTGAAAAGTCTTTTTTTTTTTTTTGGAGCACAAAAAATATTCTCATCACTTTATAATATTAAAATTGAACCACTGTACTCACATGAACTGATATAAATATGTTTTTAGTAGATTTCTGAATCTTGAGAGGTTTAGTGACATTGGATTTCATCAAAAATATCTTAATTTGTGTTCTGAAGATGAATGAAGGTCTTAAGGGTGTGGAACGACAGGAGGGTGAGTAATTAATGACATTAATTACTAACCCTTTAAGACTACCCTTCAAACATTGTTTTTTTAGGACAATACTTTTATTCAGCACCAATGCATTAATTGATCAAAAGTGACAGTAAAGGCATTTATAATGTTACAAAATTTTGAACTCTATCTGTAGATTTAACAAGAGTTATTTTGTTCAACAATTTTTTTTTTAATTGACATCACTAATTCATTCGAATGCCTTCATCTTTTAGCAACCCAGTTAACGCCAAGAAAACAAGCTCGGCCGGTTCAGCAGACACCTTTGTGTCTCTATGGAGAAACTATCTGATTCTATGTTTTGGTGTGGCCAAACCCAGCATCATGAGCTCGGGACATCTTCGAGCTTCCACCCCTGAGATCGTCACTCCCAGTACAGACAACAACAGCAGCTATGACAACAAGGTGGGTGGGGCTTCTTTGGCATCACACACCAGTCATGTCTACAGTCATACGCCCCAGTCAGTCATTTAATAATTTGATGGAATCACTGATTAACATTTTGTTCTTTAGATCCTGGGCACGCCATCTGTGGCCTGGCTGCTGAAGCAGTTGGTCCCTCTGATGCGTTCAGAAAGCATTGAGATCACAGAATCTTTGGTGCTTGGGTTTGGACGCACAAATTCACTGGTTTTCAGGTACTATGTTGCACATGCTGTATATAAATATACTCTGATGATGAAACGGGACAGTTTTCTCACATTTGGTGAAATCCAAAACCATTGTAGACATTTAGATGACTCATTCTCATAGTGCCATGACATTATACAACCAGACTGAAGTCCACTCATTGTCATTTTTGATCATTTTATATCACATACTGTGTTTTAATGTTTAAAATAATTTGTTTGAATGTTTTTAATGTGTTATGCAAGTTCAGTGTACGATTTTTAAGATAAGATGTGAGCAGCATACATCTGATGTTCACATTCTAGTCATACCTCAGTTAACTTTGATAAGGCGATGTACAAACACTGTATGCATATAATTTTACCCTGAATGGCGAGGCAGTCAGTCATGGAACAATGTTCAGTTTACTGTGTAATTATAATTGTGCTGTTACATTTTTTTTTTTTTTTATTCATATGCAAAAACTTTAAAAAAACCAAGTTACATTCTTTTTTTCTTTTTTTCATTTTCACATTTTCACAACTAAATCTGAACAAACTTAAATTGCTTCCAAAGCAGTGATCAGATGTCATATTACATTAGTTATGTTCCAATTCTTGGAATCATAAAAGTATTTATGGGAAATAGAGCAATTACTGCTCTATAAACCTTGGCAGCACAGTATTGATTCTTCTTTAGCCTTATTGATTTTATATTTGTTGTGTCTCGTACAGAGAGCTTATTGAGGAACTGCATCCTTTGATGAAGGAAGCTTTGGAAAGAAGACCAGAGGTCAGTTATATCATTTTTGGATTGTTTAGCTGGTATGTGCCATAACTTGTTGTATTGTAAATGGCCCGCTCTAGCCATGCATACACAACTTATCTTGCCCAATTACAAAATTATCTAAGTACAGGGTTCCTGCCATCATGGAAACCTTTAAAATGCCAGGGACTTTTAAAAGTGTGATTCCCAGACGATAGTAATTTTTCTAGTAATGTGCTTTCCAGAATAAAAAACGGCGAGAGAGAAGAGATCTGCTGAGACTCCAGCTCCTCAGGATCTTTGAGCTGCTGGCGGATGCCGGTGTCATCAGTGACAGGTGAGAAGTATCTTATTATTATGCATTCTGTTCTCTGGACTCCTCCATTGAGTCTCATTATGAACTCACAGGCTATAAAACATGAAATGATCCCCGCCTCTCTGTCTCTCAGCACTAATGGAGCGCTGGAACGTGATACGCTGGCCCTGGGCGCTCTCTTTCTTGAGTATGTGGACCTGACCCGGATGCTTCTGGAAGCTGAGAATGACAAAGACATGGAGATTCTTAAAGACATCCGAGCTCACTTCAGCGCCATGGTGGCCAATCTCATACAGTGTGTCCCAGGTGAAGAGGAAGCAAAAGAAGTTTCACAAACTCACCATACAATTCATGTCAAGATGAAATCAAAATTTAGCCCGTTTGCTTTCTTAATACGCATTCCTGTTTGTGTTGTGCTCGTTTTAATTCATAAATAGTCATAATATTGTTCTTCCTACTTTAAATATTTATTCCCCACATTAAGTAATGACATCATACTGACGGTCTTGAAGCTGTATTTTGCTTTGGGAAGTGCTCCACATTTTTTTTTGTTTAGGAAATGGAATTCATTGCTAGGTGACGTGTGCTCCTGACGTCAGTCTTGATTTAGACTCCTTAGTGGAGGCACTGCCCAAAATAGCAGTAGATTAGATGTAGAGCCACTTCATGGGCAAATGAAAAGAGATGTTCTATGGCCAGCCATTTCCCTATTCTCCCTCAAAAAACTTAACTAAAACCATTCAGGTTTTAAAATGTTTAAAATTGTTTAATTATAAATTTGTCCTCCTTCTTTTGAGTTCTAATCCCACTTTTCCCCTCTTTTTATTTCACAGTGCATCATCGGCGTTTCCTCTTCCCTCAGCAAAGCCTTCGACACCACCTCTTCATTCTTTTCAGCCAATGGGCCGGGCCCTTCAGTATAATGTTCACGCCCCTGGATCGCTATAGTGACCGCAACCATCAGATCACTCGATACCAGTATTGTGCTCTTAAGGTAGTACAGACTACGCTGATTTCATTGATAGTTTTACATTATTTTGATAACCATTTTTATATTGTCCCCTTTTCCATTGCACAGTACATTTAGTTTTGGATTGTTGCTGTTTTGTTTTTTTCATTTAAAGAAAGTACTTTATTCATAAATAATGTTAAATAATAATATTTATATTATTCAAAAGATATACATTATCAGTCAAAATTTTAGGGTCATTTTTGGAAAGTCTCTTATGCTGACCAAGGCTGCATTTATTTGATCAAAAATACAGTAAAAATAATAATATTATGAAATATTTTAAAATAAAATTCAAGCTTTTTTCTATTTGATTATATTTTAAAATGTAATTTATTTTCCGTGATGGCAAAGCTGAATTTTCTGCATCATTACTCCAGTCTTCAGTGTCACGTGATCCTTCAGAAATCATTCTAATTTGCTGATTTGGTGCTCAAGAAATTTTTCCATTTATTATTGAAAAACACAATACAATTCAATTCAATTCACAATTATTTGTATAGCCCTTTTCACGATACATATCATTTCAAAGCAGCTTTACAGGAAATGCATGTCAACATTACAATTTAGAGTGATCTATTATCAGAGGGGCCTGCAGTTAGCTAACAATGTATTAATTTAAACAATGTGTTAATTTAATGTAGAAACAGCTGCTGGCAATGGATTGCTTAACGAATAGTAAAGAACAGCGTTTATTTTAAAAATTGTTTTTTTTTGTAATATTAAAAAAGTCTTTACTGGCACTTTTGATCAGTTTGATTCATCCTTGCTGTATAAAAGTAGACATTTCTGTAAAAAGATTGCAATAATAATATATATTTGAAATTTCATTAAAAAAAAAAACAGGCATAGAGTCAAACACAGGAATCAGTCCAAATAAGTGATGACACAGCAGAAATACACAGGCAAATCCAAGAATGGGCAGAGATCAATTAACTAAAACACAAGAAACCGGGAGAATGCTCAGAATTGCAGCGTTACACTAAACAAGACTTCACAGGGAATGAATGAGAGAACAGGGTTTATATAGGTGGAGAAACACAGGGATAATACAAAGGGATAATGAGTGATGAGACACAGGTATAAGCAGTCATGGTTGATCAGTCCAGGCAGAGGATTATGGGGAATGGAGTCCATGATAGTGTGGAAATAGTCCTGGTTGGAGTGCCCTCTGGTAGTAGTCCCAAAACACAAGAAACCAGGAGAATGCTCAGAATTGCAGTGTTACACTAAACAAGACTTTGCAGGGAATGAATGAGAGAACAGGGTTTATATAGTTGGAGAAACACAGGGATAATACACAGGGATAATGAGTGATGAGACACAGGTGTAAGCAATCATGGTTGATCAGTTCAGGCAGAGGATTATGGGGGATGGAGTCCATGATAGTGTGGAAATAGTCCTGGTTGGGGTGCCCTCTGGTAGTAGTCCCGGGCACTCTAACTGCTGATCGTGACAGGAACGGGGTGATGTTTAACCCTGGCTCTAATTTAAAACATTCCTTGTGTTGCTAATTCAGACCGCAGACATATACTCCACTAATTTTATCTCCGGAGGTCTAATTATAGCCTAGGAAGTGCTGTAGTCATTTACAGTGCAAGACCTCAATGTGGACACACATGCCAAAGAGACAAAAGTGGGTCCATTAAGTGACGAATGAGTCCATTTGTGATGACAGCGCATGTGTGCTCTGTTTTGTCTGTGGGAACCGCATACTCATAATGTCGGCTCTGTGCAGACGACATGTAAACATACTGTTCATGTCTGGTTTGTTCAGCTTAGGATTTCTGGAAAAAATACACCCACCTCTAAAGCTATATTGTTTGCGTGTGTACGTGTAGCTTCTTGTTTTGCCGTAAACCCCTTCCCCGTAATGGAAAGACGGGTGTTGTAAGACGATCATATATAATGTTGTAGCAATTGTAAAAGGTGTGTAATTTCAAGACCCTGGTGTCATTAAATCATACAAACATCCAGAACATGATATGAGCCCTGTGAGCCTCTTCACTGTTTCTTTGAAGTATTTTTTTGTTTTGTTTTGTTCTGTGGGACACGATAGGACGTGATTTCCTCAAAACAGGAAATTCCAAGTTTTTCATGAAAGCATTGCATGAAAGAATGTTGTTTTTTCTTCCTTTCACAGGCCATGTCGACTGTGCTTTGTTGTGGCCCTGTGTTCGACAACGTAGGGCTCTCTCCTGATGGCTACCTCTATAAGTGGCTGGATAACATCCTTGCCTGTCAGGATCTGCGGGTATGCAGACAAACTCTCTGCAACAACATGACACACATACGTTCTCACTCACTGCTTTGGTGTTGATAGTGCTAAACAAACACAACCATCTTTACAATGATTTGAACCCTTTGACCCAGTGCAAATTTGCTGAGGGACTTTTCATAAGATAAGCCACTTTTCTTAGATGTCTCTCTCTCTCTTTCCCAGCTTGTGAATGAGCAATGTTTTGTTTTCATTGTTCTGCAATTTGTTGGTTCTTGAAGTGAAATCTGGCTTTGAGCCCTGAAATATTTGTGAAGTTAGAACAAGACACTTCCGTTCAAAATTTTGGGGTCAAAAAGATTGTTTTAATGTTATGTTCACCAAGGCTGCATTTATTTGCTCAAAAATACAGAAAAAAATAAAATATTGTGAAATATTATTAAAGTTAAAAGAACTGTTTTCTATTTTAATATATTGTAAAATGTAATTTATTTTTCTGATGGCAAAGCTGAATTTTCAGCATCATTACTCCAGTCTTCAGTGTCACATGATCCTTCAGAATTAATTTTAATATGATTTGATACTCAAGAAACATTTCTTATCAATTATTATCAATGTTAAAAATAGTTAATATATATTATATTTAATTCAGAATTCGTTGATGATTAGAAAGCCCAAAAGAACAGCATTTATTTGAAATATAAATATTTTGTAACATTTTAAATGTATTTACTATCACTTTTGATCAGTTTAATGTATCACTGCTTAATTAAAGTATTCATAAAAGAATAATAAAAAATTAAAAAATTCTGACCCCAGACTTTTGAACGGCAGTGTATATCAATGGAAACAGAGGCACAACTCTGGGATTATTATTCATGCAATTTCCTATATCATTTTCTAAGCCTTCAGTAATTTATATAAAACTCAGGACTAAAAATATCCTGAAAAAATATTGGTGTACAGTGGTATAACTGGTCTTCCAGCCTGGTGAAGTGCCCAAATCTCCACTAAAACCAGACCAGTTTGACCCAACTGATCTGACCAGCTAAAACCAGAACCAGCTTAGACTGTTTTAAGATGTTTCAACATCAATTATACTGACACAACTTTGATAATCATGCTGAAAAATCCAGCTGAAGCCTGATGGCACCTAGTTTTACATGATCTATTTCTGGTCAAAGCTGGTCATTAGCCAGTCCAAGTTGGTTTAAGATAGTTTATGTACTATTTGATCAGTTTGACTACCAGCTAGTGAAGCCTAGGTCAAGCTGGTTAGCGCTGGTAAAACATCTTAGCTAAGCTCAGAACCTGATTTTGTTTGCATAAACTGCTTAGACTAGTCTCACAAGTGTTACAGTTTTTTTCTTTAAGACGGTTGATTGCATAAAATAATAGATGGTCTAATCTGAAAGTGAAAAGCAAGACTGATTACCCCTTAGCTAACTGCTAGTCAGTCAGACTACTTATAAAGACATAGTCTTAACATAGTGGCTCTGTTTATAGAACTGGCCCTCTGTTCAAACAACAAACAGCTTTGACTGGTTGACCATTTGACCACCATGATAAGGTCATGTTGGTCAAGATGGTCAACCAGTCAAAATGACCGTGTTTCTTCACCAGCTAAGGTGTTTTTTTTATCACCAATCACTTCAATAGACAACAAATGTGATCCTCTGATCTGATCCTCCTCAGGTGCATCAGCTGGGCTGTGAAGTGGTGGTTCTTCTGCTGGAACTTAACCCAGATCAAGTGAATTTGTTTAACTGGGCCGTGGACCGATGTTACACTGGCTCCTGCCAGCTGGCCTCTGGTTGCTTCAAAGCCATTGCCACTGTCTGTGGTAGCAGGTATGCTGGGGACTGAAAAGCCAGAGCAAATATTGATTTTTAAAAAAAAATTGAATGCACATTAAAGGAGCTACAGAGGATCTTTTCGTCGACTGAGAAACCAAAGACTGTTAGTGAGTTTTTGAAATGAGCGCATGCATAAGAACAACCCCCCTCCTTGACAGTCATTTCGAGGGAACGCCTCCCAAAACTTGTGCAAGAGTATTGGAACACGAGTGTTTACCACCGGCATTCGCTGTGTCATGTTAGTGGATTCATTATGTCGGACTCACCGCAGGTAACTCATAATCTGCAGTTGTTACTCCTGTCTCCTGACAAAAACATTGCATGCGGCGCCTGTGAAGTGTGGAAAGTTACTGGAACGCGCAGCCGCTCGTCTCTCACGCGATGATCATGTAAACGATTGGCTGATGTTTTTAAGGCCCTACCTCGTGCACAGATGATGTATATTAATATTATTCCTTTCAGTGCACCTAATAATAGTCTTTTATCAGTTTGTAAAGACAGTTTCAAATAATATTGCAAAAACGTATAAAACAAAACATCCTCTGTAGCACCTTTAAACTATTCAAAAGTTTGAGGCTGGTAAGATTTTCACATGATCCTTCAGAAATCATTCTAATATGCTGATTTGGTGCTCCAGAAACATTTCTTATTATTATCAACTGTGTAAACAGTTGTGCTGCTTAATATTTTGTGGAAACTGTTGTACATTTTTTCAGGATTATGGAATAAATGCATAATGAATAAAGTTTAATAGAACAGTATTTATTTGAAATAGAAATCTTTTGTAACATTATAAATTTCACATTTGATTAATTTACTGCATTGATAAAAGCTGAATAAAAGTATTAATTTTTATGTTTAAAAAATTGTATTGACACCAAACTTTTGAACGATAGTGTAAGTCAATACCTTTACCTTTAATATGACACTATAAAAAATTCTATAAAGTATACAGTTAGGTTTCTTCAAATGTTTTCTTTTGCCAGATTTCCCACATCAGATAAATCCCCGTTCAATAGAGCTTTGGTGGCCTGCGTTCTTTCTCATTTGTTTACATATATAATGCCAAGACTAGATGTATGATCTTTGGAACAAAGCCCCTCATTCACATATTTATCAAAACCAATCTAAGTTGTTTTTATGTAGGTGATCTTTTATTTTCCTTCACAGAAACTACTCCAGTGATATTGTGACTCTGCTGAACCTTGTTCTCTTCAAAGCATCCGACACCAACAGGGAGATCTACGAGATCGCTATGCAATTAATGCAGGTTAGAGAGAGAACATTCTCTGCCATAGAAGTGTTGCAATAATAGAGAGTGTCCTGGATTAAATGGTGTGTTTGTGTGCTAATCTGTTTATATGCTTGCGTGTTTTTTCTGGTTGAAAGGTTCTGGAGGCCAAACTGTCTGTGTATTCTAAGAGGATTGTGGAACAGAAAAGTGGTACTATCCTGTATGGGACACACGGGCCTCTTCCACCCCTCTACAGTCTCTCTGTAACCCAGCTTTCTAAGCAACTTGCCAGGATGTACCCTGAACTAACCCTGCCCCTTTTCTCAGGTATAAAATGGAGGATAAAGATGGACACAGACTGTGTGTGCTAATGACACTCTCTTATAGCTGAAACCCTTAAAGGGTTAGTTCACCCAAAAATGAAACACACACATGTCATTCCACACCCGTAAGACCTTTGTTCATCTTTGGAACACAAATTAAGATATTTTTGATGAAATCCGAGAGGTTTCTCTCCCTCCATAGACTGCAACATAACTACCACTTTTAAGGCCCAGAAAGGTAGTAAAAACATCGTTAAAATAGCCCATGTGACTACTGTGGTTCAAACAAAAAAAACCCAAACAAACATAACGACTTTATTCAACAACTTCTCTTCCGTTTCAATCTCTTACGCTGTTCATTCTATAAAAACAGTGCAGCATTCACCGGTTCTATGTCAGACGCATGCGTTTTTGTGCTCACATGAACAGCATCAAAGACTGACATGGAAGAGAATAAATTGTTGAATAAAGTTCTTTTTGTTTTCTAAAAGTATTCTCATCACTTCATAAAATTAAGGTTGATGACATCTTTACTACTTTTCTGGGGCTTGAAAGTGGTAATTACGTTGCAGTCTATGGAGGGACAGAAAGTTCTCGGATTTTATCAAATACATGTTCATTTGTGTTCTGAAGATGAACAAATGTCTTACGGGTGTGGAACGACATGAGGGTGAGTACTTAATGACAGATATTTATTTTTTGGGTGAACTAACCCTTTAAAACCATAAACTTTCAACTGCAAAAATGTGATTATTTATGGTTTAAATACAGCTTAAGCTCAGCATCTGTAGCACAGTGTTATTTTAATATTATTTATATACTACTGTATTATTTAATGATATTTTAAATGAACTTTTAGCTTTATATTTTCAATTATAATTATAATTTTAATATAGTTTTAATTATAATCCAAGTTTTATTCTATTCTATTTTAGTTAGTTTCTAAGGCATCATTCTAATTTTTTAAGTATACGTTTTTTCACCTATTTTATTTTACGTTTATTTTAATGAATAAAAATGATTTTGACAACTCCTGCACCGTGCTGTCTATTATCATAGAAAATAATTTTGAGTAAATTCCAATTAAAATATACAGTTGTCACATTGTTTCTAAAATATAACCATAACTCTTAAACATTATACTTGTTACTGAAGGAGAAATGTGTGAAGTTATAACCAATTTTTTTTTTTTGAAAGATACCAGGAAATGACATATTGTTACTATCTGTAAATTACTGGACATGAATGCCTGGAGCAAACTTAACTTACAGGATATTATTCCATCTAGAAAAGTAATTCTACCTCAACCCGTATGACTTGTATAATATATATTATATATAGTTGTCATATTTCTGCACATTTACCTCTCCAGTACAGTTACACCATAGACTTTCATTGTACGTGAATTATTGCTTTTTCCTTTTAAACACATTTTCCATTAAAGTGCACCTTAAAGTGCATTTAACCTGAAATATTCTTTTAGCCAAAAGCAAATTCACCCAAACATATAGAAACACCATTCATATTTATATATATGAAGCTCTATTTTTTTGTATCTCTCATCCCTAGAGGTAAGTCAGAGGTTTCCCACCACTCATCCAAACGGCCGTCAGGTCATGCTGACCTACCTGCTCCCTTGGCTCAGTAACATTGAGCTGGTGGATGGAGGTCTGCTGCCCATAGTCTCGAATTCGAACAGCCCTGGGGACAACAGAAAGGGATACACTCACAACACCTCAGCACCTCACCTGCTCCGTGGCACAGGCTGGGGGTCACTGCAGGCCTCTTCTCTGGTCCTAAACAACCTCATGTTCATGACCGCAAAGGTACGACAGTGACTGTTACTTTAGTTTTTGCTTTAAAAACTATGGATATCAGTACAGCATATTGAGTTGTGTGTCTCTGTGTGTGCCAGTATGGAGATGATGTCCCAGGTGCAGAAATGGAGAATGCTTGGAACGCTCTCGTCAGTAATGAGAGGTGGACTAATAACCTGCGGACCACCCTGCAGTTCCTCATCAGCTTATGTGGAGTCAGTAGTGACACCTCTCTCCTGCCTCATGTAAGTCTTTGAATTTTTTTATTTCATTATATTTTGGTTTGATGTCGAGATCTTATTAAAGGGTTAGTTCACCCAAAAATGAAAATTCTGTCATTAATTCTGTTATGTAAGACCTTCATTTATCTTCGTATGAAGATCTTTATCTTTATCCTTCGTATGAACACAAATTAAGATATTTTTGATGAAATCCAAGAACGTCATAACAAATTTCAAGGCCCAGAGTAGTAAAGACATCATTAAAATAGTCCATGTGACTACAGTGGTTCAACCTAAATGTTATGAAGCAACAAGCTCTCTGATTTTATCAGAAATATCTTAATTTGTGTTCTGAAGATGAACGAAGGTCTTACAGGTGTGGAACGGCATGAGGATGAGTAAATAATGACATAATTTTCATTTTTTGGTGAACTTACCCTTTAATAAAGCAGGTCATTTGATTAGAGATGAAACTTAAGTTGTCAAGTTTGAGTATGTGGACTGTCCTCTATTCATGCTCAGATTAAGAAGGTGGTGATCTATCTGTGTCGCAACAACACCATTCAAACCATGGAGGAGCTGCTTTATGAACTTCAGCAGACAGATCCTGTGAACCCTGTTGTGGTGCACTGTGACAATCCTCCATTTTATCGCTTTTCAGCCACAAGCAAAATTACCACCACCACTTCCGGTATGCATAACTATATATATCTCTCAAGGCAAAACATTATAAATGCATAAAGCAAAAACAGCAAAAAGCAAAATGACAGTAAAATAGTGTTCATGTGTTGGTCATATGACACATGCTGTATTATTAAATATGTCTCTAAAGGTCCAACTTCCAGTAGCAAAACATTAGTGTGTGGCCAGGAAAACATCCCTGACACGGATAACTCACCAGTCACAAAGGAGTGTGATGACAGGTATGTCCCACAGACCACACAATTTACTTTATGTGCCTTAAGACTATTTTCCCTGTTAACGTTTCACATAACTCAATAAAAATTCATCTCGAAACTGACACCTTTATCCAAAGAGACTTCTTATACTTCTTATACACTTCCACTGGAGCAAGTTTAACCGCCTTGATTGATAGAAAAATGTTTTTGTGTGGTTATATTCAATACATGCACTAACAAAAGTAAATTTTTTTCTGTCCACCAAAGGCTGAGCAACATCTTACGAGCACATAACCGCCTGGAGTCTCGGTACAGTAGCAGTTCTGGAGGTTCCTACGATGAGGAAAAGAGTGAGTGAAGTTTGACATTGATCCATGGATGTCGAGACAGTTCTGGCCCAAGGGCGTTAAATATTATTTTATCTTTTTTTTTTAGTTTAGACTATCTCATTTCTTTTGTGAATTTGAGATATTTCTGATAGCTGGCTCAGGTAATACATTTCAGCTTAAAATATCTTAAGCTTAATGGTTTTTGAGCATGATTACTGTAGACATGAGGTATGACAGTTGTGGAGTTTGTCTGTCTACATACCACTCGTGCTTTGAGGGTAAAATCCAGTTTTATTACAAGCGTCACGGATGAAAGGCATCCTGTCAGGAATGACATGTTGACCCTTTTTGCTTTGCCTACAGGTGAGCCGCTCCCACCATATGCCATGTGGCTTATGAGTGTGCTGGAAACCAATCAGCCGCTTCCTCTTCCCATGCCAGTTAATGGAGGCTGCTGGGCACCGCTGGTCGATTATCTACCCGAAACAGTAACCCCACGAGGACCCCTCCACAGGTCAAGCTTCCTTTGTTTTTAGTTTTGTTTTGTTTTGTTTTGTTTTGTTTTGTTTTGTTTTGTTTTGTTTTGTTTTGTTTTGTTTCGTTTCGTTTCGTTTCGTTTCGTTTTGTTTTGTTTGTTCTGTTCTGTTCTGTTCTGTTCTGTTTTGTTTTGTTGTTTTTTGTGTTTTGTTCTGTTCTGTTTTGTTTGTTCTGTTCTGTTCTGTTTTGTTTTGTTTTGTTCTGTTTTGTTTTGTTTTTTTGTGTTTTTGTTCTGTTCTGTTCTGTTCTGTTCTGTTCTGTTCTGTTTTGTTTTGTTTTGTTTTTTGTTTTGTTTTTTGTGTTTTTGTTTTGTTTTGTTTTGTTCTGTTTTGTTTTGTTTTTTTGTGTTTTTGTTCTGTTTGTTCTGTTCTGTTCTGTTTTTTGTTTTGTTCTGTTTTGTTTTGTTTTGTTTTGTTTTGTTTTGTTTTGTTTGTTCTGTTCTGTTTTTTGTTTTGTTCTGTTCTGTTCTGTTCTGTTCTGTTCTGTTCTGTTCTGTTCTGTTCTGTTCTGTTTTGTTTTGTTCTGTTTGTTCTGTTTTGTTTTTTGTTTTTTGTATTTTGAAAGCATAACCATATCTCTTAAACTTTATACTTGTTACTGGAGGAGAATGGAGGAGAAATGTCTGTGATAGAGTCAGTTATCGTTTAATGACATTGGAATCGTCGTCTCATCTTAGTGATGGAAAATAGGTCTTAAACATTTTTCATTATAGATTTCGTTAACAAAATAATACTAGTTATAACCAAGCTTTCAATTCATGCTGCGACCATGTAAATCTGAAAAACCCTGCACAAATATATCAGGAAATTACATAATGTTACATGGACACCTGAAGCAAACTTCAGGAAATTATGTTATCTATCTAGAAAAGTAATTCCACCTCAGCCAGACAATTTCATATCCTATTTTATATCAAATATCAACAATATATTTGTTATTGGAGAATTTATAAAAATGCTTTAACAAAAAAATTAACAAAAATTTCCAGTACCATAGATTTCTATTGAAAGTGATTTCTTGCATTTTTGTGATTTGTTTATTTACGTTAAAGCATTCATCAAGTTACAAAAATAACTTTGTACTCTCTTCTTCTTCATATTAGGTAACAACCTTTTATTCAGATTTAGATTCAGTCAAAGTCTAGACAGTCACTCAGACTAGAATTGCATGCGTTTTTTTTTAAAGCACTGTAACTTGACTCGGTTTAATTTAATCACTCATGATAAAACACAGTTCTTATCATTCCCACAGATTATGTAACTCTGGAATCTTAAAGCATGTCACTCTGCTATTATCAGACAGATGTAAAATAGATGTTCAGAAGCTGCAGTGTTGTCGTCACAGCCCCTTTGAACCAAAAAAATGTGAAAACACATTACCAATGTTCTTCTTAGGAAGTATGATAACAATGCCCATCGCCAGTGTAATGACAAAACCAACATACTTCCTTTAAGATTTTTTTTCTGTCACTCAGTCACAGCTGTGAATATGCTCTGTTCTTTTTGAAAGGTCAGTGATGGTATGTGTTTTTTATTCATTTACTGAAAGACCAGTGTTTTTTTGTCTGGTTCAGGTGTAACATAGCAGTGATCTTCATGACGGAGCTGGTGGTTGATCATAGCGTGAAGGAGGACTGGGCCCTACACCTCCCTCTACTGCTCCATGCCTGTTTCCTGGGTCAGTAGAGCCTCTGTGTTCTGTTCTCATCACAATTTGGGACATTTTATCAGGGATTAGACCCTCTAGATTAAGGCTACAATGCTTGAGTCAGGTGTATTCAGATGAAAAGTACTGCTTTTACTGTAGTACATGTTTTTTTGTTTTTTTTTATCCAAAATGGATTTGCTTTTTGTCATTCTTTTTTTAAATCTAATCTTATCTGAAGCATTGCATCCCTGAATGTGTCTTATGACTATAACTATGTGGCTTGCTATGAGAACAATGTTGTTAGTGAAAGCAGTAATCTCTTGAACATGGAGGATGTACCAACCTTATCTTTTTTAGAAGTATGTGAAATATTTGTATCCCTGCGGATTGAGAACATTATTAATTTCAAATCAAAACAATATTTAGGTGTTGACAGACTCAAAAAGAAAAACCCAAGCAAACAAACAAAAAATCTAGAACCAGATGTTCCCACTCAACCCACAACCCCCCAAATGGACCTAAAACAATAATGAATGAATGCAAATACAAATGTAAACCTTTGGAATTTGGCTCTTTTTTAGGTATGGACCACTACCGCCCAGAGGTGTTTGAACACTGTAAGAGACTCCTCTTGCACCTTCTCATCACGTTATCTTGCAACAACAATTTCAGCCTCATTGCCTCTGTTCTGCTAAACACAAGAGATGCCAACAGCAACAAGAGCCTGACCTTCAAACCCATCTACCAGCCTGAGTTCTACACAGGTAGTAGACTTAACATTCAAAATATGTCAGGAAAAAAAATATTATTATTAATTTTGTGTTTATGTATTTTATTTCATACATCAGTATTTTATGGTCATTTATTGAACCAAAGAAAATTATTGCTTTGATCAAATTTATTTATATAGTTAATTTTTATTGATTGATTGATTGATTGTCGCATGGTAGTCACTATTAAGTACGACTTTACCATCAATAAACTCCTAATTTACCACTTATTAATAATTAGTAAGCTAGTTGTTAAGTTTAGGAATTGAGTAGGATTAAGAATGTAGAATAAGGTCATGTAGAATAAGGCATTAAAGGTGCCCTAGATTCAAAAATTGAATTTACCTTGGCATAGTTGAATAACAAGATTTCAGTACATGGAAATGACATACAGTGAGTCTCAAACTTCATTGTTTCCTCCTTCTTATATAAATCTCATTTGTTTAAAAGACCTCAGAGGAACAGGCGAATCTCAACATAACACCGACTGTTACGTAACAGTCGGGATCATTAACCCTCTGGAGTCTGAGGCTGATTTGGGGCCTGGAGAACTTTTGACATGCCCTGACATTTGTGCTTTTTTCAGTTGTTCATAAACATATTAATGGAAAAAGTGTCATTACACTGTATTCAGCACAAACTAGGCTACAATAATATGTGAGGAACATGTATGTACATGTTTGTGTTTTTGAAGGAATAACATTTATGCGTGGTTGTTGAAAAAACAAAAAACTTAAGTCACTGAAATAAGGCCAAAAAAAGTATAATAAATCTGTGTTCATAAGACTTTAGGGTATTGGAGGTTGTAGACTAGAGTTTTTGCTTCAAAATTATGTAAAAATTATGCTGCCTACTCCTTCATATAAAACAATATATTGATTTAGTTTTTGTAAGACACTTTTTGCCAAGAAACACAGTATGCGAGGAGGCGTGAATCACCACTGAAAATGGGACATTCTCACCTGAGAAGACAAAAGAATTGGATAGTAATGAGCTGAAATGACTTGCATATTAATGAGGCATTTCAGTCAGGTAGGCTGTGAAAAAAAACCTTCTGTGATGTCTCAAGCTCATTATGATATATGAAACATACAGAAAAATATTATTACAATATAAAGTAATGGTTTTATATTATACTTTAAAATATAATGTATTTCTGTGATGCAAAGAGTCTGAATATAGACTTTTAGTTTAAAAGCATGCACATTTGGAGAAATATTGGATTCTCATATGCTTATGTCAATTTTCTATACAGAGGAGTTATATTAACTTAATATTCATTGTCATTACTATGAGCGCTGGTGTTTTCAATTCATCCTTGAAGTCGGAGGGCGCTCTGTGCATTTTAGTCCACAAATTCATCTAAAAGAAGAAGAGGCTATTCCATGAATGGAGTTTCCAATACATACAGCAGCCGGAGGGCGCTAAAGAAACAAAAACTCATCTAAACTTCATCTATAGAAGACAAGTAAACAGGAAGTAACTGCATGTCTTCTAGAGATCGCTAACCATGACTTTTACATCCAGATAAACACTTTTCAAGACAATAACGATTGAGATAATGAATGCATGTATTGACTGAATTAGCGTCTGAATAGCGCTGGCTCCGTGGGCGTGGCCGCATTAGCAGATAATGAGCTGAATCACGGATTTCTGACATGGCTCTCTTTTCATACAGATTACATAAACAAAGAAGGTTTGTTTTCGATTTGACTTACATGATTTAAAACCTGACATCTTAACGTTTTTTTAGACATAAGTGTAATTTTTTTGTCATTAGTATTCACTAAGTTACAGTTCATTTTCTGAGAACTATCAGATTGGAGTTCGTTCAGAGGGAGAGGAGAGATCACGCATCATGTTAGTTTTCTTTATTTTACAAAAAGCACAATATTCTGTTTTTACTCTGAGTGTACACAAATGAAAGAAGATATTCCACAGATTAAAATGGTGTATAACTCTTAATTGTATGTGCAACATTGACGGAGTATTTTGAGTCTCTTTCACACTGATAAGAAAAAAACCACGGTGGTATCGCCGGCGATACCGTCAGACCTCAGAGTGTTAATAATGTACGCCCCCAATATTTGCATATGCCAGCTCATGTTCAAGGCATTACACAAGGGCAGCCAGTATTAATGTCTGGATGTGCACAGCTGAATCATCAGACTAGGTAAGCAAGCAAGGACAACAGTGAAAAATGGCAGATGGAGCGATAATAACTGACATGATCCATGATATCATGATATTTTTAGTGATATTTGTAAATTGTCTTTCTAAATGTTTCGTTAGAATGTTGCTAATATACTGTTAAATGTGGTTAAAGTTACCATCGTTTCTTACTGTATTCACGGAGACAAGAGAGCCATCGCTATTTTCATTTTTAAACACTTGCAGTCTGTATAATTCATAAACAACTTCATTCTTTATAAATCTCTCCAACAGTGTAGCATTAGCCGTTAGCCACGGAGCACTATCAAACTCATTCAGAATCAAATGTAAACATCCAAATAAATACCATACTTACGCGATTAGACATGCTGCATGACGAACACTTTGTAAAGATCCATTCTGAGGGTTATATTAGCTGTGTGAACTTTGTTTATGGTGTTTAAGGCAAGCACGAGCTCTTGGGGCGTGGAGCACCAGATTTAAAGGGGCCGCATACCCTGAATCAGCGCATTTATAATGATAGGCAGTTAAAAAAAATTAATAAAAAAAAAACGATGGGGTATTTCGAGCTGAAACTTCACAGACACATTCAGGGGACACTTAAGACTTATATTACATCTTTTGAAAACATGTTCTTCGGCACCTTTAATATGTTTAAGTACTAAAAAACAGACAATATTCTAGTAATATGTATGCTAATAAGCAACTAGTTAAAAGACCCAAAAATAGTTGTTAACATGTATACAATATTATATATGTATAATATAATATATGTATACATAATATTACATTTTAGAATATAAATAAAAATAATGTTTTAATATTTATTTAAATCCTTTGCATATTCATTTTAAAATATCAGTACACATTATGAAAGTTATTCATACCATTACTTTATCAAAATCAGCATGTGCATCATAACACAGAGGCTTACATTTTGTAAAATATATTAAAAATCATTCTACACTCTGAAGAGTGCCAGGGGTCAGAAGATGGTGAATGTCATTTCACCAAGTGCAACATGTTTCTGGATCAACATCTTAGTTTATCCTGGAACAAAATTACAATCAATCAATCAATCAGATTTTACAGTTTATGTCAATTTTAGGCTTACAACCAGGGTTAAGTGCTTCTACTTAAGTGTTATTCACCTATCATTCCCCTCTGATTTTAGGATAACTTATGGGTAGGGTTGGGTTTAGGGGTAGAGATAGGGTTTGGACTAAATTCAGAATGTTGTTCTGGGATCAACAAAATATGTTGACCCAGTAACATCTCTTACTTGGCAAAATCGTGGTGACCCCTTCACAAGCCATGAATCATAAATGATACATACAACTTGGATAAGTTCAAATAAGTACTTTGAAACTATGACAATTGCATTCATTATTATATATAATTACATTTATTATAACTGTTAGACCTAGAAATGAAGGGCAAATTCTATGATGAATGTTTTTGCACTTTGCAAAGCTCTACATTTTATTAAATGTTGTTAAATACTGCTGTCTATAAGACAAATTTAGCAACTTTTCATGAATCCTGTTTATCACACCCTCCTTGCATGAACACTTACACATTGGCTTTGGTATTTGACACATAGCTTTGGAGAGTGCGGTCATGTTGAAATCCTGAAGAGGGGTGGAGGGTGAGAATTCTTATCTGTGCAAGAACAACTTCTGGAAGTGCAGCCAAAAACAATTTTATGTACACAGAGCATCTAAAGGTCTGATTAGAGCATTCCTATGCACTATTTTTATCTTCTTGCTCCAAAGGGACCATCTATCGGGCCCAGGGTAGACTGGTTTGCACAAGAGGGTAGTCTCACTGTTGTCATGCTGTTATAGCATGTCTAGGCAAAGTCAAAATGATGTCAATAACGTGTAATTCGACAGCCCCTGACATAACAGCATACAGTATTGTTCTTTAATGTTTGTGATTTGGGTCATTTAGGAATGTTATCATCCTGTTTGTCTGAATTAATAATTTGTTTGCTTAAATATTTGAGTTGAGTAACTTAAAATGTGGGTTCTGAGCTTGTTCTTTTCCAAATCTTTTTACTCACCCTACATGTGGTGTTCAGGTGGTGTGGACTTCCTGCGGAATGGCCAGGCATCTCCAGTGCCAGATTCCGGCCTCAGTTCCTCCTCTACCTCGTCCAGCCTGAGCCTTGGAGGCAGCAGCTCCAACCTGCCTCATCTGGCCCAGGAAGAGGTGGAACAAATGGAGAGCAGCACTGAAGATGATGAGAAGAGCAGCAAACTCATTGAGTTTCTCACTACAAGGTATACAAATCTAGAATTATATTGTGATCTAGGTAGATAAATGCTGTAATATTTACACTACTGTTCAAAAATATGAGGTCAGTCTGTTTTTATTATTATTTAATTTATCTAATTTATCAAAGAATCCTGATAAAATATTAAGCAGCACAACTGTTTTCAACATTGATAATAATAAGAAATATTTCTTGAGCAGCAAATCAGCATATTAGAATGATTTCTGAAGGATCATGTGACACTGAAGACTGGAGAAATGATGCTGAAAATTCAGCTTTGCCATCAGAAGAATAAACTATACTAACATGGTGAACAGTTATTTTAAATAGTAATAATATTTCACAATATTGCTGTTTTACTGTATTTTTGATAAAATAAATGCAGCCTTAATGAGTATGAGACTTTAAAAAAAAACATTAAAAATCATATTGACCTCAAAGTTTTGAACAGTAGTGTGATAGGCAGATAAATACTGTAATGTTTTTATTATATTGAACTTGCAATATGTGAAAGCCAGATAGAAATTAACAAATAAAGTGCTTAACTATTAAATACATCTTAAAGGGATAGTTCACCCAAAAATGAAAATTTTATCATCATTTACTCACCCTCAAGGTGTTCAAAATCTGTATAATTTTCTTTGTTCTGTTGAACACAAAGGACGATATTTTGAAGAATGTGTTAAACTGAACCGTTTTGGGGCACCATTGACTTCCATAGTAGTGTTTGTCCTACTAAGTGCCCCAAAGTGGCCAGGTTAAAAATATTCTTCAAAATATCTTCCTTTGTGTTCAACAGAACAAAGAAATATATACAGATTTGGAACAACTTGAGGCTTGAGTAAATGATTATACAATTTTCATTTTTGGGTGAACTATCCCTTTAACAAGGACCAAATAGCCTTCAGACTGCTCTTTAAGTGTGAAAGGTTTGGCGTTAAAGGATTAGTTCACCCAAAAATGAAAATTCTGTCATTAATTACTCACCCTCATGTCGTACCAAACCCGTAAGACTTTCATTCATTTTCTAAACACAAATGAAGATCATTTGATGAAATCTGAGAGAACCGCTCAGTCTCTTTATGAACTTTTTGAAGCGTCAAAGTGGTAGTTACGTTGCTGTCAATGGAGGGACAGAAATCTCTCAGGTTTTATCAAAAATATCTTAATTTGTGTTCCGAAGATGAATGAAGGTCTTACGACATGAGGGTGAGTAATTAATGAAAGAATTTTCATTTTTGGGTGAACTAACCGTATAAATTAATCTTGAGTTTATCTTGAGTTTATCTTCACTGTACAGTAACCAAAATGAAAGGTCATTTCATGTGAATATTCCAGAGCTGTTCAGGAACTAATTCAGGAAATCGCACATCTGACAAGTCTCACATCTGACACCACTCAGGATATTACAGACTTGTATGTTGCATTTCATCAGTCTACATCAGAACGGTTGTCATTGTGGTGTGGTTTAAACGGGCGTCTGATGTTGGTGCTGGTGTGGGTTCTGTCAGACTATGTTCACACTGCAGACAATTCCAAACTGTTTTGAAAATCCCATCTTTAAGACTGGCAGCACTGTTATTTGCACATAGATTTATATGTTACTTGCAAACTGACAGATTACTTACTTATGCAAGAACATCTCGCATCAAGCTTTAAGAATTGAGATTATAATTCTGGTGTCAACAGACATGGCGAACAGAGAAAAGTTTTGAATTGGACATGGAACAGGATTGGATTTGAGCTGATAGTGTGAACAAGTCTATATATACAGGATGGGGAAACAACTTTTTTATTTTCTTTTACTTGAATATGGATTCAAACTATTTTTCACATAATCTCTAAAAAAATTCTACCATATGTGTTTAAAATGTTTTACAAACAGCAGATTATTTATTTTATCTTAAATTTTGCTTCATCTTGAATGCGCCACAATTATATTTAAGAAACAAAAGCACTTTTGGTGGTTAGCAGGGAAATAGCATCTTGCAGCCTAGTCTGCCATCTAGTGGCAAGCAAGTAGTATTCAAATGGTTCTGCTGTCAAGGTGAAAGTAGCTTTTCCTGTCATGAACGTAATATTTAGTGTGATATGTAAGAGATTGAATAGATATTTTCATGGTTTGTTTAGGCCTTTTGGGCCGTTATGGAGCCATGAAGATATCACTCCTAAGAACCAACACTCAAAAAGCACCGAGCAGCTTACCAACTTCCTGCGACATGTAATGTCTGTTTTCAAAGAGTCCAAATCAGGTAAGTCACATTTATCTTTAGTCATTCCAATGTTCATTTACATTACCTGGGTGCAGCTTGTGACATTGTATTGCAATTTATAATATAGTACATTACTGGCCAAAAATTTGACAACTTCACCCTTTACTCAAATATGTTGTAAGCATATTGTGTAATTGAGCTAGGAGTCAATTGTTTGTTTGTTTTTTTTCTTCTGATAATGCAATGAAACGTCAAATTGTGTGGATGTAATTTTGGTCAGACTGTCGTACAAAGTACAAGTCTTTTTTGCCAAATAATTTTATCAGATAAATACCTTAAAATCAATATTTTTCACACATTTCGTTGGTTTAATCAAACTTGTAGGGTCATTAAAAACAAATATCACTTTTGGCCACTACTGAATGTCTTTGCATGCCACCTGTTCTGTATGTTTGTAGACATTCGGCTTGAGCAGCAGTTGAGTGAAGTGGCGTTGCAGATGGCTCTGTGTAGCTCCTCCAGGCATTACGCTGGACGTTCCTTCCAGGTGTTCAGAGCTCTGCGGCAGCCCCTCTCAGCGTTGGCCGTGTCTGACCTGCTTTCACGCTTGGTGGAGGTGGTCGGGGAGCACGGAGAGGAGGTTCAGGTGAGGTTTGGATTCATTAATGACAGTTTTGACAGCCAGTGAGTTAATAAACTCACAATGCATCTTCTCCACAGGGTTATGTGATGGAGCTTCTCCTCACTCTTGAGTCAGTGGTGGATAATCTAGCTGAGTGCCTGAAGAACAATGACTTTTTTGTCATACTACGGTAAGTTCCTGCCATATGACATTAACCCTGCATAACCAGACACATGAAATAAGTTATATATAAAAACAATGAACGTTATTAAAACTTTAGACAATCTGGTTACGCTTTATTTTAAGGTGTCTTTTTTACAGTTGTAAATATACATTTAGGGTGTGTTCACACTTGGCATGTTTGGTTTGATTAAAATGAACCCTGGTGCGGTTTCTTGGTTAGTGCGGTTCATTTGAACATGTGTGAATGCTACCATGTGAACCCTGGTGCGCACCAAACAAGCAGACCGAGACCGCTGAAAAGATGGTGCAGTTCGAATGATATATGAACGCAACACGGACCAAAGACATGTAAACAAACCAAAAAGTCTCCACACAGCAGATCGTTTATGTGTGTGATGGAGGTATTCCTGCTGCTGTTTTGACACCTTTACACATTTTATGAACTCTTCACAAGTTCTTAGCTGGCCAAAATACCATTGTATGCAGCCTACGCACACACAACAAGTGCATTTACCTCAACACACAGCATTGTTTTGGATGTTCGGTAAGTTCCGGCTCAAAATAGGCAATACGTCATAAAATCTGACCAATCAGGCTGTGAATGTATCATTATGCCTTTTGGTTCGGTGATAAAATTGCCAATATGAATGGTAATCGGACCAGGATTAAATGTTTTTTTTTTTCTTTTTCTTTTTTGGCCCAGACCAAACCAATCAAATGAACCGAACTTCAAGTGTGAACGCACCCTTAAGTACTGAGTAATATTATGAAACTACATAGGGTTTGGTTTAGGGTTAGTTGCATGTAATTATGCAAAATTTATAGTTATTACTATAGTAACTACATGTAACATATGTAACAAGGACACTGTAAAATAAAGTGTTACCCAAAATCTTAAAAAAAAAAAAAAAAAAAACTTTTTGCATGTGTGTTTTGTTGAGTATCATGTTTCATATATCAGGCTTTATGGCTGATATAGTATGACATACAGTATGCAATATGACATTTATATTGCCAAAATGAAAGACAAAATTCTGATAGCTTGTAATGCAAATCCATGAGATTTAAATATCAGTTTTCACTATATATCTCTCAATATTATTAACATTCCTCATAAGCCTGATGTATCACATGAAACTCACATTTTTAACATGATTTTTCTAAAAAATGATATACTGTACGGATAATCAATCAAACCTAAATTGCTTCAGTAAAGTAAGTGGTCATCTTGAAATGTTACTAACAGCGTGTAATATTTAACGTGCTAGAAAGCTGGATGTTTTTGGAATTATACTAAAACGCTTTTTACTTTATAAAAATGTATAAACTCAATCAATAAACTCAATCAATCGGATGACAGAAGGCATGTACTGTATGTGCAACAGTTTTCTCAGCAAAGCTTTGATCATATTGATTTATAGGCCTTAGAATTTTGTGTTTCAAATTTGATAGAGTATGCTTTATAGGGTTAAGGAGTCTTAACTTCCAACATAAAAAGTCCAAGATGCTTTGTTCGCTGTTGGTGATAAGTCTGTGTTCCTGCAGGGCATCTTCGCCAGATCTTCCATCCAGTGGCAAGTTAACGCTAAACCGTAAGAGCACCAGTCAGCTGGACCTGATTCCAGGATCAGGCATGACTTCTGAGCGAATACGCCACCAGCGTAGTTACTCCGTACCCAAGCGCTTTGGCGAGCCTGAGCGTTCCTCTGAGGTTCCCCGGAGTGCCACGCTAGACCGCATCCACCATCATCAGAGCAATATGTCCAAGCTCCGATCCCTCTCCTCATCCTCCTCCAGGGACAACGTGGTCTCCACAGACCCAACCAATGCCAGTCATCCTCGCAACCTGCTAGCCACCATCTTTTGGGCAGTGGTGTCGCTCATGGAGTCAGACTTTGAGATCGAGTACCAGATGTCTCTCAGGTTGTTAGGGAAGCTGCTAGGCCACATTTCATTAGATAAGCAGGAATACAAAGAAAAGCTGGAGAAGATCCAGGTCCAGCTAAAATGGAAGGAGTTCTCTGGGCTTCAGCAGTTGCTTCTGAAGGGCTTCACCTCTGCAAACACTACTGAACTTACCTTGGAGCTTTTCAGCCAGCTCACACCCGTCTCACGGCTACCAGTGGTAGACACCTCGCAAGCCATAGGTAGACCTTTTCGTTTCTTCTGCCAGAAAAATGTGTAATTCTAACATAATTCTCTATTAATAAAATCTGATATTACCCTTCAGGTTTCCCATTGAATGTGCTCTGCCTCATCCCCCATCTTGTTTTACACTTTGACTCACCTACTCAATTCTGTAAGGATGTGGCTGAGAGAATTTCCCAGGTCGGTTCCTGTTAGCCTGACCTTAATCCATGCTATAAATGCACTTTTATACTTAATCAGAATCTACAGCACATTTGTTTGCTGAAAATCACTCTTTTTGATTGACAGATTTGCCTTGAGGAAAAGAACTCCAAGCTGTCCAACCTTGCCCATGTGATGACACTGTACAAAACGCACTCCTATACCCGAGACTGCTTCTCCTGGGTTAATGTGGTGTGCCGCTACCTACATGAAGCGTTCAGCGACAGCACACTCAGCATGGTTACTTACATGACAGAGGTAGGAAGCAAACAGTTAATTATATGACATTTGAAATTTTAAGAAAAAAAGTATCCATCTTGTTATGGTAAGACAAGAATTTAAAGGAATGTAGACATACACATACTTTGCGTTTAGTGAAACTTTACTTTCTAATGCTTTCTGTGTTTTGTAAACAGTTGTTAGAGAAAGGATTACCCAGCATGCAACAAACTCTTCTACAAATCATCTACAGTCTACTGAGTCACATGGACCTGATTGGTATTCAAGCCAAACTCTTCAACATGGAGGTTCTAACAACCATAGAGAAGTTTGTTCAGGTGTGACACACCTCTAATTTATTACATTCACAATTTGTTCCGCAACTTAATATGTATTATAAAGTTTATTCAAATTTAGTCATTTGGCAGATGCTTCTTTTCACCTACAATGTAGTGTTATTTTATGTACAATTATTAAAAAAATACTATTGTTTGTATTGTTTAATACTATAGCTTTTATTTTTCTATATTATTTTTTACATTTTAGTTATTCGCTTATAATATTTTACTTATTTTGTTGTGTGCTTTTGTAGTTATTATTCATTTACTTATTATTTGTGCAATTATTTTTTACATTTTCGATTTAGCTTTAATTTATATTTATTTCAGTTTTTATAATTTTAATACTTTTTTAGAACTTTTTTTATTTCAGCGTTGCGAAGGCCTCATTTCTGTTTTTTTCTTTTTACTTTTTTAAGTCTAAGTTTCTTCAGCTAGTATTTATATTTCATTTTTGTTACAGTAAATAAAAAAAACAATTTTAATAGATTTACTTTAAAATAACAACACTGCATTTATACAAATGCATTATGATCATTTAAGCAGTTTGTGTATTCTCTGGGAATCAAACCTATCATTGCTAGCTGGGTGCTAAAAAGATACACAAATCAAAGACGTAACTAATCAGAGATCATTTTATACTCAAGCTTTTCACTAAATATTTATCTTGGGTGTTTCTAAAATTAGTCTCAGTGATTACATTTACAGTAACTGGTTCATATCATCTATTCTAAATATATTTATTCATGACAAAATAGTGTTTTATAGCATTTCTGCTGTAAAACTTTAAGCTGTCTTACGTCTTTGGTAAAACTGCTGGTTTTCCATCTCTCAACCCTTCCTTTGGAGGGAGAAAAAAAGAGAATAAAAAAAAAAAACACAACCTTGTGCCAGGGCTATAAATCCAAAGGCACACCCAGCAGCAGTCTATAAACAGTCAGTCCTATTGGCTGCTGTCCACATTACTGAGGCCTTCAGTGTGGCCTCACAGCAAAGACGCTCCTCTGAACTACTGCTTCTCTCGCCGGGCTCATGTGTTTATCTCGGCAGAAGAAGAGAAGGCTACTGCTTGTGAAGATGGATTGACTCTATGTCATGCTTTGGGAGCTGAACATGTTTCTGAATGCGTCCTTTAGGAATAACTTAGTTCTGTTTTGTGTTTGTTTCTGTGACTTTAGACTACACACTGGAAGGAAGCCTTGAACATATTAAAGCTGGTTGTCTCACGCTCGGCTAGTCTGGTTTCACCTTCGTCCCCGCAGAGTAACGCATCAACTGTGGATGTCAGGCGTGTGTGGGACACGCCCTCCAAAGCCCTGCCTGGAAAGACCCTTGACTTTCACTTTGACATTTCAGAGGTATGACATTTCTGTCTGTACTTCTGTATTTCTCTTACTTGCTTTATTTTCATTATACAGTACAAGTCAAAAGTTTGGCTGAAGTTATGTTTTTCATGATCTATAAAAACCTAAGAATTATCCTTCAGATTTATAGCTACCAAAAAGTACCTGGCATGCATGTAAATTCCATCAATATGGTTTATAAACCATCCCAAGATGCACCTCATAAGGTTGGTTAAGAGAATGAGTGCGCAGGACTGGAATCTGAAATCTAAAAATAGTTCAACAACATTTTTATCACTATATAATTCATTTTATACTTCTGTTATTTCATAGTATGATGACTTAAAAATATATAATAATATTAATAATGAAAATAATAATCATTATCATTATTATTATTATTATTATTTCAATTTATTTAGTGCTTTTAATTGCATACAGTCTCAAAACACTGTTCGATACAGGAAATGCTGAGACAAAAAAAAATGTTTTTTTATTATTATTATTATTATTATTATAAATATTAGTATAAAGTATAAGAAAAGTGTTCTTTTGAGTGGTGGTGTACATTAAGTTAGTGAAGTGAGTGTTGGTATATGGTCTGTAAATGTGAGTCATGCCAGCAAACCACCAAATACTGGCATCCTCTGTGGGTTTGTCCACATTTTCCAAGGTGGAGTCGTGCATTTTTTATATTGTTTGTATTAGATATATTTTTCACTATTATTTTACAGTAACATTTGTTTTAATGCAAACGCTGAAGGTTAGGTTTTCTGTTTGAAACTTGATGGAAATATGAACAACCTGGGCTCATTTACGTGTGGGAACCAAACAGAGAGGTATTTGTGTAATGCATGAATTCCAGGAAATGATGTCAATCCGGCTGTGGCGTTTTGCATCCAGAGCGGCGAGGGCTGGACAGCCTTTACAGAGTCTTAATGCAGACTATTCTGCCCTCTGTCAAATACCTCTGAGACGCATTTAGCCTCTAGCAAGTGGGCGAGACAGTAGAGAAGAAAAAACTCAAATCTGACAGGGAACTCAAAACAAGCTTGATTCCATCCCAGCAGAAAGGAATTAAGGACAGGGGAATTCAATAAGGGAAATCCTGACATTCCCACAAGCTTTGTTTGGCTTGCTTTATTAAAGTTCTCTTTTCCAAAACTCCTCGACCAGACTCCGAGGAGCAGGACTATTGAGAAAAGACATCCACTTTTTCCAACAGGTTCTGAATTGTTGAAGTGCGCTGAAATAAAGACTCTTGGGCTGAGGGCCACAAGATTATGACATGAAAAGAAAAGAGCAGACATGAAATCCCTAAGCACAAATGGTGCGTGACATTGTGTGTTTTTTAGACACCGGTGATTGGCCGGCGGTATGATGAGCTTCACGGTTCCCCAAGGCAAGATGGGAAGAATGGGGAAGGGGTTGCCGTGACACGCAGTACCTCCTCTACATCCTCGGGCTCTTACCAAAACAACCACGTGCTGGTGCCTGTCAGCTGGAAACGACCTCAGTCCTCACAAGTGAGCGCTCACAGATACATTTGTTGAATTTCTGATGTTTGCTTAGGAACAGTTCATAAATACGTAAATCCCCTTAACAATTTGTTTATTATTTTATTTAATTGTTTCAACTTAATTGCATTTTGTTTTGTTTTGTTTTGTTTTGTTTTGTTTTGTTTTGTTTTGTTTTGTTTTGTTTTGTGTAATTTCTCTCCCAATTTAGAAACGGACTCGTGAGAAGTTGGTGAATGTATTAACCTTGTGTGGCCAAGAAGTTGGACTCACCAAAAACCCATCTGTAAGTGACATATATGTTACATACAGTACATCCACCTAATATTAAATATTAAGAAATATGTCAGAAATCATACTGAAGCACTTCCTACAGGTGATTTTCTCATCCTGTGGGGAACTGGACCTAATTGAGCACCAGCCCAGTCTGGTGTCCTCTGAGGACGGCACACGGGACACAGAAAACATGGATGACACCACGTCAGAACAGCAGTTTCGTGTATTCAGGGACTTTGACTTCCTGGACGTAGAATTGGAAGATGGAGAGGTGAGAAAATATTTTTTTAAAAATGAAGCCAAAATGATCTGATCCCTCTTGCTTGTGAAGACTTTTGACTTCAAAATTACTTTGTTTTTCACTGCTGTAAAGTGGACCTTTGGGGAAAGCAATTCTGTGCATTGAACTTTTGCAAAGCATTAGTCAGAGATAAACTGTTGCACTGTTTGCTCAATACCACTGTAACTTTCTTTAACTCTTTGTAATACAATCTCCTCTCCTTGTTTATGTCTGTGCCATCAAGGAGATGCAGGTAAGCCCAGGAATCCTCCAGTGTTGTGCTGTGTGCAGTAGGACAAGACCATATTGTGATGCATGTCCATAATTCTGCCTAGAAACTAAATGTTGTGTAATGTTTTGTACAACTTATATTATTTTGACCATTTCCTCATTGATGAAATGTGCAAAAGTTTCCACCGAATTTGTTAGAATGTATTATTATTATTATTATTATTATTATTATTTATGTATTATTTATTTACAGCACTCTACTGTTAAAAAGTTTGTGGTCAGTAAGCAAGTCCCATTTTGGATTACTCTTTTTACACATTCATAATACATGTTAATTCAACATAATGTCTGAAGAGCAAGGTTCCAACACAACAACTTTGTATGCGTTCCGGCCGTTTATTTGCACGACAATGGCATTTTGGTGGTCTGAAAATGCAATTTTTTGAAAACGGTCACCATGCAAATGACAAAAACGCGAAACTGTGAAAACGATGACGACATACACATGCACGTTTTTAGTTGTTTTCACGGATTCATATGAATGGTGGTCGTTTTGACAATGGTGTCGTCTGTACATGGAAAACTCAAAGGAAAAACTTCTCCGTTTTAACCATATCGTTGTCGTGTGAACGTACCCTTAAGTAGCAAACACAAATGAGGATAATAGAACACAGCTAAAACATACAAACTAATAATGACGTTATTAAGGAGACAGATGAGTGGCGGGAATCTGAACACATGACAATTGAAAATCCATCCATGAAACCAAAACTAACTGAAGATAAGTGTTACAACATCAAATTAGTATAAATTGATACTTTTATACAGCAAGGATACATAAATCTGATCAAAAGTGACCGTAAAGATATTTGTCAGGTTACTAAAGATTTCTATTTGAAATAAATGTTGTTCTTTTGAACTTTCTTTTCATTAAAAAAGCATTAAAAATGTATCTCGATTTCCACAAAAATGTTTTAACATTGATAATAATAATAAATGTTTATTAAGCACCAAATCATCATATTAGATTTTTTCTGAAGGGTCATGTGATACTGAAAACTGGAGTAATGATGCTGAAAATTTAGCTTTATCATCACAGGAATAAATTAGATTTTAAAATGTGTTAAGATAGAAAACAGTTATTTTAAATTGTAATAGTATTTCACAATATTACTGTTTTTGCTGTATTTTTGATCAAATAAATGCAGTCTTGATAAGCATAAGATACTTTTTTCAAACACAAATCTGACCCCAAACTTTTGAATGGTAGTGTATTTTAGAAACTTTAAGAAATAATTGGTGGGTAACATCTAAAAATATCTTGTCACCCCTTATGCAGATTGTATTATATTTCAACATGTCTGCATTTTAACAGCTTGGCTGTCTTATGAAGTCATTAGAGTCAGTGCATTGAGGTCATTCTACAAATTTGCTGAGGCTGCAATGCCGCAGAGACACTTAAAAGGGCAGATTCAGCCTTTCAGATAAATTCTTCCTTGTGGGTAAATTTGAAGAGTTTTATTTAACGGTTGTTTATGAATCAATTACAATTTCATTCCAAACTGAGATGTAATAGTGTCAAAAACTGTTTGCGTCATTACCATTTTGTATTTGTCAAGTATGATTATAAAAGAAGGTCATTAAAAATGACCAGTGAAAATCAGTGAAAGTACACTCCCAACTTTTTGCCATTAAAGTTCAGTGTTTAAGCGAGCTGCCAGAGGAAAGCATTATTCTGAATTGCTGAACTGGATCTGTGTAGGAATGTGGATGTTGACTCTTGACTCTGATGTCAAGGCATGTGGCTGCAGTGATAACTTGAGCCTCTTCCAAAGGAAATGGCCTTCAGGCTCTTTATTACTTGCTCTTCTGGAACACAAATGTGTTCCTGTATTGCTGTTTCACTACTGTGTTAATCCTTAATATATAGAGATGTCCTTATATAACAAACTCACTGACCTTCACATATAGAGCATGCCATAGCCTATGACTGTGTCTGTTGTGATATATGGTTGTGTGCAGTATACCCAATTCAGAGGACTCTTTATTTCTCCCACTCTTTCTCTGACAGGGTGAGACAGTTGACAGCTTTAACTGGGGTGCGCGGAGGCGTTCCATTGACAGTCTGGACCAGGCAGAAGCCCAGCCAATGGAGGAGGACAGCCAGCTCTCAGGAAGTTCACCAAGCCTGTTTCCAATCGTCCATGATGATTCTGATGAGTCTTCTGAGGATGAGTCTCTCACAGCCAGCCAGATCCTCTCAGCCTCACAGCTAGTAGGTTTTCTTACGCTGTTTTGTATTCATATTATTTAGCTTAAAGGGTTTGGGTCACCTAAAAATGAAAATTAATTTATAATGGGAGCCCAAATTTGAAGCCCAAAAAAGCACATCCATCCATCATAAAAGTAATCCATACGACTCCAGGGGGTTAATAAAGGCCTTCTGAAGCAAAACAGTGCATTTTTGTAAGAAAAATATCCATATATAACTTTATAAACTAGAATCACTGTCTTCTGTACATGAGTCGATTCTGGCGGAAGAGTTCTTCTGCTTCTTTTTTCTCTGTTCTTCCTATTGTTTGCAACTCATAAACACATGCTCTATAGTTTCTGAAACCTGACAATAGCCACAAAAAACAGTTGGGTGCTTCCTTATAATGTACAGTGTAAATTACAGTGACCTAACCTTAATCTGATCATGACTATTTCTTACGCGGAAGAGTGAACTTTGACCTGATGCATGGCTCATTGACAAAGGTGGAAGCGCAGAGGATAAAACAAAACGTCAGTCACAAATTAGAAGTCTAAAACGAGAATTTTTAAACTCAGCGAAGCTTGTGTTTGTTGCCCAGCCCTATTTGTTAGAACCACGAGAGGTGTCTACTCTCACCTAAGCTTACGCTACTCCTAGATCCTGCGTCATACGCTAGAACTCGACTCTCTCGTGAACGCGCGGACGGACGTTACCGAAAGGTAGTGATTATAATCTATAAAGTTATAAATATGGATATTTTTCTTACAATGTTCATCACTTCACATCAGAAGGCCTTTATGGATTATGGAAACCTTATGGATTACTTTTATTACAGATGGATGCACTTTTTTAGGCTTCAAAATATCGGCTACTATTCACTCCCATTATAAAGCTTGGAAGAGCCCAAACATTTTTAATATATCTCTGTGTTTGACTGAAAGAAGAAAGTCATATACACCTAGGATGGCTTGAGCGTGAGTAAATTATGGGATAATTTTCATTTTTGGGTGAACTACCCCTTTAAAATCAGCATGAATTTAAAATTTTGAAACAAAATCTCTTCTATGATGATGTGTTCACCGGCACAAGGGCAGGAAACCTGTCACTCAAATGATATCACAACGTTAGCAAACTGCAATGATCCCGTCAATTTCCCATGGATAAAATCAAGTCCCACCCTACATTTGTTCTTGTTCGAGAAGCTGTTTCACTAGGATATACATCACAATAGGAAAGAACTTTGATTAATGCCGACTTTAAAGAGAATATTCAGCGGAAAATAATGTAGGCAGGATTTCATCCATATGATTTTGTCCATTTTATATCTGTAATGTCTAAATAAACTTTTTATTCTCATTTCAGAATGTCAGCTTGTCTCCTACTGAGGAACTAAACCCCATGGACTCCCCGCCTATCTCTTTTGACAACACTCAAGCTGACCCAATTCCTCTTTCCACCCCAACGCCCAGCTTTGAGATCTCACTACCCGAGGGCTCGAACCATCGGGTGAATAAGAGCTTCAAAATGGCTGACCTTTGGGGGCAGACACATTCATACTCATACCGTACCTCTGTTCTAGAGTTTTTCCATTAACAAGGCTGAAAAGGAGTAATCTCTTTCTGTGCTTGCTTTATCTGTCTGGCTCTGCTTTTAGCATTGATTGGTTTTAGGTAGTAGTTGGCTGATGCTGTTTTTTCGATTACATTAATGTGCAAATCAGCATGGAATTGCAAGTAATACTTGTTCTTCAAAAGCTCCCTGTTTCTATCTGCTAACCATTTATCTGCTAACTGCTTTTCGTCTTTGAGGCCTACCACTGCCTACCACAGTCTCAGAGAGAGGCTCTGGATGAGCCACTAGGGCAATGTGTATGGCTTCTCTGTGGGTGGCAAGGCTGTAACATCACTCACATGCAAAATGCTAGGGGTGCAAATAAAGAGAGTGTACCCATTGCCTGTGGCCATAAACAAGAGACAAGACCAATCAGATTTTGGTCCTCAATTTTAAAGGTCTCTTATTATATCTGAATCTGACATTATTGAAAATTAAAAAAAAAAAAAAAAAAAACACTCAAAAGATAAACGATTCTCGGCATGAAGAGTTTTAGTTTTGAAAGGTCAGTGAATTCTATCTGTACAATTTTGTTGTTGTTTTTCGGTTGTTGTTTTTTTTTTACCCTGCCTGCTTTATAAATATCAATATCAGTTGGTTGACCAATCAAATTATTATTTTATTTTATTTTATTTTATTTTATTTTATTTTATTTTATTTTATTTTATTTTATTTTATTATTTACTCTTTTTTTTTATTAACTTCTGTATTTTGGCCAAGATCACCGTATTTCATCTTACTGCTCAGACTGAGAAAGTTAGCCATAAAATCTGATCTTTTCATAATGATATTTATAGTTTTTGTTGCCACAGCTTTTTCTATTCTGAGACTAATCTTTAATGTATTTGCACTGGCCATAAATGCTTTATACTTACTAAGTTTTTCGTACTTCCTGTCCCAAACTAGGCTGAGGATTCAGTTGAAGAAGAGGAAGCCATTGTTAATGAAAACGATATCTCACTCTGCATTTGTGAGTCGCCGCCTGCCTTTAGTTGTTCTGACATCCTAACAGGGGACACACCTCAGAGGGAAGACAACTGCTTTATCGATGAGATAAGCCGTGTACCCAGGTACTGTATATGAGGTTCAAACTTTCAACATGCATAATTCTGTTTCATTCTTGGTGGAAAAGTCTGGTAAAGTCAAACTGACCACATAATCCACTTCCTCCAGTGGGTTTGGAGACCAGCAGAGCTCTGTGGCACAGGCAGAGGAGGAAAAGGAAGAGTTTTTGCTAGAGTCCCGTTCCTCGCCTCCGCCTTCTCCATTTTTCTCCGCCATCCTGGCCGCCTTCCAGCCGACTGTGTGCGATGATGCAGAGGAGGCTTGGCGAAATCATCTCAACCAGTTGGTGGCTGACTCGGATGGTTCCTGTGCAGTTTACACCTTCCAAGTCTTCTCCTCACTCTTTCAGGTAACGCATAGAGTTACAGTAGGTGGCCACTGGTCCTTATTAGGTTGTTTTTTGTAAAACAGCTTCAGAATCAGAAGTGAAAATGATCAACTTACACTTATGAATGAATCATTTATGTGGTGCATCCTAAGCGTGGCAAGAGCTGTTTTGTTGGTGTCAAATGATCTTGATTTTGTTCATTAACTTGGATTTTCTTTGGTTCATCACACAAAGCTGACAACTAAGTAGTGCCAAAGTTTTAGAAGACATGCAGCGTCTTTGATTATAATTTATTGATACTGACAACATGCTGGTGTGGGGCAGATTAAACAGGATATGTTGTTTCTGACCTCCAGAGTATACAGACCAAGTTCTGCACCTTGACATGTGACGCTGCTGGTTACCTTGGCGATGGCCTTCGTGGAATTGGAGCGAAGTTTGTAAGGTCATCCCAGATGCTGACATCCTGCTCTGAATGTCCCACATTGTTTATCGATGCAGACACTGTGAGTTTCTCATTTGTATATGAATGGTCCATCTAAAAGTGCCAGCTTTAGTGTTTTATACATGTGTACATGCCATTTTAAAATGAACTTGTTACAAAATGTATCTCTTAAATATGTGTTTCAGATCATGTCATATGGGCTCTTGGAGAAGATGAAGTTTAGTGTGTTAGAGCTGCAGGAGTATCTAGAGACCTACAACAACAAAAAGGAGGGAGTCATATCAGTATGTTCAATCAAGCATTATTTTACAAAAGCAATATTTTAGTCATTTTCAAGTTTTTTATATAAATAAAAAAAAAAAATGTGGCACAGGCAGAGGAGGAAAAATGTCAAGGTGCTATAGCTATAACCATCCTAAAAAAATCTTTGAAATCTTGATTTAAAAAAAATAATAAAATAAAAACATTACAAACATTACATACAAAACTAATAAAAAATATTACAAAATTAATAAAATAAACCATTAATAAAATGAATGATTTAAAACAATTTAATGTTGTTTTAATGTTTGCAAGAAGTCTCTTGTGCTCACCAAGGCTGCAAATATTTAATAAAAATACAATAAAACAATAATATTATAAAATATTATTACAATTTAAAATAACTGTTTTCTTTTTTTCATATATCTTAAGATGTAATATATTCCTGTGATGGCAAAGCTGAATTTTCAGCATCATTAATCAGTGTCACTTCAGTGTCACATGATCCCTCATAAATTATTCTGATTTGGTGCTTTAATAAAAGTATTAATTTCTTTAAAAAAATTCTTACTGACCCCAAACTTGTGAGCAGTATTGTATGCGATTACAATCAAACCAAAAATTATTCAGGCATTTTGTATATATTTTTACTAGTGGGTGCAGGACACTATAGTTCATTTATGTAAGTGAGGATAGCAAAATAAAATAAACTGTTACATATTATACCCAAAAATTCATCATATAGTGAACTACCAGTAAAATTGATAAAAATTTGGGACCCAAATATATTTAGACACTTTGACCTGACCATGTTTTGCTGAAGTGTTATCTGACATAATTAAGATTATTTTTTTTTTCTGTTTAACTCTGAGATCTTCTCATATTTTATTACAATTTTTTCTCGACTATAGTAAATAAACTGTATTAATGAATGAAATGTTCAAGGTATCTGAATAAATCTTGGTTTGACTGTATACATATATAGATTTGCATTGTAGATGCTTTAAATAAAAAAGCTACAGCTTGTTCTCTTCAACTTTCTGTTTCTGTTTCCAGTGGCTCCGCAACTGCAAGGCCAGCTTCCCCAAATGCACTGGAGATGGAGTGATCACTTATCAGCCTGCTGAAACAGAGGATAAGGTATGAAACTGCCTTTTTTAATATCATAACAATTAGATTCTAAAAAAAAGGGAAAAACTTAATATAGGAATTTCACTATTATTTAAGTTGACACAGCCCTAATACTACACTGTGCCAGTGTACCACAGCATGTGTTTCTGTCTTACTTTATTTCCTAAATAAAAGATACCGTAATACTTTATGTGAATGTTTTAGTGTGGTTGCATTGTCTACTGATTCCACTGTAATGTCCATTGTGTCCTGAGATATGAGTGAGATTAGTTGAACCAAATGTTTTAGATGCCATTTCAATGTACCTCTTATATTTTCTGCATTTCGATTGTTCTGTGATAGCTCTGTGAGTGACTTCTCTTTTCTATCTGTCTGTTCTTTAACTTTACGCCTGTTTCAAATGCAAGCTGTTACTTCACAACAGCGCCTCTATTCTTATGTTTGATTTGGGGGTTATTCTCTGCTGGGCAGTGATGAAGTTTGAAGAAACCTGAAAAGGTTTTCTGACCTGTTTTCAACCCTTCAAGATCCACAAAGAAGAACAGTTAAAAGACTTAATAAATTCTAAATTAAAAAAGGGACATTTAGGATTTGACAATAAATGGCATCTTGTTTTGTCACCCAGCACAGTCCCCATGCAAAAATAAAAATAAGATGGCATAGTTGTGAGTCTTTTTTCTTTCTCTGCTTGTCCATTAACCTTTTCTGCTCATGCATGATGGAGCCATTGTTTGCTCATGCTTTCTACTGCCAGTGCCACTGGGCTGCATGTTCACACTATATTCAAAACTTCTCTTCCTTCTCACTTCTTACCTTTTTGTCTTGCAATGCCTGCTTTATAGCAAATGGAATCTCTTGCAGTAAGTTTAAGAACATCTTTTTTAACATCATGTCTTCCTTTTCCCTTGTTCCAAATACCCATATTATACGAGCATTGCCAAATATTACAAAGCATATCAGATTTTTTTCACAGGCCTCACATTTTTTAAATGAAAATACAGTTTTGCTAACATTAACAAGCTAGTATCCTTGTTAATGATTTGTTTTGTCTTCTATGCTAGAACTGTTCTGTATAACTCTTAAGAATATAAGAGACCTTGTTATTTATTTTATGTATGTTTGCTTACAGCAACTGGAGCTTTGTCAAAGACTCTACAAGCTCCACTTTCAACTGCTGCTGCTTTTTCAGTCTTACTGTAAACTGATTGGCCAAGTTCACGCTATAAACTCTGTACCAGAGGTATGTGGACATCAGCGTCTCCTCATCTGATTTTTTACTGGAATAGAAAAGGTCTTGCTTGCACATCTTTATGAAATATTACGGAGCATTGCACATGATATGTGTGGTGGGGGGAGGGGGGATATCTTGTCCTACAATTTTTTAATTCATTTGCTTTTTTTAGGTAAATCATGGCCACATTGTACTAATTTGTTCCCTTATTTTTGTAAAATTGTAGCCACTAACTAAATTAAAAGGTTAGTTTTTTTCCACCCTCGTGTCGTTCCAAACCTGTAAGACCTTCGTTCATCTTTGGAACACAAATTAAGATATTTTTGAAGAAATTCGACTCAGTATGGCCGATGCTGTTCACGTGAGCAGCATGACACATGCGCATGATGCTGCCAATAATAAGTCTGCGTTCTGACGTAGAACACGGAAGCTCTGCACTGCTTTCACTATGTCAACAGCGTAGAAGACTGACAGGGAAGACTATTAAATTTTTATTATTTTATTGAACAAAATCGTTATTTTTGTTTTGTTTTTGCGCACAAAAAATATTCTCGTCGCTTCATAACATTAAGGTTGAACCACTGTAGTCACATTAACTGTTTTAACAATGTCTTTACTAATGTGGTAATTTCATTGCTTTCTATGGGAGATTAAAAAAAAACTCGGATTTCATCAAAAATATCTTATTTGTGTTCTGAAGATGAACAAAGGTCTTGCGGGTTTGGAACGACATGAGTAATGTCGAGTTGAGTAATTAATGACTGAAATTTCATTTTTGGGTGAACTAACCCTTTAAAAGGAGGGAATACATAAGTACAACATGGCCATTTTTTTTTAATTTTTTTTTTTAATTATTGATCAAATTAGTATTATGTGGCCACGATTTAACTAAAATGACGAAATGAGTCAACAAAACTTGGGTACTAACTAATAAATGGAGAGAACAAACTCCTGGCCTGGAAACTTTTTTTTTCTCATGTGTCGGGCTCCTTAACCCTCAGGGGTCTGAGGATTTTTGGGGCCCTGGAGAAGTAGTATAGCAGTATTTGCTCAGTGTGTTTGTGTTTTTTTTTTAAATAAATTTTACTAATTACGGGTGCCATTTAGCATTGTGCCATAATGCCACGGTATACTTTGAACTTTGTTGGCGTACTATATAAATGCCATCATACATGAATCTAGTAATCATTTAGTAGTATCTGATATCATCACTGTACTATGGTACTGCCATTGTAACTTTTTGTAAGGGAAAAAATAGTTTGATTTCACACAAAAGAATAAATTTGATTGTCATTTATATGTAATTGTTGTCCCTTCTAGCTGCAGAATATGTCCAGAGAGTTGAGTGAGTTGAGGAGTAACCTGCAGGCAGCAGCAACCTCAGTGGCCAGTGAGACAGCAGCCAAACGGAGTGATCCCTCTGCTGAATCCCCCTACAGCTCCTCTGAGGCTGCTGTGCAGGCCATTCTGGAGAGCCTGAAAACCAACGAGTTCTCCAGAGCCATCCGTTACATACAGGAATGCAGGTAAAAATGACTACAACTTATTGTTTTATAATGGAACTTAAAGCTGCAGTCCGTTTTTTTTTTGTTAAAAATGATCCAAAATCAATTTTTGAGCAAGTACATAACCAGCCAGTGTTCAAAACTATCTCCTTACCTCCTTACCTGATTCACAACAGTAAGCTTGTAATAATGTTTTCTAATTCAAGTGGTACTGGTTGGTTTCCATGGGAAATTCAAGCATGCCGCCGTTCATCTTTGCGTCATTACATCACGTCTGTATATATAAAGAATAAGTCCCAGCTAGTAAGCTATATCGCATATGAGGAGGATCATTTATAGCCTTTTCTCACAGCAGCTGCAATAATTAAACTTATCATTTTGATGGTGGATTGTATGGTATGACAATTGGACAATTAGAGATTGGACTGTACAAAAATTGAAATCTACAGGTAACGCTAATACGCACTAAATACATATAGTCACGCAATGCTGATGTTGTTAACATTAACAATGTGAGAACAAAGTATAACAATAGTTTTAATTTGCACGGTTTGATGTGATATGAGGTAAGCTATCATTAGATTCAATCACCATTGGCAGCGCAATTTATTGTAATGCTTTTTTCCTCAGTTGGTCAGAACAAAAGTGGCAGACATGTTACATATTTCTTCAGATGACATTTTCTGGTGAAAATTCTAATTTTGGTCATACTTCCAAGACTACAATCTGTGATTCCGAAGTACAGTATCCACACCAGTGTGGTGACTGACAGCAAACAAGATTCATCCGCATTGAGGAGCCGTGCCGAGGCACAACCCACGCAAAGATGATAATTCCACAAATAACTGCAATTGCAGGTTTCGAACAGAGATGGCGACAAAGAGGCAAAACTCACGGACTGCATCTTTAAAGGGATAAACCACCAAAAAATGAAAATTCTGTCATTGTTTACTCACCCTCACGTCATTCCAAACCTGTATGCATATCTGTCCGCAGACCACAAAAATATATTTTTGGTTCCCATTCAGTTCCATTGTATGGACAAAAAATACACGGTTTGGTTACCAACATTCCACAAAATATCTTTTTTTATGTTCCACCGAAGAAGGTAATGATGTAAATGATGACAGAATTAAAATTTTTGGGTGAACTAACACATTAAAAATTTGATTTATAGGAATCGGCAATAGAAAATGTATGCATTTGCAGTTATATGCAGTGCAGTATTATTTGAAATAATAATCACTTTTCTAATGATATCTTTCAGGAAATTGTGGCCAAGTGACATCTTCGGAAGCAGCTCCGAGAATGAGATCCAGACTCTGCTCAACATCTATTTCCGGCACCAAACTCTGGGTCAGACAGGAACCTTTGCCCTGGTCGGTTCCAAACAAGACCTGTCTGAGATATGCAACCGACTCACTGAGCTTAACTGCGAGATCCGAGACATGATTCGACGAGCGCAGGGCTACCGGGCCATCACTGCCTTCCTTCCTGACTCCAGTGTGACCGGCATCAGCCTTTGAGGCGAACTTTTAGGGATCAGGCCGACAGTGGCTTTCTTTCCACCACTCCTGTCTGAAGATGCTGCTGACTTCATTGTTCTCCCCTAGCGCACTCATTACTGTGCTGCCTCTGCTCTCCTTTAAGAGGTGACAGGATGTATAGCATAAATAGCTTGGTAAAATGCAACAGGGGTCAGAAAAAGAAGTCGACGCCTTGGCTTTTTTGCACTACTATGTATGTATGGGGCCGCCCCCTGCCTCTGAAACGGGGCCTCAACTACTGCAGGCGTCAACGGTATACCAAAGCTCTATAAATGGCTCCTCCTGCCCACGTCTACCATTATACATGCTACGGGAAAATGTGCAATGCCTCACACCAAGTGAAACTTTTCATCTTAGAGAGAATGTTTTGAAACTTCAGTGCTCTCGTCTACTTGATACAGAAATGTTCTGTTCTTGTTTTTCAGCCGAAAGCCGTTGTTAATGTGGCTTTTTAAATTGTTTATCAGACTTTTCACTCCCTGCATCATCTTTTACCCATACAGACAGAATGTCTCTAACACAATGCAATGCTACTGTCAGAAAGATCTGGATGCATTAAGGGGTCATCCAGCACTTATTTATAGGGGGTGTTTGATTTTATTAATGTCTTTCTACTGTTTTGTTGCTCCTAGAAGATTTATTTATATTCTCAAAAGAAAGATCATCATGCTTTGATTATCATAAAATGGTATAGTTTTATAGGATAGAATTATGTCTATTCTGTCTTTTGAAATGGCCAAGCATGCAATGGTATCAAAATAGAGATATTTATGGAATAAAAAATATTTTAAATGAAAGATACATTTGTACATAGCAATGGGAGTGTAGCCCATACTTGTAAGATTTTATTTTTATGGTTTCATTTTGCTGTCTGCTGTATGAAAGTGTGCATGCAATAAATCGATCAATAAATAATATTAATAAAAATCTGCTTAGTGCCTGAGTGTGTGTTTTTTTTTTTTTTTTTGTGCTTATTGGAAACATTCAAATGATACAAATCTAAATTTAATTAAGAACAAAGGCAGTTCATAAATTTAGATTTGGATTATTTTAATACTATTAATCTCAAAATCAGTGCTCTAAATCACTTGTGTTAATCTTTAATGAGAGCAATAGGTTATTTTTTTATAATGTACATGTTTGTTTGTTTTTAATACTGGAATAAATTATAAAATGTATGTCATTATATAAAAAAGGGAGTCTTCAATGACAGGATTAGAATTGAATTGAAGCAATGCATTATTATGTAATATTTATATAGTTGTGCGCCCTCTGGTGTTAGCAGAATAGAAAGACACTCAAAAATCAAAGGTTTTTTATTTTCCAGTTGTGCAACAGTTAACAACAGTGCTTTTTGACAGTGACTTGGCAAATTCCAAGTGTATGTCAGTTTTAAATAATAAAAGTTTTAAATAAACAAAGTTTTGGTGGCCCATGACATTACAGGCACAATTAAGATTTTTTGATATTACGTTATATATATATATATATATATATATATACACACACACACATTGCTATATTCTCTAGCAATAAACGCAACAAATGCGTGTAAATTACTTTATACATATAATCAAATTATTAATGGAATAAGCAGTGAGTATTAAGATGTAACAAGTAAATTAACAAGCGATAAAAAAAATAAAAAATAAAGCTGTAAAACGTACATGTGCTGCAAAATAGGGGAAAATAAGTTTAACGTTTACTTGGTGTGAATAGCATTGCTGACTATAAACTATAAATATATTTTGAACAAACACTGTCCAAAAACATCGACACTCATTTCCATCCTAAACATTTGTAAATAAGCATTTCCAGTTTCGCTTCAGCAGTGCACGTAAGCTCGTCCCTAAACTCAGGCGCGCATTTTGATTGGCCGAGACAACTGCTCTTCCGTTGACGACACGGCGCTTATTGGCGGGATGTGCAAAACCAGCTTCATGCACGCGCAGAATTAAACAGATCCCCTCAGGAGACTCGAGGGAATAAAAAAACGTGAATCGGCGATGAAGAAGACATTTCCAGGAATATCGACAAGTCAAAAGTTACAGACAAGCTTTTATTTGAGTCAGCACGTTCATTTACGGTAACTTCCAGGTCTGCTTCCTGTTTACTGGAGCTAGTTCAGATAGCGTAGTCAACATAGTGATGATATGTGTGACATTGAACAGCTACTTTACTAAGTTTCGATGACAAAACTGTTAACGTTACTTGATAGCTACGTAATATAAAAGACACTGATGCTAGAGATACTTGTTACATTCAGTTGTATTTTCATTTATTTTATTGTTTTCTTTATCTGCAGGTCCAGTGACAACATTACTGTGCTTGGCTCAGATTTAATCCCTTCACACTCATGGCAGCATGTTTGAGAATTTCTTTCATCAAATTGACAAAGGTAAACACTTACAATAAGAGAGTATAATGAATTATTTTATTATGATTATACAATACATTGTAATATTATTATGATTATTACTAATGTTATTAAAACTAATATATGGTCATTGATATTATTAAATTATAATAATCTGATTTATTGTGAATTAAGAGCTTGGACCCCTTAATCCAGACTGGTTTGAGGAGTTGACTGCAAAAGCTTCCAGAGATGAAGGACATCCTGACCGTTCGAAAGCTGAGCAGGAGGAGGACACTGTCAAAGCACCAGAGACATCAGCTCTGGGCAGTCAGCTGTTTTCTACACCCAAAATATTTAAGCAACAACACTTTCAGTCCCCTGATTCCGTTCCTAATGAAGAGTCACCTTATGAAGGTATCACTGTTGTAGTGTTATGTATGAAGCATGTGTATAAGGACATAGTCATGTACTTTGCAATTGTTTTCCTTCCACCCAGTGACTAATGGAGACTCATCAGCTTTTCCCTGGGCAGAAACAAGCCCTTGTTTGTTTGGCTCAGCCAAAGACTGGTAATTATGAGTTATATAAATTTCACATGAAATATGAAAGCCAAGCAGAATGTTATTGTAAGTTTATCTCCTTTCCTTTGTAGTCAAAGGTTTGATAGATCCTGTGAAAAACCTAAAGAATGCATTGGTAAGAAAGCTTTAGATTATCTTTCCTCTTCTCTTTAAAATGTAAAAAATAAGGCTGTCCTAATATTAAATATTGTACTTTATTTGTTAACTATTTCCAAATTTGACATCACAGGCCTTCTGGATACACCAAAAAGGTCTTTGGTAAGTCAACACAAAATCACAAAACTCGTCATATATTTACTTTCTTAATTCACTCTATTGGTCATATTTTTTGCTTGATTTTCCATGGCATTTGTGTTTATCCAAAGAAAAAAAATGCCTTTCGTCAAAATATTAAAACTTTCACCAAGCCCAATTTTTATTTCATTTTTCTTTTTTTTACACTCCCCTTCAACCATCCTATTTCAGTAACAAGTCACAAAAAAAAATAAAAAATTGGTTGCGAACACAATTTCACATTAGTGACTGGTCAATGTTGACTTCACTTTCATCACATAAATGTCAACGTTAAAAAATCTGAGGTTGTTCAACCCCTATTTCACATTGACTTCATTCTAGACATGAATCATGATATTGTGCTTGGTCTCTTCCAGCCGCGTTCAGCAAAACGGATATCTGAGAGCCTTGGGGCGCAAATCAACCCTGACTTATCTTGGACCAGTTCCTTTAACACACCATCATCTTTGACTCCCACCGTGATATTGCGTATGTATGAATACATATCTTGTCTCTTTAGTAGCAAATAATGTATGGTTTACAATGAAAAATACATGATCATAATGTCCGATTTCTCAGAATTATCCCCACACTGTTATTCCACAGCTGTGATGATAACTTTGCATTCATGCTTACTGTTGAATATGTTTCACCTTTATTAGGTTTCAACAAGAAGAGGAGCTCGCACACATAATAGTAGGGAAAAAAAAAAAATCCTTTTACAGGCCAAATGCAAGGACAAAACATCATCATCAGTGTCATGAAATCCACTATTATGTGTGCTGGCTTCTTTCCTTGTTGAACTTTGATATGTTTTTTGCACACAAAAGTAATTGTTATCTACAAACATTTTCAGACGCTCTACAGCTTCTCATTTGTTGCTGTTTTTTTTTTTTTTTTTTTTTTTACCTTTATCACTTATATATTGATCAAGTGAAAAAAGTCATCAATACTTAAGCTGTACTTTAAAAGAATGTACATTATATTAGATGCAATTCAGTCACACAATTACTATTTGACAACTGGTGCTACAATTACCCCAGGTATATTAGTGATATTGTCACTATATCATATTTGTGATTTGAAGAAATATCTTGCAATTACACCCTGGTCTCCTGATCAGGTATGAGCTACTCAGCTATTCTTCTTTCCCTTTAGCAAAAACAGAAGATTGTTGTCCTTCATCAAGTGTCCTCAAAGACAAGGAAGCAATTGTAAGTGCAAATCTAAAATTCTGTACACAAATAATATGTAATGTTTTTCTACATGTCCGTCATTGATTTTTTTTTTTTTTGGGATTATGGTTCCTAATATTCTGAGATTCTGCTTTTACCAACATAGAATTACCTGATGGCTGATGCCTTGTTCTTATTCTCTTATTCACACTAGTTTGTGCGGAAACTGTTCCCATCTCTCTCGAAAGTCTCTGCAATCACTGCAGATGATACAACATTGAAACAAGATGGTGAGTGTTACACTATATTTGAAACTATATAGGGCTGTCGCGATAACCAATACTGCGCTATTTACGAGCCAACCGCAGAGGACTGCAAATACCGCAGCAACCGCGATGTTTGCATGTTTTTTATTTTTTGAAAGGTATGTCCTTCTCGTTTTACACTTCATGCTTGTGTACTAAATATTAAATAAGTTAATAATGATAGCATAATGTGTACCATGGTAATTTGTACAGAGGCTCCGTAGATTTGCACTAAACAAGCCTAAACAGACATTGAATGTGAGCAAGATCGACTGTGTGACTGTAATTACCTGCATCTGTCCTTCAGGCCGAGACATATATTTGTGAAAAAAGGTTGTCATGTCCAAGGATAGAAATCTCTCCGTTAGCATCGACACATTACTGGTCAGCTGAGCCTTATAAAGTGGCGCTCAAAGTTAAAATGATTTCAACAGCTTGTTTCATTGCATCGCTCTTTAAATTAATCAGCGTTTTTGAACATGCAGTTGAATGAATGGTTTAAAGACTCAAAGAAGGTCCCTTGCCGCCTTGTGGCGCAACAATGTAACTGCACTGACTGACAGCCTGTCTGGAATGCGCAGAGATGAGTAGTTCTGCTTATACTCGTGAAATATCAACAGAAAGTCTCTCGTTTAGTCAGATTGGAGGATCGGAACTAATTATTATACATATAACAATAGCCCTACGATCTTACTGTCAGGTTTATGTTCTCGCATATCGCGCTATTGAGCCACTCAAAAATACCGCAAGGGAAAAACCGCGGCAGCCCTAAAACTATACAAAACAAAAAAGGTTTTATGTGATACTAGTAACTCCAGTTAGAATATTATTGGAATTATTTTGTACTTTTCTCTTCAGTGATAGCCAAAAGTGAGACTATTAATGCTGATGACTTGGGAGAAAATCCTGCTTGCTCTCCAAATGCATCTGTTGATTCAAGTGGTCTGTGGAAGCAGAAGGTTCCCAGTGCTATAGAGGATGGGGATGTCCGGACCACAGTGCAGAATGTTCTTGATGGTGCTGAGGATGTATTATCAATATTCTTCAGCAACAATACTTCAACTCTGCGGAGAATTAAAACCAACGAGAGGATCAGAAGGAGAATAACCGATTCCTCAAAGGATGTTAGATCACTTGTTTTAACTTCAGAACCAGAAGAGATATTGAAGGCTGATGTAGAAACAAAAAGCCCCAGCAAAAATAAAGATATCATTCAATGGACCCCACTGAGTTTATCAGAATCTATTCTAAACGGAAGTTGTTTGGGAGCGTCTTTGATAAACAATCACAACACTGTAGCATCCAGTGAAACTAATGGTGGTACTGTTTTCAACTGCACTGCAGAAAGTAGCCAGACTTTTTCACAGAGTGTAAGACTCAGATCTTATCCAGAAGAAGCTGAGCATCAAAAGACTTTGTTAGACAAATCACCTGCTTTCATGCTCACTAGAAAGCCCAGGAAGTTTGTGTATCAAGTGCCAAGCTCCGATTTGTCAAAGACTGTAATTGGACACAAAGCAACTCTACCAGTATGTTTGGACCAAACTGTCAAAGGTAAGACTGTTCTTGTATTGAATTCTCTTACAAATATTGTGTGTGTACATATTTTTGAACCGCTTTCACTCTGCATTTCACAGAAAGTTCCTCAGTGGAAAAGGTGTCAAGTGACCTTAATGAATCCAGATTCGCAAGTGAATATGCAATCAATAGTCAGACACAGCCACAAGACATTGAACTGTTATCTACAGAACCCCATGTTTTTGACCACGGATTGGATATGACACAGCTTTCCAAAGCATTTGCAGAGGATTTCACACAAGAAATAAGGCCAAAAGGGCTGCTTGACGTGCCTGTAAAGAATGACCAAAATGGCCAAGTGCAACCTAAAGCTGAGCTTGAAGAGAACAAATTTGGTAATCACAATGACATCTCTGATTTAGCAGACATATCTGTCAACTCCCCAAACAAGTCAACCGTCATGCTCACACCTTTTGATATCAGTCATGACAGTGGTTGCCCTACCACCTTTTCAGATTTGGATGGTACGACAGCCTCGTCTGCAGACATCAAGGAGTTTTGTCCTACCTTTAAAACAGCAAACAATAAGGCCATTTCCATCCCAAGTGAGGCTATAATGAGGGCCAAAGCATCATTGGCTGAAGCTGCAGGGGATGGTTTGAGCATCACTTTAAATCAAACGACTCCAAAACATTATCAAAAAATTGAAACATTGTGCAAATCAGTTTCAGGAAGCACTAATGCAACCAGATCGCCTGTAGGACAGTTCATCTTCCCTAACCATGCATCAATAACGTTTGTTAGTGATGCTCCAAAGAGTGACAGTCCAAAGAGCTTTAAAATAAATATTTCAAGTTACTCTTCACCACAGTCAAATGAATCTGATTATAAAACTGGTTCAAAGAGGAATATTACAGCTTCAGATGTTGGCCTTCAGACAGAGACTCTTTTGAAAGAGGAATTGAGGAGAGATTCATCAAAGTGCATTCATCAAAAACCGGATTTCGAAAAAAGTGCTGAAAGACAGACTGTGTTCGACATTAACAGCATACACAAACCCACTGCAGTGGACTCCAGCTGTGATGATATTGAGAAGAATGGCACTTTGACAGCATCTCAAAAGGCTGATGTTACAGAATTGTGCAGTCTTTTGGAGGAAGCAAATAGTCAACATGAATTTACTCAGTTCAAACCGACAAATCTTTGCTCCGACAACAACACTACAGAGAGAGACTGGGATGCTGATATAGTCAATGACATCGACTTTGATGATAGTTTTAACTGTGATTTTGTGAAAGGAAAGCATCCAGTCAAGACAGATGCTTCTTCAGTAAACAGTTCTGATCATATTCAAATTGTAGATGCTGCCAAATTATGCACCATGTCAAAGGAAACACAAAATGGTATTGTGCCTTTGACTGAAGACACTTCTTTAGTTGACGGAATGAAGAATGTCCTGTCTAATTTCACTCGCTCAGATAATACTCAGTTTCAATCTTTTGGTTTTAAAACTGCTGAAGGGAAATCTATAAGCATCTCAGAAAAGAGTTTAAACAAAGCAAGGCACTTTTTTGAAGAGGATGATCAAGAAGTCAAGGTGGATATTGGAATGATAAAATCAGAGCTTTCTGACAGTATAAGCACAGAAAGTAAAGCCCACAATGTAAAAGATGTACATTTCAGCTCTGTATATGGAAATGCAGCTTGTAAAGAGATAAATAAGCAAGTGGCAGGAAATGCAGAAATGGAGCAGAATTGTTTAGGTGAAAAACCAAAAGCTGTTTCTTGGAGTGAAACCTCTATAAAAATAAATCAACCAGACCCAGTGGTGGTAGATCAAATATCTGATGGTCCGAATATTCCTTCTTTCGACAGTGAGAATGTCTTCCAAGAACTGAAGTCTAGCAATGATGCAAAAGAAGTTTGTGCAAAGATTTTTCCCTCAGAAACTTCTGTGCCTCTGTCAGGGCAAGGCTATGGTTTTCAGACCGCCAGTGGGAAAGGAGTTTCCGTTTCAGCCAGCGCCCTTAAGAAGGCAAAGGACATATTCAAAGACTGTGATTCAAATATTGACATTCGGGAATCTACAAATATGGAGGGAAAGAATGACAAACTTGTTGAAATCATCGAACAAACAAATGCATCAATTTCAAATTGTAAAAGTGTTACATTTTCTGATGTGGTGGAGGCCAAAACTGTTTTCAGGGACACTGATTTGATTAATGACTTCTCACTGCAGTCCTCTTTGGGCCAGACACCCCCTCAGGAAAAAGTATTTGAGCAAAAAGGCTTTCAAAATGAATTCTCTAAGTATGTCTCAGAGTTGCTTCCTCTTAATGGAAACTGTGGTTTCAGTACAGCCAGTGGTAAGAAAGTATCCATCTCAGCTGGAGCAATACAGAGAGCTAAGGATGTATTTTCTGAGTCAGTTGATGGTTTTTCATGTGCCAATGATTCTCAAAAGACAAAGCAGGTTGTCGATAACCAAACCGACTCTAATTCCTCTGGAGAACACAAAGGACTCTGTACAACAGGTGGGAAGAAGGTGCCTGTCTCTGCTACTGGGCTGCAAAGGGAAAAGTATCTCTTCAGAGATTGTAAAGAGGACAAATTGTCATCCAAAGATCTTCAGCACCAAAACTCTAAAGGTTTCAGCGATGTCTCAGAAAAGACCTTTGCAGGTTGCAGTAACATCCCTTTCAGCCATGAGCCTGAAACTGGGAATTCTTTAGGAAAAAATGTAGGATTCTCTACAGCAGGTGGAAAGAAGGTGGCCATCTCTGCCACTGCACTTCAAAGGGCCAAGAGTCTGTTTAACGATTGTGAAGAGGAAAATTTATCTTCTGGGAGTCTTCAGCACCAAGGCTGTAAAGGTTTCAGCACTGCCAGTGGTAAAGATGTTACTGTCTCTGAAAATGCACTGAGTGAGGTTAGAGCGGCATTTGCAGGTTGTGATGATGCCTCCGTCAGTCATAAGCCTACAAATTCTTCTGGAGACAATGCAGGATTTTCTACAGCAGGTGGGAAGAAGGTGGCCATTTCTGCTACTGCAATTCAGAGGGCCAAAAGTCTCTTTAAAGGTTGTGAGGAGGAAAACGTCGCATCTAAGGAACTTGTATCAGAGAAAGTCCCACCTCACACTAAGAGTTCTCATAGAAAAAGTGAGGACATTGTGGATGGAAACCTAAAGTTTGAAAAACTAAACAAGAAAAACTGTGGTTTCAGTACTGCTAGTGGTAAAGGTGTGTCTGTATCAAAAGTTGCCCTTGAGGAAGCTTCTAAATTATTCAGAGACTGTGATGCCCAAGTTACTGCTACTGATAACCAACTGCTACAGAGTGATTTCTCAAAACGCTGTACTCAAAATAAAGAGAAACAAACCAAAACCACTATACACTCTTTGCCATCTAAAGTAACTCAGAATGTACCTGCACAACTAGACTTGCACTCTTTGGATTTTAACAGATGCACAGACACCCAGCAGAAGTACTTTGAGCAGGAAGCGATGGCTTGCACTGAAGCTTTACTGGCAGATGATGACCTGAATGAATCAGCCAAGTTGGTGATGTCAGAGGGCACTGATTACAAAAAAAGTTCATCTATTCATAATGTACAGACTCAGGGGTCTTTTGACCAGAACAGGAGGAGAAAACGTCAGTTTGATTCCAGCAGTGTAGCAGGTATGGCTCTGTTTCATTTTTCTATGGAAAATGTATGAAAAAATGCATTTTATATTTTAGCCTCTTATTATTTTACACATTTTCTGTTTAGATTCAGGACAGCCTCCTTTTAAAAGACAACTTCTCTCTGAATTTGACCAGACTTTAGATGCAAAATCCTCTGGCCTCACACCACTAAAAAGTTGTCCGAATGGTTTGTCTTTTTCTTTCTTTTTTTTTTTACTTTTTTACTTTTGTTTATTTTATGATGAAATACTATCTAACTTATACATAACTTAACTTATTCATAAATTCCCTTTTGCAGGAACTCTAAAAGACAGGCGTGTCTTCAGATATAATGTCCATCTCAAGCCGAATGTCACTGCTCCCGATTGGTAGGTTGTTTTACTGGTTTTAACAGTTAAGAATTTAGCATTTAATATCACAACACATCTTTAATTCTTACAAATTCATTTATATATATATGCAGGCATCATGTGGGCGAAAAGTCAAATGACCTTGAACAACATTGTTCTACGGTGTCTGTCCAAAACAGACGCAACTCGGGCACTAAAGGAGTGGTGTTTGTGCCCCCTTTTCAGAAGGTTTTGATGGCTGGTACATCAAACTGTCAAAACACTGTCTCTAAAGTGTCCAGTAGTTTTATTTCACCTTTCAAGAAGGAAAACAAAGAACAAACTGATCATTGCAACCAAATGGACCAAAAGATGACGACTTCTACATCACATAATGACAGTGTTGTACAATATTGTGATGAGAAGAACCTACAGGAGGGTTTTAAGCCTAAATCAACCATTTCAGTGGAAAGTGTAGTGAATATGATGGACTCTGAAGAGAAAGGTAGCCATTTACTGTCTTCTAATTTTATCTTTTTAATATATATTGTCTCATAATCTTGGGGTTATACTAAATGGTCCACAACAGATATAGAGATTAATAATTTCATGAACACAGCAATAAATCTGCATTTTTATCGGGATGTTAATAGACACTAAGGCATGGCAGGAGACCTTAAACCTAGCCAGGGATATGCAAGACATGAGGCTGCGAAAGAAGAAAAGGCAGACTATTCGTCCTCTACCTGGTAGCCTTTACCTTGCTAAGGCTTCTGGTGTCCCCAGAATCAGTCTGAGAAATGCGGTTGGATGCAAATGTCCTGGTCATTACACACAGGAGGAGGTAAATTTTTTGATACCTTTTTGCTAATTATTTTATTTTATGGCACTGAAAAACTACACTTTGTGTACTTTTTTTTTTTTTTTCTTCTTTCCCCATCTCAGCTATACCAGCATGGTGTGCATCGGGAAGTCTCAAAAATAACCAGTGAAAATGCTGAATCATTCCGATTTGACTGTAATGACTTCTTCAAACGTGAGCTTCTCATTGAGTCTGGTGCTCTCCAGCTGGCTGATGGAGGCTGGTTGGTTCCAGACAGTAAGGGTACTGTGGGCAAAGACGAATTTTATAGGTAAACATTACATGCTGATGCATATGGTGCATTTAATGCTATCAATACAAATAAAACCTTGTGGTCTTATAACGGTACAATGACATTTACATACTAAAAGGCACTTTTATCTTGCACAACATCATTGTTTATTGAATTAGTTTGGGTAATGTACCATTTTTTTTTTTTTTTGGCAGTGCATTATGTGACACCCCTGGTGTTGATCCCAAACTCATCAGTGATGCCTGGGTGTTCAACCACTACAGATGGATTGTATGGAAACGGGCCTCGATGGAAAGAACCTTTCCAGTTTTGATGGGTAGCCTGTGTTTGACTCCAGAGCAAGTACTTCTGCAGCTGAAATTCAGGTATTGAATCTTAGTAAAGCTCATACTTTTAACCCCAAAATTAAACAACTGTAACAGTTAAATATTTGCACTTATGACGTGATTTTACAGATATGATGTGGAGGTGGATCACAGCCAGAGGTCCGCTCTTAGGAGGATCATGGAGAGGGACGACACTCCAGCTAAGACATTAGTGCTCTGTGTATGCGGTGTTGCTAAAACTTGTCAAAATCCAGAGAAGCTAGTCAAAGATGAAAAAACTCCCAATGCAAAGATGGAGTCCTGTGTGATCTGGCTCACAGACGGATGGTACTCCATCAAGGGCCTGTTGGACCTTCCGCTCTCTGCCATGCTGAACAAGGGTCGTCTCCGAATCGGTGATAAGATTGTTACTAGTGGAGCAGAGTTGGTTGGTTCCCAAGAAGCCTGTTCTCCCCTGGAAGCTCCTGAATCTCTGATGCTAAAGGTAAAGTTGGAGTTCAACAAAGATGATCCGTGTGATCTAAATCCTGCCAGACTTTGTTTGATTTCTCATTTTTGAATTTCAGATTTCAGCCAACAGCACAAGACGAGCTCGATGGGACACTAAGTTGGGGTACTATCGTGACCCTCGGCCTATCAGGCTCCCGCTATCCTCATTGTACACTACTGGAGGTGTTGTGAGCTGTGTGAACATTGTGGTGTTGAGAAGTTACCCCACTCAGGTCTGCTCCACCTCAACAGTGCATAATTTTGCTTTTGTACCAAACAATTGACTGACTTTCTCATCAAACAGTGGATGGAGAAGAAGCCCAATGGTGTCTTTATATTTCGCAACGATCGTGCTGAAGATCGAGAGGCCAGAAAACACAGCACCTCAAAGCACAAATCCATGGATCTCCTTATTTCTAAAATACAGACCCAGTTCGAAAAAGAAATGGAAGGTAGGGTTTCATTATTTTTACTTTCATTTTAAGACATTCAACTTTATCAGAGGTTTGTAGGTAAGGGCTTTTGATGAGTGTTTCCCTCCATGTACAAGGTAAAACGAAAAGTCACTGCCACAGGAGGACATTTAGTCGACATGAGATTGAAGCTCTGCAGGATGGGGAAGATTTATATGAGGCAATGGAGCGGGATCCTGCTGTTGAGGTGAAATTATTATACCTATGCATATTTTTTTGCCATTGTGAAGTAAAGAAATGAGAAATAAATTGTCATTGTCTCAAACCATGTACAAACATGGATCATTTTAATAAAAGATTATTTATTTAACTCTGTATGCTATTTGAGTAGACCCATCTAAGTGAGAGGCAGATGGAGGCGGTGAGTAAGTACAGGCGCTGTCTCGGGGAAAGGAGTCAGGCGGAGCTGCAGGAGCGTGTGCAGAAGGCTGTAACGGAAGCCCAGGAGGCTGAGGGTGGGTGTCCTAATCGAGATGTCACTCCTGTTTGGAAGCTCAGCATTACTGATGCCAGTGACCTGCAGAAAGACCGTGGTGAGCCAAATGGAAATCATCTTTACTTTTTGGTTAGATGTTGTTGGAGCCCATTTAACCGGTTATGGCTGGGTGCCATACATTTCCTAGTTTACACGCTGAACATCTGGCGCCCATCGCGGGACTTGTATGGCTTGCTAAGGGAGGGCCACAGATATAGGGCGTATCACCTCGCCACATCTGAGGGGAAGAAACGCTCAGGCATTGCTCACATCCAATTCACTGCCACCAAGAAAACACTCTTTCGGGATATTGAGGTAAACTAAGTGTTGAACAACTTTGTTCCCAGCACAGGCTGATTACTTTCCTCTTTTCATTGCAAGCATATGAAATGGTCTTACATAAAATCTGTTTGAGCCAGGTGTCTCCAGAGTGGTTGCATCAGCATTTCGTTGCTCGAGAGTGCGTACGCTTCAGAGAACTTCAAAACCCTCAATTCAGCTCTCCTTGTGGGGAGGTGGACATTGTGGGATATATTGTCTCCATAGTGGGCAAACAAGGTTAGTTGCATTAATTTATCATAAAACGTTTCCTCAATCTTTAATATTTTCAGACACATTTTGACTGTTTAAATGTCTTCTCAGGAAATTGCCCGGTACTGCATCTTGTGGATGAGAACTTTGATCTGGTCTCTGTGAGAACCTACAGTAGTCTGGAGCATTTGGCTATAGAAGAGCTGGTAAAGCCTCGAGCACTGATTGCTCTTAGTAATCTTCAGGTGAGACCGCTCTCTGGGCCTGTGCCAAGCCTTTATGCAGGAGAACAAGCACTATTCTCCGTAAACCCCAAGGAATCCCATCTGCAAGAAGCTATGGCCCATCTGAAGACTTTTGTTCAGGTTAATGAATCAGCTTTAAAATTTTGTATATAAGTACATGCAAAATCAAAGAGTGATTCCTCTTGTCTTTCATTGTTGCTGATTAGACTTGTGTTGGTTTTTTACGCAGACTTGTGAGCAGTTTTACAGCATTGCGGAGGAGAAGGTCTCAGATGTGGTTCCTTCAGGTGTCTTGGGTTGTTTTCAGTCTCCAAGAACTCCTGGTGTGCAGTCTAATCCAAAAATTAATGGCAGGGTTAGTATGAGGTTTTTTTTTTGTTTGTTTGTTTGTTTTTATGTGGAGAAGGACTGGTTTAATTAGTGTTGCTTGTTAAAGCAAGCATCACTATAATTATTAACCTTTTCCACACCGTTTGTTCTATGGACATGAAAGCACCTAGATCTTCAGATGTAGTTGTAACTGTTACTGTTTCAATTACTAATAGTATACAGATGTCCACACACTACACTTTAATTGAGGAATTTGGTGTCTATTATTATTTATAATTCATTGTAATAGTTTTTTATATTAATAATAACTATTATTATCATTAACAATAAGTTGTTGTTGTTGTTGTTATTGTTATTATTAGTGGTTAACATTTAATACATTGGGCCCTATCATACACCCGGCGCAATGCGGCGCCAGGTGTGACGCAAGTGTTTTTTTGATCATTTCAACCCAACGCAGTCATCATTGTCACGTCCTGCGCCACTTTGTTTAAATAGCAAACGCATTCGCGCCCATTTGTGCGCCCACTCATGTATGTCCACTAGATGCAATATCAATCTGTTATGCCCTGTGTTGAAATTCCCAGGTAACCCCGCAGCAGAATAGCAGCAGTTTCTCGCCTTTCACTCCACTGAATAGAAGAACACCTGTATCTGCAAATAACACTGAGGGAAAAGACCCCAAAAACTTGAAAAGAAGACGAGGTTTGGACTACTTGTCACGTATCCCGTCCCCTCCACCCCTCACCCCTCTGAAAACCAGAGCTTCTCCCTGCGTTAACAAGACATTTAATCCCCCACGGAGATCTGTGACTCCCAAACCTCCACAGAACGAGCCACCCGGAGCCTCACGTCCCCCAACAGCAGAGGAGACTTGGGTGAATGATGAAGAGCTGGTGATGATTGACACCCAGGCATTACTGGATGGGCTAAGGGAAGGCTGATAGGAAAAGTGAGACTCTTCTGATGAAACACTAAGTGAGTAAAGACACAAGAATGAAACCAACATTCAAGGCATTGAGAGCTATGGGTAATGCAAGTACTGTTCAAACTGTGTTGGCAGAGAAAGCAAGGTTAACTGGTTTACTGTGGTTCTCTGACAGTAAATGATGTGCAAGGGATGCACCTTTTTACAACTGCTGCAATCATTTTTAATATTCTTTCTTGTACTTGATTGTACTACTAAAGTACTGAAGTTAGTCATGTTTAGTGGCAAAAGTATATGTAAAGTATGTAAAAATGATTTATATATTTTAATTTTTATTAAAAGATGTTAAAAGAAATTGGTGACATTCATGACATTTGCAAAGACATGCACTGTGTGCAATTAAAACAAACTCCTGATAATACTGAAATATTAAACTTTTGAGCTTAACATGCACTGTTTGTTCTCCTGACATTAATAATGCACAGCTTCCTAAGAGAGAGGTGTGTTATTTTTGTGTTTGTGTGCTTTTATAAGGATTCATACTACATATTTTTGTCCTGAATAACTGTAAAACAAAACCAAAACTCTTAGATGTTCAAGCCTTAGACTAGTAAGCAACCACCTAGAATGTCCTAGCATCTTAGTGACAAATTCTGCATAGGCAAAATGTAAATATTGTACTTAAAATTGATAGCGCAGTGTTATGTAGAAATGTGTTCCACTAATGAACAGCAGGTGGAGCTTTAACACTTGCCCTTGACTAGCTGCAAACTCTGTTTTGAAGATTTTGAAGTCCTGTCTGCCATTTTCATATTAAATCTGAAGAAATGAGAATGGAACAAGTAATATGAATATATTTCCTAATAACCGCCAAAAATTGGCAGCATAGATGGCAGTGGATATGACAAACACAAGTCTGACTTCATTTTCTTCATCTTGCTGGCAAACTCACTTGCAGGCTTATTTAACAGACCACAAATGCAGACAAAAGGATTTCAATTCCAAACAGAACAGTGTCAAATTAAATCATCTCTGATCATAATATTACAATTCCAGGCATTTACTCTAGAGAAAATATAGAATGTAGCCACTGACTGGCTCTTCAAATCAGTTTAAGGATTTTCGAAATTTAGAAACAACCCCATAATCTATTCACTCGTCAAAGAATGCTTCAGAAAACCACAGACATGCCAGATTTGCAGTTAGCTGCCATCAGTGGCTTTCCTCCACAGTGTTCAGTTTTACATCTATCATCTCGTCATTGGGAATGTGCTGACTCAGCACACATCCAGCTCTATTTTAAGATTTTTGGCCCACAATGATAAAGATAGCTGACACTCCTGTTGTGTAGCAAAGAGACACTGAAGATGATATCTGTTAGTGGTTGACAGAGAATAGAATTACTGTGGCCAAAAATGTTTCCATGAGCCTAGATCTGAAAATACTTGTGGTAGAATGAAGTCTGAAGACTTTTTTTTTTTTTTTTTTTTTTTTGGGAAAAAATTATTTGATCAAAATACAGTAAAAACAATAATAGTGCAAAATATTATTGCATTTGAAAATATGGAAATTTTCTATTTGAATATATATTAAAATGCAATTTATTCATGTGATGCAAAGCTGAATTTTCATCATCATTACTCCAGTCTTCAGTGTCACATGATCCTTCAGAAATCATTCTAATATGCTGATTTGCTGCTCTATAATCAATTATTATTATCATTATTATTTTTTTTTTTTTTAAATTAAATCTTTTAACAAATGTCTTTACTGTTACTTTTGACAAGTGCTTGAGTGCAAGAGAACATGAGAAGTTAATATCTGTTTAACATTTGTCATGTTTTCCCACGTTTAGGTCTGTCTCTCCATGTGATAGTCATTATTTTTGTGAACTTCCTCTAGAGGCCTTATGGTCTGCTTTCAGGCAGCTGCTCAGAATTTTGTAGTGTTGCTGCCATTCAAATTAATGCAAATGTGTCCACAATGTCTGGTACTTCTGACTATTTTTATATCCATTTTGCACTGCTTGCCAAGGCAAGGATGACTCTTTTAGAGGTTTTCATAGCTTTCAAATAAAATTTTCCTGATAATTTACTCACCCTTATGTCATCCAAGATGTTTATGTCTTTCTTTCGTCAGCTGAAAAGAAATGAAGGTTTTTGATGAAAACATCCCAGGATTATTCTCCTTATAGTGGACTTCAATGGCCTCCAGATGGTTGAAGGTCAAAATTACAGTTTCAGTGCAGCTTCAAAGGGCTTTAAATGACACCAGACGAGGAATAAGGGTCTTATCAAGCGAAACAATCAGTCATTTTAGAAAAAAATACAACTGTATATGCTTTATAAACACAAATTATCTCCTTGCATGTTCTTCCGCTTTCCGTATTCTCCAAAACGCTTACACTGTATGTCCTACGCTTTCCCTATACATCTTACGGAACGGACGCGGCGCCAGTTTCATTTTTTTCCATAAGTTGAATAGGGAAGGCATCGGACATACAGCGTAAGTGTTTTGAGGAATACGTTAATTTGTATTTATAAAGCATATACAGTTGTATTTTTTTCGAAAATGACTGATCGTTTCGCTAGATAAGACCCTTATTCCTCGTCTGGTATCATTTAAAGCCCTTTGAAGCTGCACTGAAACTGTAATTTTGACCTTCAACAGTTTGGAGGCCATTAAAGTCCACTATAAGGAGAATAATCCTGGAATGTTTTCATCAAAAACCTTCATTTCTTTTTGAGTGAAGAAAGACAGACATGAACATTTTGGATGACATGGGGGTGAGTAAATTATCAGGAAAATTTTATTTAAAAGTGGACTAATCCTTTAAAACATTCTTCAGAAAATGTATACATTTCTATTACCGTTCGTTCTTGGGTCACCCAGCCATCTGTCCCACCCAGAATCAAAACTTTGTGCTTGTAGTCTTGATCTTAACCGATTATGCTATCAGGGCCCCATGATCTTTGACTATCAGTACATTTGTACTTTCCGAGCGGGTAGATAAAGAAGGGTTTAATTACCACTCTTACAACATAAAACCTAAGACTGTCTTCATCCGCTCTGAGCTGCCCTAATCCACCATCTTAGCCTGATTCTGGCTGCCCTCTCCCTTGACTCTCTCCTGAATGAGCCCTGATGGAGAAGTGGAAAGAGATGAATGAAAGATCCTTAAATGGGGACGGTGATGTGGAGTGGACATTTGATAGTCCCATATCCTCTTTGCAACTCCACCACACTGAACAAATTAAGGGTCCCGTTTAGCCAAATCTCAGAGCTGTGATTTAGACCGGACTTCTTATCTAATAACTAGTGATTCAGGAACTGTTGTCAGGGCAGACTTTTAGAAGCAGCTTTAGTATTTTTACAATTTCAAGTATTTTTACTTGATGGTATGTAATTTTTAGTGGTGTAATGTCAAATGTAGCTATTGGATTAGTAAGTAAAAATGTAGTTGAGTCATATTTATGTTTATATCCTCAGTCTTGACCCCACCATTTTTGTAACGTTACAGAATTGTGACTTAAATTTGATGATTAATAACTTAATAGCGTTGCAAACCTTGGTCAGAGCCAGTTCCATCATTGCTGTTTATTCACCATTGCCACTTAATCTACAGTGAAATTACTTTTTTGAGCAGATTTTTTTAGTGAATCAGAAAAATACAGTGCAAACAATGTAGCCCAGTTCTTGAAAGAATAAATCTTATGAGCCTTTTCTTTCTTTTCTTCTTTAGTGACTCAAAAGCAACTTCAGACCTGATTTTTTTTTTTTCCTCACTGAGCAAAAAAACCTCTAATGTATAAATGGGTCTAAAAAACTTTTTTTTTTTTTTTTTCATGCCCATTACACTGGACACCAGAACTGAAACAACAACAACAACAAAATAATCATATTTTAAACAAAGTATGTGAACTAGCATTGAAGATATTGAAAATAACACACACTGTAACGAGCAATGCTATAAGAATGTGGAAAAGAGGTAAAATTATATAATGAAGTCTCCAAAAAACTTGTTTGATTATTTTTGTTGGTTGCAATGGAGAATCTGAGGATGTGTGTATGTGTCTGTGGGTGTTTGTTGGTGTGTTTGTGTGTTACTTGCTGCTTTTGATAAATACACGATTGTGTACATATAGCATCAAGACAGTGTGTGTGTGTTGCTGTGTATTCACTCATTTCAAATTCATGTTGTTTTTCACTAAAACTAATGGAAAATTGATACTTTATGCTCACATTGACATAAAATCATAATGATTAACTTATTAAAACCTCCATTGCAATGTGCATTACTTTTTTTTTTTTTTTTTTTTTTTTTTTTAAATCTTGTATTCAGCAGCTCTGAAAGATCTTTAAATTACCTTTGAATATTATCACTTGATACTATTAAGATTATAACAGGTGCAAGTTGATGATGCTACCATGAACATAAATCTCCATAAATATATATAATAAAAAAAAAAAAAAGGAGCTCCTCCACTTCCCGTGTAGTTGGTTAGCCATGTACTGTCTGTATGTCTTATGTGATGCGTGAATTTCAATCAGATTAAGTTATGGGCCATACTTCCATTGTGATTTGGTTGACAAGGGACCAATAGTCACCAGGTAGAACTTGTATCATATTATAAAATCTTATTGGTTTAAACCAAAAACCATGTGATGTCCATGCATTCCGATGGTCACAGGGTCTAAAGGGGTTAATTGCGAGACTTAAGTCAGTGTACTTACAAACTGGTAGTTAAAAATGCACATTTATGAGTTTTTGTCATTAGTATTTTATTAATATTAATGAATGAAATAATTAAATTCATCGTTGTTTGCTCAATTAATAAATTATTGTATTTATGATGCATCTAAAAAGACTGAAAAATCATTAAAAAGTATTATTATTATCTATGGAAGCTTGTTTCCGCCTTGGAATAAAAAAGGTAAATGTGACTTTTTATCACAATTCTGAGAAATAAAGCTGTAATTACATTTTGTATTCCCTAAAGGAAACAAGCTTTCATAGTTATCTTTTTTTTTTTTTTTTCAAATTCTTTTTAAAAAAACTAAATAATTGTTAATGAAACTCTTTAAACAGTTAAAGGTGCCCTAGAATTAAAAATTGAATTTATATTGGCATATTTAAATAACAAGAGTTCAGTACATGGAAAAGACATACAGTGAGTCTCAAACTCCATTGTTTCCTCCTTCTTATATAAATCTCATTTGTTTAAAAGACCTCCGGAAAACAGGCGAATTTCAACATAACACCGACTGTTACGTAACAGTCGGGATCATTAATATGTACGCCCCCAATATTTGCATATGCCAGCCCATGATTGAGGCATTAGACAAGGGCAGCCAGTATTAACGTCTGGATCTGTGCACAGCTGAATCATCAGACTAGGTAAGCAAGCAAGAACAACAGTGAAAAATGGCAGATGGAGCAATAATAATGATCCATGATTACATGATATTTTTAGTGATATTTGTAAACTGTCTTTCTAAATGTTTTGTTAGCATGTTAGCATAATGTACTGTTAAATGTGGTTAATGTTACTATCGTTTATTACTGTATTCACGGAGACAAGAGCCGTCGCTATTTTCATTTTTAAACACTTGCAGTCTGTATAATTCATAAACACAACTTCATTCTTTATAAATCTCTCCAACAGTGTGTAATGTTAGCTTTAGCCATGCAGCATAGCCTCAAACTCATTCAGAATCAAATGTAAACATCCAAATAAATACTATACTCACATAATCCGACGCATGCATTCCGTATGCATGACGAACACTTTGTAAAGATCCATTTTGAGGGTTATATTAGCTGTGTAAACTTTGTTTATGCTGTGATAGAGTCGAGAGCTCGGGAGGGGGCGGAGACCGCGCGATTTAAAGGGGCCGCAACCTGAAATCGGCTCGTTTCTAAATATGCCTTAAAATAGGCAGTTAAAAAAATGAATAAAAAAAATCTAGGGGGTATTTTGAGCTGAAACTTCACAGACACATTCAGGGGACACCTTAGACTTATATTACATCTTTTTTTAAAAAAGTTCTAGGGCACCTTTAAGATTTTTATTTCTTTAACGATTCCCATCCTATGAGCCTGTTCTCATTCTATTCATTCAATTTTTTTTTTTTTTTTCATCGGATTGCTTTAATTAAGCCCTGTGACTGGCATTTGGTCAAGCACAAGCTGCTCTTCCTGTTCCGTACCATTGACTCTTTGAACTTTCACTCTTAAGTCATCCTTTCACTCCTCCTCTTTTTATTTAATTTCCATCTCTTCCTCCATAACCCCCCGTTGCACCTCTCCCACCCCTCTTCCAGCAGATTTGCAGTGGAAATGAGCTTCACAGGCTGTTGACCTTGTAGACCCACCACCTGAGGTCTGGACCAGCAGAGCTTGCAGAATGACCCTCAAATTCACCCTGCTGTAAATCTTTTTACGCTCACCTTTTTTCAACTTTAATCTCATGAACATGCGCAAGGAAAGGAGGATGTGCAATTTTGTCCAGGATTAGGAGTTTGGGATTTTGTGGCCGGTTTAGTTTAACTATCACAGTTAATTTTCCATCCCGAACTAAAGTCCCATTTGATTCACTTACGAGGAAGTAGAGTATTGATGGTCCATGCAGGCAGCAGTGAAAATGATTTGAAGATGCTGGAAGTCATAAACGTTAAAATTAAACAGAGCTGTTAACCGAAGTGTCTCATTCCCTGGGCATCGTTCATTTTTTCCATCAGAACCGTTTAGAGCAGATTGTCCTTGTAAATAAATACCACTTTAATGGAACTCAATCTTCTCCTGACCTCAACGTGTCCTTTGTTTTCAAACCATTTCATCCTAGGTTTTTATTGGCTTTTATTGTTCACTTGAAATCCTTTTGGAACACCTACATTTGTAGTCACAGTGGCAAATATTAAATGGGCTTTTTCTGTCCATAAATATAAAAAATATCGTTGGATGACCTTCTGGCTTACCTTTTGTCTCTGGATTTTTTTTATGTGGCCTTGCTATGTAGAGCTAGTGAAGTCATCGAGATGTGCCATCAGAATTTAATCAGTCTGAGGCTTCTCAGGCTTTTTTTTAAAAAAAAAAAGGTGGTAGAAAGTTCGAAGGGATTGTGGGATGATGTCTCAGCTTCTTAGAAACAGCATGAGATCTTATGACGTTCATCAGCATGACACATTCACTTCAGCAGGGTGGAAGAAAGGTTGAAATATCATACTGGAAGTGAAACTCTGAGACTAGACTAACAGTTCCGGACTCAAGCTGTTTATTCAATCCAGCGTTAATTGTATTGGCAAGAAGAAGAAGAAAAAAAGAATCTTACACGAAATCCTAAAAGCCTTCCTATATAAATCTATATATTTACCCCATAATTTAAAATCACTTCCACGGTTTATAGTTTCTGTGTAGCAGATGGTGATTTGCTATATTGTTTTACCCTCTACAGTCACTGTCTTGGATGCCCACACACCTTTCTTGCAGTGAGTGATCTCATATCTTCCACAGTAAATACTCAAGCTGTGAGTAATTCTGCCAAGCATCATTATGTCTTGCTCTTGGCCGTTGTGCCTCATTAGAACCTGTTACCAGAGCACTCAAGTCTCCCAGAGGGCCCTGGAGGTGTTTTCTTAAGCCCTACACCAGAGGAAACCGTGTGGCCTGCGCAGCCTTTTCCGGCCTGTAAACGCTGCATTTATTTTCGATGCTCTCTTCCGAAAATATCTCCTCTCTAAAACAAGCTGCCATGCGCCGAAAGACTGCCAAGCTCGAACCATCCTACCGTAAGATGTAGAGAGAGAGCGAATAAAAGAAAAGGAAGCAAGTTCAAATTAAAAAGAGATTATGTGGTCTTATGGCCAATTCACACCGCGCCGACAGACGGCAACAGACACACCGTCGGGTTTTGTCGAATCAGTGTATTACCCCCATTGGCGTCTGTCGGAGCTTCCTTTCGCCGATTGAACATGCTGAACTGGATTTAGAATGTCTGAGAAGTAACGTGCTGTAAGCAACATTGGTCTGCGTCTGTCGGTGCAGTGTGAATTGGCCTTTAAGAATGGGGCATGTTGTGCATTTCGGGAACGCACAACATGGGAACAGAGAACTATTTTTATTTTTTATTAAAGGGTTAGTTCACCCAAAAATGAAAATTGTGTCATTAATTACTCACCCTCATGGCGTTCCACACCCGTAAGACCTTCGTTCATCTTCAGAACACAAATTATGATATCTGTGATGAAATCCGATGGCTCAGTGAGGCCTGCGTTGCCAGCAATGACATTTCCTCTCTCAAGATCCATAAAGGTACTAAAAACATATTTAAATCAGTTCATGTGAGCACAGTGGTTCAATATTAATATTATAAAGCAACGAGAATATTTTTGGTGAGCCAAAAAAACAAAATAACGACTTGTATAGTGATGGCCGATTTAAAAACACTGCTTCAGGAAGCTTCGGGAGCATAATGAATCAGTGTGTCGAATCATGATTCGGATCGTGTGTCAAACTGCTGAAATCATGTGACTTTGGCGCTCCAAACAGCTGATTCGACACGCTGATTCATTATGCTCCGAAGCTTCCTGAAGCAGTGTTTTGAAATCAGCCAAAAATATTCTCGTCCCTTTTATAATATTAATATTGAACCACTGTGCTCACATGAACTGATTTAAATATGTTTTTAGTACCTTTATGGATCTTGAGAGAGGAAGTGTCATTGCTCCCTATGCAGGCCTCACTGAGCCATCGAATTTCAACTAAAATATCTTAATTTGTGTTCCGAAGATTAACAAAGGTCTTACGGGTGTGGAACAGCATGAGGGTGAGTAATAAATGACAGAATTTAAATTTTTGGGTGAACTAACCCTTTAAGAACTGCAGAAAGGACTGTTTTACTGAAATATATTCTGACAGTTTCCTGCATTGTTTATTCAGTGATGTCGTAACACCGCTAATAAATCTACAGCGCAACCACTGTAGTTTGATTCCCATAAAATGGCTGTATCCTAAATCACATACTACCCTACTACATAGTAGGTGAAAAACAGTGACAAAAGAAGTATGTCCAAATTCACAGTACTAAAAGAGTAAGTACCTGGCTGATTTCAGACGCAGCCAATGACACTTATGAGCTGATTCATTTAGTGAATCAAAACAAATGACTCTTATGAACCGGTTCTTTTTAGGGAATCAAAAACATACAGCTCACAACTAACTTCGAGATACACATTGTGTGCTTTTTGCAGTGGTATTTTAAAATGCTACGACATTTTTTTTTTTGTTTTAATTATGTTGTTTAATATATAGCTATGGCTAATTGTATTGCATTTATTTATTCATCTAAAATGACCATGAAAAGTTTAAATTATCTTAACTTTTAACTGTTTTGAGTGTATTTATTCTTGAAATGATTTCAGTTTTTGGTGATTTAATTACATTTATGTTCCTTTTTTTAATATGTTTATTATTACCAATTTAATATTGGTACCATTAAGGAACTGGAATCATTGCTTTCCTGGGTCAACATATTTTGTTGATCCTGGAACAACAAAATGTAATCCTAACCATATCCCTACGCCTAAACCTAACCATAAGTTATCCCTAAAATCAGAGGGAAATGATAGGTGAATCACATTGATGTAGAAGCACCTAACCTTGGTTGTAAGCCTAAACTTGACATAAACTGTCCCTAAAATATGATTGGATGATTGGAATATTGTTCCATGGTCAACAAAGATATTGATCAAGGAACATGTTGCACTTGGTGAAATCAGGTTTTGCAGTTAAACCCTTGGTCCTTTTCAGAAGGCAGTGTTCTTTGTAAATGGAAGCAGAATTCGTTCAGTCATTTTTGCTTTCCGCCTAAACTGTCACCACAGAACCAGCTGTCCCGGTTGCAATGTACCACAAGTTTTACAGTGACGTTGTTTTGCCTCCGCTGTGTGGCTGGGGTCCTGTCATGATAACACGGCAGCCAAATCTGTAAAAGGGATCAAAGATGAGTTTCCTCCTAACAAACAGCCAAACACATTGCAATTACAAACATCTGGCGTCAGCTTGGTACAGATGTCAGGCCGTGCCCACACCCCTAAAACCATCAGGATGCGGTCCAGATGTGAAGAGGTCCATCTCACGTAAGTTACAGATGTTGCTGTTTCTCAGACCACCACAAGGCTAACTGTGCTTTTGTCTGAAGTACTTTTTTTTTTCTCAAATTTATTGTTTTGCTACACCTAGTTTGCATGTGAAGCTGTGGGACAGGCTACAACAGCAACTGAGAATGCGATTCAATTAGAGTCGAGATTGTTTAGCTGAAACAACATTGAGAATCTGCAATCTGAATCTGCATTTTTACATCAGTCAGTTGGCTTTGCTTTGCTTGGCTTGCTTTTGATCAGGCTAAAGTATGGTAGAGCAACAACAAATAATGCCAAATGTTAGCATCGATTAAGTGCTTTATGTGATTCAATTCCATTTTCAAACTGATTTGACATTGATTAATTTGGCAAATTTTAGTAGTAATGACAACAATGCTACTAGTTATAATGAATAATAACACAAAACATAATACATATTATTACAATTTAAAATAACTGATTTCTATTTTAATATATTTTAATTATAATAATGGCATAGCTGAAATTTTAGCAGCCATTTCTCCAGTTTTCAGTGTCACATGATCCATCAATTTTCATCAATTGTTAAAACAGTTGTGCAGCTTAATATTTTTGTGGATTTTTTATTATATTTTTTTTCTCAGGATACTTTAATGACTAGAAAGTATTTATTTCAAATAGATTGTTTGGGTCAAAAAGTCTTTACTGTCACTTTTGCTGAATAAAAGTATTTTCATAAAAAAAAAAAAAACTTACTGATTGATAGTGAATATTGCTATATGCATGCTCTAAATATGCCATTTATTTTAAATATATATATATATTAGGACTGTGATGTTGGTGGTGCAATGCTCTTTGTTCCTTTATTTAAAATTTATTTAAAATCTGCCTTAAAGTTCCCCTGTTGTCAATAATTTTATCCCTTAAAACAGTTGATCACCAAAATGACATATTTAAACTTTTTTTTTCCTGTGGAAAAATAAAAAAATAAAAAAAATCCATGCCTTAAAATAGCTTGAATGTAACACTACACTCTTTCCTCATTAATATAAGCGGATCTATGAATATGCTAATTAGCCCCGCCTCCACTCACTCGCACCAGCTCAGATATCCACTCGGTCAACTTACTGAGGTAAACTGCACAATTGTATCGCTTGTTACAACGTCGGACACATAACGGTAATTACTATGATTAGCCTTTTGCTTGACTACATTATCAAACAGCTAATAAAGTGTTGCTAATGTTACATGACTCCCTTGCTTCAGAGCGGTAATCCTTAATGATATGTCGGCATTTAATTGGTTACAAGGTAGTTTGACGTAAGAAACGCCAGCTATTTCAATTCATGTTTTTGAAACTGTCTTTAGATCACTGCAATTTTAAAAATACTCAGCAATGGTTTGTCTTAAAACATATTAAAAACACCACATAGACATATTAAAAACTTGATTTTCACCACATGGGGGCTTTAAATAATACATTTCCTCCTTTTCTATCTCACTTTGTCACTCTATTCAAAATTGCTGAGTGCTTCCCATGCAAGCTTAGACATCTTTTTTAAATTGGATTAATGCAGATGGGAAATCTCAAAGGCGCAAGTGGGAATCTAAGGAAGGGCAGGTGCAAAGGAAATCATTCCAATATTCTCCTAGGATGTCTTAATCATTCCACAGGTTACTGTCAATTCTTAAAATTGCTGAGTCTCAAAGGACATAAAAAGAAGCCAAATCAGTATTCCCTGTGTTGGCTATGACCGCGGTGACTTCCTGTTTCAGATATTTATCTGATTATGGGTTTATCTTATGCAACCTGCCTGCATTTATCTTTTTCAAATATCATGCATGTTAGATTAGACATGAGATGTAGACGAACACCTGTGGACTAATTTAAATTCATACTGTCCTATGTGTGGGAATTCTGGCCTTAAAGGGGCTCTATGTAAGATTTTTACTTTAATAAAGCATAAAAATACCCCGATATTTAGGAAACATGCTAAGTTTTTCTCAGAAAAACAATGCTACAGCCAGACATTCTACTTTGAAAATGTGTGTTCCGTGTCGGAATGTCTGTCTTTGTTTTGGTCTGTGCGAAACCGTGTGCTGCCAGTTTATCCAATAGTATTTCGACATCACAGGTTGCCAGTTGGCGGAAAACACTGCGTATTGCAGCCATGGAAACCAGCAAACAAACTGGGTCAGAGAATCGCAGATTCTACTTGACCTAAAAAGCCTCTACATCCATCTAAATATCTCTATGAACAACAGCATATTAAAACAGATACATCAAAGATCAGCTTACAGTGTGTAAGTCTCCTCAGCTTTTGTTGTGAATTGTGCTCCCTATTGTTGCTGGCAACCCACGTCTTTGAACGAGGGGGCGGGCCAAACAATATTTTGAATTTTTGACTGCAGTACCTATTTTGCACACTGTGTGTCATTCCTACATAGAGCCCCTTTAAGTTCTCAATGTTTTTTTTTAATAAATAAATAAATTAATAAATATTTTTATTCAGCATGGATGCATTAAATTGACATTAACCACATTTATAATGTTATAAAATATTTATTTTTCAAATAAATGCTTTTCTGTTGAACATTCTATTTATCAAAGAGTCCTAAAAACAATGTATTATGGTTTCCATAAAATCAAATCAGCATAGTAGAATGATTTCTGAAGCATCGATTTTATTTGTGTATTATTATTATTCATTAAATTACAACAAATTTGTCGTTCATTATTACTTTATATTTTTCATTGGGACCTCATTAACCAAAATTACCTTCCAACATGTGTAAATAATTCTAAAGGCTATAATTAATGTAATAGGATTAGTTTGTGTTCATTGAAAACTAAGTGTTGTGGTCGGGATGAGTGGAGACATGAGATGCGTTACAGCTCATTGAAGGGTTTGTACCTAATGTGCTGCTCATGAGTGATGTTAGCACCAGATCCGGTCCAGGCTGATCTGGCTCTTCCGTGTATGCAAGTTCCCTGTAGGGATTGGAAAAACACTTTGGTGGATATTATACCCTGTTATTCTTTCTCTCCACAGTCCCTCCAACTGCTTTCTGTCTTTGGGCCATTAGAATAATATCTCAGTGTCTGGGTCAGGAGGAAGAACATCACAAGTCAATCTCTGAACCCTCTCCAACAGGACCACTATGTCCGTGAAAAGCTGTTTTGCCTTCTAATAGCATATACTCCATTATTATTATTTATTTTATTCATTATTTTTAATATTTGCATTATTCATATACTGTATTTAGCTCCGCAGCTGTGATGGAGCACAATTTTCATGCTGAAATGATTTTCTATTCTATTCTATTCTATTCCTATTCCTATTCTATTCTATTCTATTCTATTCTATTCTATTCTATTCTATTCTATTCTATTCTATTCTATTCTATTCTATTCTATGGGCTGGGTATAGGACAGAACACATGTTGGGTTAATTTTACCCAGAAAATTGAGTTGATTTAACCCAGCATAATGGGTTGATTAATTTTTGCTATACTAGCTTTTTCCCTTTTTTTATACTTCATATATGAATTAATGTTTATCAATGTTTCCCCTTTTTTTATACTTCATATATGAATTAATGTTTACGGATTAACTTAAATTCTCTAAACTGCTTTTCAAATACTCCATACAACCACTGGTTTGCATGATAATTCCTTTATTTTCAATCATATTTTATAGTATACCATATTTTATATCCTTTAAATACATATTGCCTGCATTTAAGCTTGTTTAACAAATATTAGAAGGGAAAATGAAACATTTAGAAATAATTCAAGTGTAATCGGCCACTTACTGTTTCCACCATAACTGTGCTGGATCACGTGGCGGAGATGGCTCATGTACGGTGATGGAACTGTTAATTTCAGACTGCCGCTCTGCGTCAGTGTTGCCAAGTCTGCAGTTTTCCCATGGAATTGGGCTACTTTTACACTGTTGCCGCAGGTTGGTTTTCATGTCCATGGGTTGAAACGACCCCAAATAACATGATATTTAGCACCTGGAATGCAAATTTTGCCAGGGGAGCCCCGCCAAAAAAGCTGGGAAAAAATTTTACCCCTTGGAACATGATTTTTAATGTGCAATTGGGTGGGTTTTGTTAGCCTGACTACGTCAGACTTCCTACTTCCGCTCAATTTCATTTCGCTTCTGTACTCAGTCTGATACAGCGTCAGAGCTTTCTGTTTGCCACCGGTCTGGAAACAGCCGGGCCAATCAACAAACAGAGGGCGGGCTGAGAGCCGTGACGTAGATGCTAAGCGCCGAGTTTTACATTGTAGGTTAGAGAAATCGAAAACTGGGAAAAATGGGAAACGAGACACGGGATGCAATTCGCTCTGTTATGGAGAACATTCAACTCTTTTTCAAACTGAAGCCAGAACAAGAAGAGTGTTTGATAAACATTTGTTTTACCATGTGTTTACAACAGGTTTACAGTGGAAGTTCAATCATAGATTTGAGTTCGATGCATGATGTCTGTGCTTCGATGCGGCTGTACAGGCGCATAACATACGTCATAACTAAACGTATCTGATTGGCTTACGGGTAACCAATGATTTTAAACTTCAGACAAGTGCCCCCTAGCGAAAAAACACTTCTCTATTATGCCATTCCAGACTCTGTCTACGAAGCAAAGTGGCAGAGTCTGGTATTACCAGGCTAGGGTTTTGTTGTGAAAACCTGGAAACCCTGCTCTGCGTTTCACTCCAAAAAATAACCTCCATAACATGTCCATAAATAATCAGTATACAATTCTGAGAACATATTTTAACATCCCAAGTATTTTATTCTGTATCTTTTTGAATAAAATCATACTATATGCTAGGCCTCAGGCATTTCATTCAAGCGAAAAGACCAGCGCGACACTTGTTTAGGTGACTTACATTGCGAACCAGGGCAGCGTTGGTTTCAATGGAGCTACGGTCAACTTAAGCTTACGTTGCTTATGGGAAACGCAGCCCTGTTTGTTACTTTGCATAAAATTAAATGACACACAACAATAACGAATTTTTAGATAAAATAAAATGTACACAAGCCTGTATTTTACCGAAGACATGCACCAATTTGACAGAGCTGCACTGAAGAGGTCGCAAAAAACCCGCCATAAATAACTCAACCCCTGTGTTGTTACATCTGACCCAGGATCTGGGTAACACAAAAACTACCCAAACACTGGACTGGGTTGACTTAAGGCTCAACCCAAGACTTGGGTATAAAAATAACCCAAGATTTTTTTTAGAGTGTGTGCATTAAAATATGACTTTCGTAATGGACATTAGTAAATATTTTTTATTTAAACACAGCTTATGTAAGCATACCATTTTTTTAGAAGTTATATTTGTATGATCCTATTTTATTGATACGTTCTACATCCTGAAATATTAGGCTTTTTAATTATAAGCGTTTTAACGGGCAAAAAATAGCACAGCTTACACCGGTCTCCCCTAAAGATGTTTTTCTTTTTTCTTCCTCTAGAATTCCTTTCTGAAATGCACATTGTTTGGAGAACGCCAGTCGTTCTCTCAGTTGTCATCATCATCATCACCATCAATGGTCATTAAGTGCACCTATTCCCTCCTTCCATGTTCCCCTTCTGTAAGTAATCATTACGAACAAGGTTCATGTGGCGATTGCTCCACATTCAAGCTTCAGGTATGGCTGAGCTCCAGTCTGGGATTCATTGTCTTGATAGGTCTGGGTCCACAGAGCCTACGCATGACAGACTGCAAGGCCGCGACGAGTAGAAGATGAAGTTAAATTGTAAACGATGCCTTTCTCAGCTGTGTTGATTGATGTTGTTGTGATGACATGGATGAATTACTTTTAGAGGAGATGTAGCCAAAGATCTCAATTGTAATGCTATTACATTATCTTTTAATTCTTAAGGGGTATTTTGAAATTTTGCTTGGTGGAGTGCAGAATTATCCTGTGCATGTTGTATCGATTAGTGTCAACAAGATTTAAGCCATTGAGGATATGTGTAATTTATCCCAACCCATTTGATTTTATCATTAAACCAAATCCCACACTATCAGAAAAGACGTCTACATGCATGCGAAAAGTTCAACGCAAAGTGGAAAATTTGCATTTGTCCTTAGATTACATCCCAAAAAAACCCATCTAATTATTTCAAAATGGATAAAGTTAACATTTTAAGCTTAAGCAAGAACCAACTCTTTCTTTCAAGTGGCTTTCGCTTGATGTATCCTTCTTATTAAAAGAAACCAAACGGTGCGTGGATAATCTCTTAATGTGGCAGATAACCAAACGTCCCTCACCGACCCCTGATACACATCTCTGATCTTTGGCCCATTTGATCTCCTTCATGACTGAAACCCTTCATTTGTTTACGGCTTGGCTCACCAGATATGATGCTTTTCCAAAGCAGTGAGTCATGGCTCCCGTCTTCTCATGTTTTTCAGGCCTGTCCAAAACCTTGAAAAACTGGAGAGGGAAAATAGACATCCTGACATCAATGGTCCAAAGATTCTCTGATTTGTGTCCACGTCTGCTTCGGCATCCCCTTTCATATCATCCTATGTTTACAGGACCGTAGGTAAACCTCTGACGGATGACACGGGATATGTATTTTTAGGGTCAGCCTGGTCGGCAGACCTAATTGACTGCTACTGATTATAGTATTTATGTAAACCAGCTCACCCTCAGCCGTAATGCAGTCTAAGTGAGCTGCTCATAAAAACATCTGTGCATGACTAATGTTGTTACGTGACGTGACTCAGTGGACTTCCCATGGGCTGTCTATCCATTAGATTTACTCCAACCCCACCCTGGATTCAGATCCAACATGCACAGCTAACAGGGTTGTTTGGTTCTGAAGGTGCAGCTCAGTGCTTTTCCTCACAAAATCATAATGTATGTATATCAATTAAAATGTATGGGCATTCTGACCACTTTTATGATTTATGCTCATTTTTAAATGTTGAAAATTCTTCACATTTTTTTTTTCACAGAAGTAGATTTGGAATTACATGACGGTGAGTAAATATGTTTTGGCGTGAACCTTGGGACTTGGGTAAAGTTGGTTTTATATTTGCACATTCGGACTTCTGATAAATTCAGACTTTCCAATAAATGTGCAATAAATTAATGTTTGCAAATTTTAAGCAGCTACATGATATTGACAACCAACGATTGTCAACTTACAACATTTTTCACAGTTGATCAAAATAGGCAAGTATTGTTTTAATGGCATATTTACTTGTGAATGTCCACTGAATGTCCAATGTAGTGTGATTAACAAGGCTATTGAATACGGATGTCCGAATGTGCGAATATAAAACCAACTTTACCCAAGTAACCTTGGGCAGTAACTATTTCTTTGTTTACATGGAGAGAACTTCATTTTGAATCACTCTTTAATTTTATTTTAATTAATTAATTAAATTATTTATTTATTTAATCAATATAGAGTATATTTCAAAATATTCATATTCCAAATCGATATTATTATATCAATTATTTTAGAATTATAATATAAACAATATAAACATAGCCTAAACATTATTTTTATATAATTTTTAGATTTAAATATATTTACATTTTCCCCCCCAAAAAAAAAAAAAAAAAAATTCTTAAGCCACGCTATTTAAAATATACATTAAGCATATATTTTAATGTCTAAAGCCAGGAAAAAAAAGTCTGAACGTTTTTTGTCATGTAGAGATTGTCATTCTAAACGTAAAAAAAAAAAAAGCTAATTTATGGTCATTTTGAAGGTTGTAAGCACTGAAAAGAGCAACCAGTGGCATTTCTCTCACACTCTAGGGCTTTTCACACTCCGCTCAACCCTGGTTTATCGTCGTTCTAAACAACTCTGCGTAAAGGAACGTTTCACACTTGTAATTTAGAAGTGGGGCTAGCACCGCTTTTTACCTGTGGTTAATGAAACCCTGCTCCGGAGTAGGGTTAGCATCGCTTTTGATGTGTGAACCCCGCATTGTGGTGCCAAACTTGTGATGCGGTGTTAGAAGTTGCGTCCCAAATGACGCACTATACACTATGCACTTATACACTATGTACTTGTGCACTATGCACTCATCCATGTAGTGCGTGAATTGTATAAGGTAATTTTGTCATTTAACAACGGAGTCCGATCCTCCCTTCCCCTCCGCTACGTAATTAAAGCTGTGACAGTGGAGTGCACAAAGTGTCCAACATTCCATACTTCATTTTTTCCATTAATTTAGTGCATCATCCGGGTATTTAAAGTGCACTTTTTCTTTTTGGAATTTTCAGTGTGAACGCACTACTCGCACTATTTATACTTAAAACTTCATAGAATAGTGCATAAGTACGCGAATTGGGACGCACCTAGAATATTACAGCTAGACGCTTAGCAACAGACAACCAATCACGTGCCTCATATTTTAGTCATGCTGCTCATTGTATATAAACAGTGAATTCAGTGTTTCATTCTTACCTATAGTTCGGAATGTCCATTCAGTACAAACTCGATAGTACAGTCGGCAATACGAGGATAGGCCGTGTAAACAGGTCACTTGTTTCATTTAACCAATCAATGACACTGACACCGCAAATATGCAAATAAAGAACATTAACCCATGGATTATGAATATGAAATGTCAGTTTATGAATACCATGGATTAATTGTTAACCCCAAGTAAATTATGAGCAGTGTGAAACGTGAAGCAAAAAAACCTAGGATTTCGTTTACCCGGGGTTTAGACCTTGGGTTAACTATTTAAAATGTGAAAAGCCCCCCCCCCCCCCCTCTCTCTCTCTCTCTCTCTCTCTCTCTCTCTTTCTCTCTTCTCTCTGGCCAAAAAAATAAAAAATGGGCCAAGCCAAAAATGGCTGAACACTAAGCTTTTAATTGTCTTAACCACAAATTATTGGTCAGGAAATTAGCAAAATTTAAGCAAATGCAGTACTTAAAAAGCCATTGCTGACTCAGAAAACAGAAGTTTTTGGCAGAATATGGGAAGTTGTGTGGACTGATGAATCACAATGAAACATGAGTTGTGTGATGATGCTCCAGAGTGGTGTCTTAAAAAATCTGCTAAAAAAATATAATAATAACTGTATCATTGTGTGGAACCTTTTTTTTAGCTGCTGGTATTGGTGAGCTACTTCACTGTGAAAAGTCATTTAATGTCTTGGAATACAGGAGAACATTGCAGAATGGCTTGCTTCCCACAAGTGAAAAGTTGTTATCTAACGAGGAATGATCAGATGTTATTTTCCAACAAGACAATGCTCCTGCCCAAATTGCAAAGACAACCAAGAATTGGCTTGAGAACAAGTCCATCAGGCTCATGTTTGGGCCTTGGTTAGAGTCCAGATTTAGTGAATATTTGGTCTGACATTGAACTCAAACTAACTGGGAAACATTTTGCAACTACTCATGAACTGTTTGAAGCCATTAACACTGAGTGGAACAACACTGACTCTTTTTCCTGTAAAAAGCTGGCTGCATGTTGAGGAAGGCTATTCCGTGCTACTTTATCTACAGTATTTGTACAATTCTTGCAAATTTCCTGACCATTGATTTGTGATTAAAATGGATAAGACAATTTTGGCCCTTTGTTATCCAGGAGTGTGTATTTCATATGTATATGCCTCCACAAAAGGCAGTAGATTTGGAATAACATGATGGTGTCATAAATTTCTTTAGGTGAACTAACCCTTAAAAAAATCCAAAAATCCCATTAATTTTCATAGACTTTATTGAACTTGAATTGTCCACTATTTAAACGCCAGTGATAAAGATTACATGTACTTGCTAATGCTTTTGTGCAAGTATGTCCCATTGCTTATAATGTTTGGCTGGATATTAAATCCAAAATTGGATTTATGCAAAATACATAAAAGCTTTCACTGTGATTTATTAGGATATGTGGCTCTGGCTCTACAGGGGGCTGGAACACAACAACAAATCTATGAGCCATGGACTGCAACAGGAGTGATTTCCTCTGCTCTTCTCCAGGCGTGACATTGCTTCTACACATCACTGAGGTAATGCTAACGGCATGAAGTAGCTAACAGCGAACAGGCACAGCAGATCACAAAGCTTTTTGACCAGTTCAAATCATGTAGCTCTTAAATCTGATATGGCAATATACTGAAATCCATCTATCCATTCATCCATCCAATGACTCAATCAGTGAATGACTCAATCAATGAATGACTCAACCAATCAATGACTCAATCAGTCAATGACTCAACCAATCAATGACTCAATCGATCAATGACTCAATCGATCAATGACTCAATCGATCAATGAGTCAACCAATCAATGACTCAACCAATCAATGACTCAATCAATCAATGACTCAACCAATAAATGACTCAATCAATAAATGAATGACTCAGTCAATCAATCAATCAATGACTCAATCAATAAATGACTCAACCAATCAATGACTCAATCAATTAATGACTCAATCAATGAACGACTCAACCAATCAATGACTCAATGAATGAATGACTCAATCAATCAATGTCTCAATCAATCAATGACTCAACCAATCAATGACTCAATGAATGAATGAATCAATCAATCAATGACACAACCATTCAATGACTCAGTTAATGAATGACTCAATCAATGAATGAATGACTCAATCAATCAATCAATAACTCAATCAATGAATGACTCAATTAATGAATGAATGAATCAATCAATGACTCAACCAATCAACGACTCCATTTATGAACGAATGACTCAATCAATGAACGAATGACTCAATCAATCAATGACTCGATCAATGACTCAATGAATGAATGAATGACTCACTCAATCAATCAATCAATCAATCAATTAATCAATCAATCATCGACTCAATCAATGAATGAATCAGGGATTTTACTTTCCAGGGTACCTCAAATGTAGGTAAAAATGTCAAGTTTCCCAAAGCTTTATAGGAATTCCCTGCCAAAAATTACCCCCAAAATATATTTATTTAAACCTTACAGTATATACTTAGCATATACTTAAAAACTTTGAAGAAATATCTTTTTATTTTCATAAGGTCATTGTCATTCTGAACATCAAAAAATGCTAAGTATTTGACTTATCCGGCAATGTTTACCTGCCACTAAATTAGAGTAAAGAATTACTTGGATTTTTATATTACATGGGCAAACCTCTTCAATAATTCAATCTAAATGCCTATTTTATTTATTCGCTAATATTTTTTAAACCACCATTTGGACGCTTTTCTTACTTTATATGTTTGTTGCTGCTATTTTTATTTGCCTTCTTCAAATGCAAAATGTTCTACCCAATGTCCCTCATTTTGTTGTACACAAAATTCACATTCAATACTTCCGTACACAAAAACATGCAATATTTCATGCATGTCACGCCACCTTCTAATAAACAAAGTGCACGTGTATAAACCTGTGGTCACTTTTGGCATCTAAACAAATACATTTATACAAAAAATATGGATTTGTACACATGGATACCAAACAGTTTATCATTCCAGATAAGAACGGCACATTTGGATTAAGGAATAGATTTGGTTTAATTTCAGGAAGGCCTCCAGCCACTCTCAGCACCCCACTCACATCTGTCTCCTCACCTTCCTCTCAGGGAGTCAGCCAAAAACACATCACTCAGTCAGATCCCCGCAGACCTACCAACACATGCAAGTGACCCAAGACAGCCATGAGTGCTGGAGCATCCGTCTGGGATACAGCTACACAGAGGTCGTTGTCACATTTTGTATATTCAAATATATCTTGTAAGTAGCAAAATGAGGATGTTAGTCATACCACGCTGCTGCTTGTTTTTCTTTCGGTTAATTTATGTCGGGATGCCCGAAAAACATTAACACAGTCCTTGTATGTTTTAATGCCTGGATGCACTTGTGCAGGAGACAGGAAGTACTGACCACAGAAGCATACAGTTTTGGGTATCAGGATGATTGAATGATTTGTGCTAAATCTGCAGACACTTAAGTTTTATTTCTCTTAGGTGTCTTTTTATTTCATTAAAGATCATCGTTCCCAAGTAGTAGATTTAATTAACTCGAATATCTATCCTGTACCCTGAATTTTGGACCAATTTTAAAATCAATTTTCCATCATAGCCTAAAGCACTATAACTCTAGTGGAAAACGATATTGTTGAGTATGTTAATGTCCTGTGATGTTTGCTCAGGAAAATCGAATCATCCGTTTCAGCAAGAGCAAATGTGTCATATTAGAATAAATTGCAAAAGCACTGGGAGCGCAGAAGTTGTTGTGGAACATGTTTAATGCCACATTGTGGTTTGTTGCATTAGTGGAAGGAGGTTTTGTGTTCCAGTTTGCTTTGTCAATCAGAGGACTGTTGGCAAACATGATGGAAAAATGCATTTTGGCTTAATGTAGTTTGGAAGTTGATTTGTTCTTCTTTTTGCCAGTTGTATGTTTTTTTTTTTTTTTTTTTTTTAATATTTAGAAAAGGCATCATTGCTCATGAATTCTTACCTTTGATAGCGTATATACGTTTCCTGTGAGACTTTCCATATGTTCACTGAAAAGGTTCATTTCACATGCCAGTCAGTGTATATTACGGCACTCATGCAATAGTACTTAAATTGTATTTACTTTCTCTCTTCCTGCTTGCTCTGAGCGCGATGTTGTGTTTAGAGAAGTTTTGAACGTGTTTTCTTTTTTCCTCTCCACCGTCCACTGAATTCCCTTTTCATTCATTAATCTTTTGTTTGCAGGAATAATCACACCTTTAAAGTCTGCAATTCTCTGTTGATCTCTAGTTGAAAAAGGCATTTCAAAGCAGAAGGTTTTTTTTTCATCTTATTTATTTATTAAATATCATATATTAATAAAGTATTATCATTTTAATTTTCTCCTAAAACTCTTAAAAGAAACAAACACCAATATCAAAATTGTGGTTAAATTATTTTATTTGTTGATTGATTGATTGATTGATTGATTTGTTTGGTTGTGTATTAACTTGTTTATTTATAATAAAATATCACATTTAAATAAAGTATTATAAATATTTTTATTTTCTCCTAAAACTCTAAAAAGAAACAAACACCAATATCAAAATTGTGGTTAAATTCTTTTGTTTGATTGATTGATTGATTTGTTTGTTTGGTTGTGTATTTACTTACCAACATTAAAATTATGGTTAAAGTTTTAGTTATTAATTTGTTTGTTTGTTTGTTTGGTTCTGTATTTGTTTGTTTATTTATAATAAAATATCAAATTAAAAATAAAAATTATGAATATTATTTTTATTTTCTCTTAAAACTCTAAAAAGAAAGACACCAATATCAAAATTATGGTTAAAGTTTTAGTTATTCATTTGTTTGTTTGGTTCTGTATTTGTTTGTTTATTTATAATAAAATATCAAATTTAAATAAAGTATTATAAATATTATTTTTTATTTTCTACTTAAACACCGAAAAGCAACAGACAACAAACTTGTGATTAAAATTTCTTGTTTATTTATTTGTTTGTTTATTTATTTATTTATAATAAAATATCATAATATAACTAAAGTATTATAAATAATATTTTTAAAATGTTGCAGATTTATGTAGGCATTGTAAATCAGATAATTAAAAAAAAAAAAAAAAAATCATGTTTTCCTTAAGGCAGATGTTGTCATACATTCAAAGAATTGCTCTGTGAGCTTCCAGAGTTTTATTATCATCACATAAAAGCAAGTCCTCCAAACATTCAAGCTTTAACTCTTATCCCTGTTTATGTTCACACATGCATTTTATGCAACACCTTTGTAAGTTTCCCCATAAAGTATCCTGGCTTTGAATTCTGAACTTGTGAATTAAAGCTGTGAAGGTACTAACGAATGTGTTGCTCACAATCAAACGCCACGGCCCCATGTGGAGAGCAGTGGCAGTTAGTCAGAATCAATCAACAGATGCTGAGCAGGGCATGAGTTTGTTAATCGTTCCCTTCCGTCCCGCAATTCCTCTACTGTTAGTGCTGGCATCTGTAACCCGTATGAAGTACTACAAAGGGGCAGAATAAGCCTTTCTGCATTCAATAGCCTCCCCCTCGCAGAAGCAAAGTGTTTCTGTCCCTCTGTTTATGCTTTATGAATCCGGTGATGATTCTCATTGTGGGGGTTTGTGATGATTTATGTCTTGAGTGGGATTATGTTGGCTGTCAGGATGTGGTAGAGGAGGACAGGGGGCATCTGCGCTGGGTTGGGAATGCTTGTACTTTTGTTGCAATGAACATCAAAGCAGGACGTGATCTCTAAAGTGAGCTTTTAACAACATGACTGTTTATACATGACTGTATAAAATATAAAGTGTGTCCAGTAGTCCGATTCCCGAACTAATGACTCTTATGAGCCATTTCTTTTTAGTGAACCAAAAACCTGCAGCATGACCAGTGTAGTCCATTTCCAGAATAATTTTCTCTTTAGAGCCGAGTTCTTTTTAATGATTCAAAAACATACAATGCGCTCATAGTGGTCTGATTCTCGTATGGTTCTTTTTAGTGCATCAAACGCATAAAATGCTACCAGTATAGATTCCTGATTTTTTTAAAGGCACGTTATGTAGATTTTTGTTGATAAGAGGTCGCTTATTCAAAACAAAGGCGTAGCTTGATGATGCTTTGATTTCGCGTAATCATGGAAGGTGTTGTCTTTACGTCTACAGCAGGTGGAAAAGAATCGAGATGGGATCCGGGCAGAAATAATGTTCATGGATGAGTTTATTAACGTTACTGTAGTATGAAAAAGAGCAGGGTCGAGTGCTGTGGGAGCGGAACGAGGCGACTGAAGCGGTTGCTAATGAGAGACGAGAGCGACACACGGCTGGAGAGCAGCGGAACTTTTATTATGCCGCAGACGAGCACTTCTGCTTCTTCCAGTCATTCATATGTGGGGTAAAGCAGTGCTGTTTTATCATATCAAATACATCTGTGTGTTGAAAGTTGTTATAGTGCTACTCTGCATTTGCTCGGCAGCTGCTATGAGACACTTAAAGGTACAATTTGTAAAATTTTTGCAGTAAAATATCCAAAAACCACTAGGCTAGTGTTATATATTTTGTCCAGCTGATTACTAACAATATCTCTAATGTTTTCAACTACTTGTAAATCATGAGAAAATTCCCATTCTAAACAGTGACACGGGGCAGTGCAGTCGCCTGTCAATGACGCAGTTACCTTTGTTACCGCCTTTACTGACGTAGAAACCACATGACAACAGTGCCGTGGACAAATGTGGAAGTAGAGTCTAGCGTCCAGCAAACCACTAGCTTACTTCAAGCAGTTCCTTATTTACTTCTTGCACGTTTTATGGTGGATTGTGTTAATTATTTATGGAACATAATTACTGTTTACCATCTGCCGCTGGTTCTGTCGACAAGGACAGCTCCCGTAAACTCATGACCGGAAAAGCGGAAGCGGCGACGGCGACTGTGTCATAATAAAAGTTCCGCTGCTCGTGAGGCGTGTGTTGATCAATCGCTCCAGCACCTCGTTCAGCTTCCGCAACACTCGGTCCTGCTCTACTTCATACTACAGTAACGTTAATAATCGCATCCACGAACATGAGTTCTTCTAGACTCCAATCCCTATTCTTTTGCACCGTCCGTTGAGATGGAGACCACATGTCCCAAGTTTCCACTCTAAAACTTTACGTCATCAAACTACGCCTTTGTTTTGAATAGGCTTCTAGCGACCTCTAGCGGAAAACAATATCACAAATTGTACCTTTAAAGGAACACTCCATTTTTTTTTGAAAATAGACTAATTTTCCAACTCCCCTAGAGTTATTCATCTTGAATAGAACATCAGTAATTATAATAGAGACAAAAGAAAAGAATAATTAGAGCCATAAGCAGGCTGGAGAGGTGAATGTGTTCAGGGGAGACTGAAACTGAATGGGGCAGTTAACACCACAAACACAATATAGACAATACACTTGAATAGATGACAATAAACATCAGTTAACATTTTAGAGTCATTTCTAAATAAAGTCTCATGACATGGTCTTGAAAAACATGTAATAAAACTAATAATAATAATAATAATAATAATAATGTAATAGTTTTAAACCTATCATCTTCAGATTTGACATATAACATGGTCAGACATGTTTTACTGAATATTTCAAAAAGACAAGTCACAAGTTTAAATCAGCCTGACAAATCCTTTTACTCAAGCTGCAATTGTACATTATTTTCAGTGATGTCCGTATTGAAATGAAGCAAGTTTGATGTCATTATTATTAGGGAATGTTTGTTGAAAACGTTGTTAAAGATAAACAGACAGAGCTTTTTTGTGTAACAAATAAAGGAATGTTCCTTATCTCTTCTGTGAGTTGCTTTAGCACACATAACACACAAGGTGAAATGAGATTGTGAGTGGTTAATGAAACTAAAAAAGTGGTGTAACAATCTTCCGATGGAAACCAGTTTCTACGTTAGCGTTTTGTTTGTGGAATCCTGGAAAATAATGGGTCACATGTGATATCAGCCAGTAAGGACTCCTAGATCCTCAAAGCAAAGCCATATGGACAATATTTTCACAGCGTTCACAGGGTCGTTGTTTATGTTTCAGGAGTAAAATAAAACTCTTTGTGGTAGGCTAATAACTTGGCCAAGTTAGTTCATCTTAATGATGGCATTGTTCATGCGGTAATCAAGAGCATATAGTTGCACCGAATCAACCCAGCCATCTGGATGATGTATCTTGCAGATTCTGAAACACTCCTTTTGCCCTGTCAGATATTGTGAGTTCTGTTTGTCCAGCCAACAGAACACTTGAGAAGACAATGACTAAAATGGTAGGGAATTATATGAGCCAACAGCGGGAAAGATCAGTCGAAGTCCTTCCATGATCATCCAACATGGATAACAGGCATCCATTTGTAATGCCAATTCTGCAATCCATTTAGTCACAAACAGATGGGAGTCCTGCATAGGAATCCTAACCCAGAGAGAGAAATGTCTGTTTAGAATACAAATTAAGTGAAAGGAATAGGGCAAATGCTCTTTAATCAACATGTGCTTGAGGATCTTGTCTCCATTTCGTTCCTTAGGTTGTTTTAGAAGCAACTTACCTGTTTACTTCAGGGAAAGAGGGCAGTGGTAGTGCTGTTGTATTGAAAAGCTAGACTTTTTGTGTAAAGGAAAAAGTATTTTTGTAATACATTGATAACAGCAGGCTACAGTGTTTGTTTATATGTTCTGTATTAACCTACTGTATATCTTAACAAAATAAGGAAGGGCCATTCGATTCATACACTTGATAAGCCTTGCGCTTTGAAGTGATGCAAAGCCCTCGTGGGTTTGGGAAACGGCGATCTCTCCATCTCCATCCAAACGTAACTGAACCCTAGCCTGGCCCTCGCTGAGGAAACAATAATTCTCTCCTGTTTCAACAGCCCAAGATAACTGAGAATAAAATAATGAAGTTAGTTGAGGCTGAAATCAGGCCTAAGGACAGTAGGAATATTTTCTTCAGGTCTGTGAAACCAGTGAAGACAAGCCTTACATGACTTTGATTATCCTTCATGTTCGCTGGAACTTTTTTGGTTTGGCAGGCAAAATGTAAAAGCGCTTTTGGTTCACCCTTCTCATAAGGTTAGCAAAACATTTAGCCCTTGATTAAAGTGGACAAACTAATCTCAATTTAGGCCAGGACATTTAGAGCGCTGCTGCACCATGTGCATTGAAAACAAGCAGTGTTAATTTTATACCCTGTTCTTTGCTTACTTTAATCCTGCTACAAATCAAATCCATACCTAAATATTCCATGCAGCACTTGCAAAATGATGGCAAATTATCAGGCCTTCAAGTCAGAATGGAGGATTTGCTTTAATCATGAACTGCATCTGGAAATAACAGTATTCAAGTGCAATATTAAGGCTTTTAAGCCACCCCACCCTTTTTCATCCTAGGCAGTCTTTGTCTATTCATGATTACTTGTCATTTGTCATTCATTATATGTATTTACCCCAGTAATAGCTTTTAGAAAATACAGCGGCTCAATTTTAGTGCCTCAATTTCTAGAGCCAAAGTAAAGCAACACTAAACAGGGAGTCTGTAAAAGTGCTCTCGTCTAAAGACGGAGAACAAAAAGATGATACGACGGCTGGTATATGGTTCCCCTTGATTTGAGCCAGCTGTGAACCCATGTGCCGTTTGGGGTCTGTCTAAGGTTTTGTCCCCTACTTAAATGTACTTTGTCACCACATAGACATGTAGACATGCACACATACACCATTATTTGGTAATTTGGCAGTAAATATACATTTAAATGGCTTTGTTTACATTTGTGTTCAATCAGTGGATAAATGCAGTATGCTGTTTAGACCCCTTTTAAGACAAATGTAAAGATAAAAGGGCAGGTGTTGCCTTGTTTTTTTATCCACCCAGGCCACCGTATTGATGTTTAAATATGTGCTTCCTGGTTTCTATGTGTAGAAATAATGAACCCAAGCTCAAATTTCTTTGTCATAAATAATGTTTAAGGTGCAGCTGGCTAGTGTTTTGTCTTTGTTACTAAAACTGTATGCTTGGCCATTGGTTGCCAGTTTCTACAGGGCTATTTATCACACTTGGCTATTTCAGTAATGATGAGGTTTTGAGTTAAAAGTCCAATTACACGTGTTTTGTTTTGTTTTGCATTTTGTTTTTGCTTTGCTTTGCATTTTTGTTTTGTTGTGTTTTTTATGTTTTACTTTGGTTTGCTTTTGCTTTTTGTAGTTTTTGTTTTGTTTTGCTTTGTTTTTTGTTTTGTATTTTGTTTTGTTTTGTTTTGCGTTTTGTTTTGCTTTGCGTTTTGATCTGCTTTGCTTTTTTCTTTAAGTTTTTGTTTTGCTTTGCTTTGCATTTTGTTTTGTTTTGCTTTGCATTTGTTTTGTTTTGCTGTGTTTTTATGTTTGGCTTATGTTTTGTTTTGTTTTACTTTGCATTTTGTTTGGTTTTGCATTTTGTTTTGTGCTTCTTTTTTTCTTTGTTTTGCTTTGGTTTATTTCTCTAGCAGTGTTTTTTTGTTTGTTTGTTTGTTTCAAACTACAGTACTTTTAAACATGTAATTTTTGTTATTGTATACTGTAATTTGTTACATATTTGTTCATTCATATTTGTTAACTCCAATATCAACATATTTTATATAATAATAATAAAGTTTTCACGTCTTTTTAAAATGATAATTTATATAATTTGATCATTTTACTGTGTTAACCATTACATTTTTTGATGGTTTCACTAATTGTTTTACTATTTATATTTTGCTGAAAATCCTATAATGACATTGTGACAGTATGCCCCACTATTTAAGGTTTAGGTCTACATCTATTTAGATGGGTGCTTGGCAAGCCTTTGGTGCATTCCATTACTGTATAGTTTGAAAAGAATGAAATATAAACCAAGATCAAGCGTTTCTGGATCACACTGTATCCTTTAAATCAATTAAGCTGGAGTATTTTGACAGAGTTGTAAATCACTGCAGACAGACCCATTGAGATTGCCAGGGATGTGACTCTCTGATATGACAGGGATTGTGTAAACAGACAGAAGAGCCGTCAAACACGGGCCTCAAGCAGCATGTAAAGACCGTATTCTCTAAGGTAATTTTAAAAAGAATAAAACTGAACTGTTTGTTAAAAAGTCTGATATGTTTAAACATTAACTCATTACCTTTTCCGTAAATGTTCACAAGTAACATCTAAATCTACCTCTTGTGATTTCACAGCAAGATGGGAAGGTTTCAGGCACTTTCTCATGAAAAGTCGTCTCACACCAGCAGTGCTGTGGACTGCAGGGAAACTGGCCAAGAGAAGAGAAAAACAGCCGGTAAAGGGAGCCAATTTGAATGAGGTAAGTGACAGTTTGATGTTATGTGAAGGGACTCGACTAGCAGGTGCTTTGGAGGCTTTTTTTAACAGCCATTTGAACTTTTGTGATTTGCAAATTTTTTCCCAAGCCAAGAACAGCAAGGTAACAAGAGTCAAATAATTGACCAAATGAATTAGCGAAATGACTTTTCATGTTGCCTTGCAATAAATCTCTCAGCATATCATCACAAATCAATAGGCCGTACCACCGATCACAACTGAACCTTGCATAAGTGCACCAACATAATTCAGACCACTGTCACTGAAATAGCTATGGTGGAGAAATTTCAAAGTCTGTGATTGTGTGATGTGGCCAAAGGACTGATCACAAAGTACTGCAGCAGATCCTTCAAAACATTACCTGGCTTTTCCACTCAAGTGGTTTATAAGCTAAAATGGGCAATATCCCTCAGTTAACAAACAATTGTGTTGTCCACGTCTTCATGTTTGGGTGATAAATGCATGAGATGTGAACATTCGAAATAAGCAACGGAGTTTGTTTGGATTCCTTGCAGTAAAAAAACCCCCAAAAAACAAGATGGCAATGGAAAAATGTTGTTGACAACTGGTAAGAGATGTAAATCAGCCAATATAAACACATTTAAACAGATAGCAAGGAATTCTTACTGGATATGAGTTGGTTTTGTACATTTGATAAGGAATTTGCTTATATTCGTGCATTTGACCTTTTGTGGAAAGTCATTTGAATGTTTTTTTCCAGGAATGACAGTGACATTGCAATGTGTTCAAAGCATCTTAACTCTGTTTTCCTGTGGTTTACACAAAAGCTTCGAGACAGTTGTGCAGATTCACGAGAGCTCGGCCCGGCCCAGTCGTCTCCATTACGTCTCTGACATGTTGGCTACATATGCTCCCCTGATAGATCATCCTAATCAGTGTTAGCATTGTGCAGACCGTAAACATTTCCAATGTAAGATTAATCTTTCAGTGTGTTTTGTATCTTGCTGTAGTTTGCTGGCGGCAATGTTAGACTGACAAATCTTTTCGGTTTTTCATAGTATCCTGTTTATGATGGTTCTGCTTTGAATTTAAAATTGGTGTGACAGTCTATCTAAAAATCTATATTAAGTCTATATTATTTATTTATTTCTCCTTTCAGCAGAGGGCCTGGATTGAATTCTTCTGATTAAAGCTGTTTGTGCAGTGCTGGTGGGGATTTTTGTGATATTAGTCCAACAACTAAGACTTTTATTACACCAAATTGCTTCAGAGGGACAGTGTTTGCAATTGACTTACAGTACATTGCTTAGGATAAATGTCTGCTGAATTATACATTTTAATTTGTGCTTCATTTTATTCAGTCGAATCAAAGATGTTGTAATGAAAGTACTGAAGATTTCTCTGCACCCATTACCCTCCCTTCTAGCATGCATCAAGCTGACATGAAATAAACATTGCAAACATGACCTCATTGTGCAAAGTGTTGTATATGAACTGCCATTAAAGTCATAATCCAAATCAGATACAGAGTAGTAAAATAATAACCACGCCCTGCCTCATTTTATGTCGCTTTAACATATTCGCCCCCAAACAAATAAATACAACAGAATGACAGTTTTGAATTCGTCAGGAAATAACTGTGGCTGCTTAGACATCATGAATCAACTGCATGCTGAAAATGAGCTTATGGGTTTGCTTGGTCTTGTTTGCCTGATGGGTTCCGCTCCACCCAAATACAAGTGTTCTGGTTTCTCTGCAGATCCCAATAACATTTAGTCGTCCTGGTTGTAAACATTTAATTGAGTGTTTACCAAATTGTGGACATGCATTCATTAGCTTTGATACATTCATAGCTGTTTTGAAGGCCATTTTTAGCCTGTTTAGATGAATATAGTTAGAGCTTTGTTTACCTAGATATCTAGAACAAAGATAATTTGTTCCTTTAAGAGTTTCTAATGGGTTTTTAGCATACCGGTTTTGAATTTATGAGTAAAATAAGGACTGTGTTCAACCTTACTTGTAATAAATTACACCTATTCATAAGCAAATGTCACCTTTGAAAACATTTATGGTTATATAATGACTATATTCTAAATAAACTACAAAATAAACTACTTTGTTCTAAGATTCTTTAGTTCTCTCTCACATAGCCTACCTGACTGAAAGGCTCATTATGCGGCTCATTATGTGGGTCTTTTGTCTCCTCAGGTGTGAATCACATCATTATTCAGGATTATTCACGCCTCCATGGATACTATCTTTCTAAACAAAAAGTCTCTTAAAAAATTTAAATCAATATTTTATATTTTTATGTGAATGAGTATGCAGGATGATTTTCACATAATTTTGAAGCAAAAACTCTAGTCTACAACCTCCAATACCCAGAAGTCTTGTGGACATTTGTTTTGTGTCCTTATTTCTGTGACTTAAATCTATAAACATAAATATAAACATGTATATACATGTTGTTATAGTAGCCTAGTTCGTGCTGAATACAGTGTAATGACAATTTTGCCATTAATATGTTTATAAACAACTGCAAAATGCACAAATGTCAGGGCATGTCAAAACTTCTCCAGGGCCCCAAAAATCCTCAGACCCCAGAGGGTCAAAAATGTAAATGCTAACTAGTCGCTACGTAAGTACTACAGCTACCACAAGGATGCATTTACATGCTTGACCAAGTTCTTTTGTAGCAACTTTTTTTTTTTTCTATTTTTGAAAGAAAGTAATACTTTTATTGAGAAAGCCTGCATTCATTTGATCAAAAGTGTCAGTAAAAACATTTATGATTTTACAAAAGATTTCTATTCAAATAAATGCTATTCTTTTGAACTTTCTATTTAACACTTTAGCATGTTTCCACAAAAATATTAAACGGCACAACTGTTTTCAGCAAGAAATGTTTCTTGAGCAGCAAATCAGCATATTAGAATGATTTCTGAAGGATCATGTGACATTGAAGACTGCTGAAAATTTAGTCTTGTCATCACAGGTATAAATTACATTTTAAAATATATTAAAATAGAAACAATTGTAATAATATTTTACACTTTAACTGTGTTTTTTATCAAATACATGCAGCCTTGTTGAGCATAAGAGACTGACCCCAAACTTTTGAATGCTCATGTAAGTTGTAGAATAAAACAGGAAAGTTTCTTGAAGTAATGTTAACCACAGACTTGTGTTGCTTATAAGACTACAAACTGAGCAGCTTTATTGCCTTGTATCAGTAATAGTACATATCACAACAAAAGTAAACATGTTGTTAAGGAGTAAAACTGATTTAAACATACAAAAGTATATGACCTTATTTCCCATCTCCATAATAGTCAGATGTCTCTTAGCCATGTGCTACCGAAGGAAGAAAATCTGTATATCTTTATTTTCTTTCCCATTCAACACACATGAAAATGTGCAGGTTTTTTGGACTCGAGGGTGTATGAGACAGATTTTTCTTCATTTTTCAGCCTAACTTGCTGCCAAGCCTGTCTTCTCCCTAAACTCCTTTCATATAAATAAACTATATAGTATATTTTTTCAAGAAAACTTCATCTCCTGTCTAATGTATTTTTGTATCTAGATTTTGGCATGGCGTTGAGATCCCATGGGCTCTTAAACATTATCACTTGATATACCATGTAGACTGCAGAACACGTCGCTTCTGCTCGACGGCTGAACATTCAGGTCATCGTCAAGGTTTATTTGTACTCTTTTAGTAAAGAACAAATATTAAATATTAATTAATTCTAAACTATTTTCTGTATACATTTGTGCTTTAAGTAAAACATAAAATACTGCACTGTTATTTCTTTGAGAGGCTTTACACAAATGTACGTTGCATGTGCTTTAGTATGTTATTTATTCTTGAAGGATATAGAATGTATAACTGTAGTATGCTTATATAAAACAACATCAATTTACAGTTTAAATAAGATGAATGAACACATACTGTATGGGAAATCATCCAAGTAAGACTGCAGTGATGATTCCTATGAGGCTAAAAGACATTTCTGATGGATGTATTGATAAAAATATTTGGAAAGATGTTTTGCACCATAATGAAACTATTGAGTAGGTTCTGCATAGTACAATGTTCTTAGGAGTACTTTGCCTTTATCTGTGTCAAAGGGATTTATATGCAAACAGACAGTGATTTGTTCTTTTGTTGTCACTTAGGATTGATGGGGCCAGAAAGTGATCCAAGGTCATGGCTCCAGCTCTTCAG